>NC_028638.1:34269725-34335891 GCF_001406875.1 Solanum pennellii
TATATATATATATAAAATTAGACATAATCAAAGTGATGTACCTTGGTAACTCAAATTAAATATTGTTCTCATTGAATTTGAATTCCCAAAATTGTCAAATGCTCATCTTATCTTCCACATTGTAAAAGTTAGTAACAAATAAACTATATATTATAAAATTAGAAATAACCAAATTGATGTACTTTATTTAGTATAAATATGATGAAGAAAGGAAAAATAAAATAAAAAATTCTTGCATTGGTGAAGATGACATGGTTTTAGTATTTATAGTAATCCATAAATTCTTAACTATTGAATAAATAAATTAAAAGAGTAATGGAGTAATCAATACCTACAATTGTAACTTATATTGGTCATTAGTGTCTTAATTATAATTTAGTAATACTTTCAAGAAGGAATAGGGAAAGGTTTAAATATTTAAAGGGATAAATTGTAACTTATATATACCTAAAATAATAAAGGTATTAATGGAGGAATTTAAAGAGAAATAATCAATAGAGGATATTTATTTAATTTAACTAACATATCAAGATAAAAAAAAGAGAAAGAAAATCTTTAAAAAAAGATATAATATATAAATTCTAATGCTGGCCTATGAGGGCTGCCACATCAGCACTTTCATATCCAGATTTATATATATATATAGATTTATTAGCTATAAGTTTCAAAATTTTTATTTAATTTGAAATTGATAATGTTAAATTTAAAAATGAAGCTGTACTTAATCATATATATTCTTAAAAAATAATACTTACGTTTGAATGTATTTTATTTTAAAAGTATTAAAAAGTCATTCACTCTAAATTCTTCGCAAAATTTTAAAAATACCTCTAAATTTAAAACTATTATTTTCACTTTATATATATATATATATATTATTTTTCAAATTTCACAATTGCACGATGGACGTACTAAAATACAACTTCAAAAGTAAAAACTAAGCTGAAAAACACTTTATAGATTATTATTTTTTTCAAATTTAAAATACAACTTCAGATCGAAATTGAATTTATGGACAAACAATAATGATATTCAAAGAATCGGAAAAAAAATCTTTTAAATGATAAAATGAGTCCTACATTATGAATTTAATATAACACATAAATGTGCTCTTTAATTTAACTAACAACGGGTAATTACGCTCTCTAAATTTAGATATGCAAAAGAAAACACTTGAATTTGCATAAAATTGAACAAATATACATACACGTCCATGTAAAAAATACACGTAAAGCGCTACGTAGGATATAAATTGTTATTTGTAATGTCTAAAATACACTTAAAGCGCTATGTAGAATGTGAAATTGCTACATAAATGCATATAGTACCTTATGTAGAATGTCAAACGGAGACGTATCCAGGATTTTGAGATGATTTACGAAAAACTTGATTTAACATATAAATTTGATCGATTTGACATTTAAATTTTTACTACTGAAAATCGTTAAAAGTGCTATCAATTACCACTTAGAGAAGTGTTATTTAATTTTAAAAAGAAAAATTAAACAAGATAAACATAAAATTTAAATTTCTAACCTCACATAGAGAAGTGCACCCAATCATTATCCTATTATATGATACTTCGAGTGTGAATTCACATATCTATGTTTCAATATTTTTAAAAAATATAACACTACTATATATGATCTAAAGAGAGAGCATGATTTCACCTCAACCCAGTAACCCTTTATAAAAATACGCTTTTGATATCAAATATACATATATCTACTTACTAAACTTTATATAAATTAAATTTTTATGTATACACCCTCCAAACTAAAATACGTAAAAGTCAAATTAAAAGAAAATTTGATGTATCATACTTTTAAGTTGTGTCTCTAAAACTCATATCAACATCATGAAGCTAGGCCAGGGTATTCTCTGACACATTCATATACACATCAAGAACGCACGTGTACGTACCTTGAATGTTAGACAAGTATAGTAAGTATTTTAAATGTTCATCTAAAAATAATAATAAGAAAAAAGACAGATGATTTTATTTATTGAAGTAGAAAAATTGAATGTCATTTTCCTCTCAGTAGTCCTTTGGTACTAATTAACCAATATACAAATATTCTAGCTGCAACAATAACCTAAGTCCAGTCAAGAAATTTTAACCATATATATATATAATATTTAAAAGTTTGCATTTTTGGGTGGAATTTCACTATCTCAATCACTACTGCTCACCTACTCTCTACCACACACACATTAATGTTGCATACTACAACAACAACATATAGGGACTCGTTTAATTATTATTACGACTTAAATTTGAAATGAAGTCAAGTTAAATGGTATATATTTATATATTATGGGATCGTTTGATAGAGTGCATAGAGAAAATATTTTGACTCAAATAGCATAACTATTTGATATTATTTAAAAAAAAAAGAAAAGAAAAGAAGAGGAGGAGTTAATGATGTTTTAGCAAATGACTTTGTTGCAACTTGCAAGAAATTGTATAAATAAATAAAGTGTGAAGGGTATTTTTGTAAACATATATTTTTAAATAGAAATTATTCAAGATTTGTTATTTCTAATACATCAAAACAAATAATGTATGAGAACTAATGCTTGCATAACTAATGCAAGTATTGATAATGCAAGTACTACTAATGCAAATATTATTAATGCATCCTATTTTACGTTATTCTTATACACTCTATCAAACGATCTCATATATTTGTTATTTTATTCTTCTATGACAATCTTTACGAAGATTTTTTTTCCAGCAAGGTACGTAAAATGTGATTTTTCTTTACTTAGACAATAGGAATATAATTAATTAATTATTAGGGGTTAGCTAGCTAGATCTTTTCTATCATCCAAAGTAATGTAAGAGAACAAACAATTAATTTATTACATGATAATTAATACCAAGTTTAAGAATAAATATAAATTCTAGGCTCAAACTAAAGGTAAAGTCATGTCAACAAGTTTATATATATTGTCATTGTCACAAAAGAATGGTGGCTGTTACACTACGTGGTACAATTATTGACTTCTAAAATCTATTTTGAATAAAAGTATAAACAATAATTTTGGGTGTCAAACTCTATAAATACTGTCATAAACTAATAAAGTTAATTCATTTTTTAGTTAAAAGTTTTAAATTTGAAATTTAATATAAAAGAAAATTCTATAGTAGGGAGCAAATTTTGCAAATGGGATTCTATAAAGCTGTAAAATAATCAGATTCCAATATAAATATTAAATATCATATAAAAAATTAAAAAAATAATTAAAAAATTTATAAATACTACTTTCATACTCATGATATGCATGTATAGTAATTTTTTTCTATGTAATTTTACCTTTTAGAAATATCTTTCCCCTTTTATCTTTAATATCTTTTATTAAAAAAAAATTAATTTATTTTAAAATAAAAAAATATTATAATTTTCAAAATTTTCAGGCCATCATATTTTTTAGCTATTTAGCACATCTCTATTCCAAAAATAAATAGGAGCCTAAAGTAGTTGTCCTCTTCTAGACTCGTAGTGCCACTGCTGCCCCAACTTGTTTAATTAAAAAAATAAAGATTTTGAAATTCATAATATCAAATTTTCCAAAAATATTGAAGGTCTTATTTGTTTTCATTAAGATTAAGATGTCTGAATTTGAATATACATTTAAATATTAAGATTTATATTAAGATATAAGTGTTTTGATTTGAATACACATCTGAATATTAAGATGAGTCTCTAAATCTGAATACTATTAATTAAATATCTGAATAGAAAAGTGAAATAAAATATTATATTTAATAAAATATTATAAAATTTTCATTTAAGTAAAATATATAACTTTTGATGAAATCTTTTTTTTAAAAAGGTTTAATAATCATAATTTGAAGTGTCATTTATTCATTCAAAAACCTTGATAAAAAATAATACATCAAAAATATTATTGCAATCTGTGTTCTTGACACACATTAGTACAGGAAAATTATTAATATAAAAAAAAATACTTGAAAGGATTTATGAAAACTAATAATTTGAAAAAAATTGTGTTTTATTGAGAAAAGTGAGAAAGAGAGTTTTTAGTTATGAGATAAAAAAACACATTCAAAGCTGAGAATATGATTTATTGGATAACTTATCAAATGAATCTGAATGTTGTTAAGTGTCTTCTACTGACCTGATTCATTCAGACCTCTTCAGACCCATTAAGAGGTTTTTCAAAAAATAAAACAAATGAACTTAATGGACTGAATCTGAATCATTCAGATTCGGACCCAAAAATCAAACATATTTAATGAGCCGAATTAAGATTTAGACCTCCACAAAGTGCAAACAAATGAGACCTAGATAATTATATTTTGAAATTTATAATTTCATACACGATTCAATTTTTGTTTTTACTTTTGAAAAACTCATTTTTAAGGTCAGAAGCGCATCCAAACACAACATAGTGTTCGTGCATAAAATAATTTATATGAGAATTATAAAATTATACCTTTTGTGATAAATTTATAATAACATAATATTAAATAAAGTGTAATAAACGGAATATATAGTTTAAATACTCTATTATAATTGAGAGGCAGAAATTATAAATTAAAAACATAAATAATATCTGCATGTGAAAGCTTATGCATAACTATGTATGTATTATACAAGTAAAATTCCTAGTCAAATAAGCATGGCACACCATACCATAAAAGAACTACAATCAACAACTTATTATAAACTAACGTGGGTGTAGTTTACTGGTGAAAATGTTTCATCTTTAGTTAAGGTTTTGGGTTTAAATTTTAGATATGAAAAAAATCTTCTTAGAAGCGTCATCTTTAAATGGATTCAAAGTGCGATTCGAATTTAATTAAACCTTCAATATAGACTTCAAACACAAGACGAAAAAAAATTGAACTTATTATATTCTATATAAAATCGATTAGGATATTCTGGACTAAATCCCAAATACATAAAAACACTTCGATTATTTAATTATAACAAACTTTACATTATTAACCTAAAATGATTTTGTTAGATAAAAAGAGGCGAGGCTTGTTAGGCTCCTAGTATAATTAGATTCTAATTTAGTGGTACTGTTTCAGGTTTGCCTACTTAATAAATCTAGTACTAAAAGTGTCACTAGCCAACTTTTATAAAATTACTTTAGTGACGTTTAATTATGTAGTTTTTGGGGAAAAGACAAATAAAAAAAAGTAAAAGCATGATTACACATAAAAACTCATTAATTCTTCTTTTTCTTGAAGATTTGTCCAACAAAAGTGTTTGTTTTAGTACTGAAAAAATTCCAACCGACAAAAAGAGCACTCTTTTATACATGTTGATTCCTAAGACGAGAAATAGTTCTTTTTATCTTTAATATCTTTTGTCGAATTTTTACAATTTTTATTTATGTAAATCTTTAATAAAGCGAGAATATTGTGATAAATTGACAATCAATATAAATATAATCAATTTAAGACGGATCTTTATACTATAACTATTGTAAAATGAGTTTAAATAGAAAAAAAGAAAAGAAATGTGAAAATGTATATAGTAATTATTTTGAAGTTATCTAGATTTGAAGCGAAGATATTGTATTATTGTAGGAATAGTTTTTAACCTTTGTTTTCATTCAATAGAATCTATGTACTTGATGATTGATGAAACACAAAAAATCTAATGATCAATTATTTGAATGTTAAGAGGACATGCATTTATTTTAGTGGTGTATATGAAAAAGAGTGTCAAACTACCCTTTTAGGGTCATAGGTTGGTCCATAAAATTGAGACAATTTTCTTTAATTTTCTTCTTTATATATATATTATATTTTTAAATCATAATCCTTTTTCATCGTCCCCCTTTCAAAAGCATGTAGGAAAAAAAGAAAAACGAAATTAGTAGCTACAATATTTTATGTAAGATATTTTAATTATCTAAGTAAGAAAGATTTTATTTTCTTTTTGAAAATTAATTATTAATTTTAGCATGTTAGGACTTTCACCACCACGTATCTTTGGCGTAAGGGGATGTTTGGTACGAAGGAAAATATTTTTCTACAAATATTTTTTGAAAACAAGTGAATTTCTAATTTATTTTCTCACATTTTAATAATGAGTAAACATGTTTTGTAGAAAGTATTTTTTTTAATGTTTTATTGATAATAAAAATATCTTTTATATTTGAATTGAGACTAGAAAATCTCTTTAGAAAAATAATTTATGATCCGAAAATCAACCTTGAATTGATCTAGGACACAACCCTATCACCAAAATTAGAACAAGACCCTTATAACTGTTCCATAATATGGCCATGAGAATTGACCGAGGACCTGACCCATATTTTTGACCCAGAAATTGACCCAGGAAAATAGTTTTAAAAAACAATATTTTTCAAAAAAAAAAAATTGACGGGGTGGCTGAAAGGATAGGGGAGGGGGGTGGGGTGGCACAAAAAAAAGACATTTTTATAATTTAAAATATTTACTTTTTTTTTTTAAGAAAAAAAAACCCGACGAGGGTTGGTCTAGGTGGGGGTGGCATGAAAAATGTTTTTCTTTTTAAAAAAAAATTGAAACGTAAAAAAAATGAAAATTCACGAGGTGGCCCGGGTTGGGGTNTTTTTTTGATAGGGGTGGCCCAGGTGGGGTGAGTGGGTGTGGGGTATGGCGTAAAATATGAAAAAGAAATAAATTTAAAATATTTTTCTTTAAAAAAGGTTTTGACAGGTGCTGGAGGTTGGGGCTGGGGGTGATGTAAAAAATAAAAAAAAAAATTAAATTTAAAATATTTTTCAAAAACTATATTTTTTTAAAAAAAATGATTGACCGGAGGGGTTGAGGGGTAAGGGGGAGAGGTATGTTGTAGAGTAAAAAATTAAATTTTAAAAATTTGTATTATTTTTTCAAATCATCTTTTTTGTTGGTTTTGTGGGTGGGGGTGCGGGGGAGGGGGAGATTAGGGCTCGTATTTGTGGAAAATAATTTTCAATTTTTAAATTTTTCTTTTTGTTTGAGGGGGGGGGGGGAGATGGTTTTGGGCAGAGACTTGAGATTTTTAGGGCTAAAAGTAAAAATATACTTTTAAAAAAATAATTACAAAAATTATCATATTTTGGATGGAAGTGTCAGGTTTAAGGTATGTGGTAGGGTAAAAAAATATATTGAAACGTGAATCAGAGTTTTGAAAAATATTTTTCTTAATTTTTGAAGGAAAGTCTTTTTTCTTAAATTTAAGGGAAATAGTTAATTTAGAAAACGTTATAAAAAATATTTATCAATCCAAATGACAAAATCAAAAAACATTCATACCAAACTCAACCTAAACTTCTGTTACTTTCTAAAGTCTCAATCAAATTATATCACCAGAATAAATTGGGATAAAAATGTGATTAAGTTAAGAATTTTTAATCATCTAAATTTGAATAATGTCCTATTATTAGTCTAGGTGAGATTATGACTTGAGATCTGTTAGATCAATGAATGAGATTAACAAAACTGTCCTATGATAAAATATATACTGATGTCTTTTTCTTTGAATTATCAAATTTGTCATCTAGTTCGGGATCAAGTAAAAGTGACTTTATGGTGGATAAGATGAGGGGTTTGATACTTACATGGTTCATATTGGAATTTATGTAGTTTTGATGACCGACAAAAAAAAGTAAAACACGTTTGTCGATATGGTCCAAAGGTATACTGTTGAATTCGAGAAAACTTTCAAATAAATAATGACAATAGTGTAGCAATAAAGAAATGGATAATGTTAATTTCATGATAAATACAAGGAATCAAACTAGTGATGAATTGAAGAAAAAGAATTAATAAGCTTGATTTAACGGAATCTAAAAAGGTAAAGAATTTCAATTCAAGAAGGAGCCTTACTTGAAGTACAACTCTTCAAGTTACTGCTAAATTGAAGAATTGAAGTTCAACTACAATACGAAAGAATCAATCAATTTGATTTGAAGAATGAACCTAAAGAAGCAAATAGTTTGAATTGAAGAAGGAGCCGCCTTATTTGAAGTAAAACTCTAAATGAAGAGAATTCAAGTCAATGACGAGTTTGAAGTGAACAATAACTCTATCAAGAATTGTGCTTAATTATAGGTGAAGTAAGTTGTGCAGAATACTTGTGCACTTACAGAGCAAAAACGAGCAATTGAAAAATTGACTTCCCAAGTGCTACCAACGAACTGAAATAACACATAAAAAGAACACATCGAAGAGCCTGGTCCTTTCAGAGTTTATGTTTAGGAGTTTTTCTTTGTTATTGAGTCTTGATGTAATCTTAGTTCACTGAGTTATAAATTGAACTATGTGTGTTGTCTTTGGGTTGTGATAACTCGAAGAGTTGGACACATACCTTGGGAGGTTTATGCTAATTTTGGGATTGTAGTTCGTAATTCCTTAGGTTTCATAGGCTTGTAATCGATTTTCTTTGGATGCTCGGTGATTTAGTGAGATTGAAGTTAAATCCTGTAGGGGGTACAGGTCGTGATTTTTTTCACCTTTTGAGCAGAGTGTTTTCCACGTAAAAATATTGTTTTTTTGCTTATTGTCATTACTGCTTTGCTTGAACATGTTAAGCAACATGTTTCATACCTAAGAGAAAAGTTAAGTTAATAAATTACTAGATCGTGCAGATTGTCATTTCAAACACATGAAGAGCGATGCATGTAAGCTCTGGTAAGGAAGAGTGACGGAGCCAGAAATTTTATTAACGGTGTTAAAAAATAATGGTGTGTGATTGTCATAAAGTAAAAAAATATTGTGCTATTTGGAGTTCAAACTCGAAACTCCTTCGCTGAAATGGACACCCATTACCAATGCGTCAAAGGCATAACTTCTATCACGAGTCATTTACATTTTGAAAGAAAACTGACTTCGATAGGTTCCACGAGTCATTTACGATTGGTAGTTCCATCTATGAATCATAGATACCTCTCGTGGAAATCAAATCAAATACTAAGTTTATGAAGTTTGTGATAGAATGTATGCTTTCACTCAACAAGTAATGGACCAGGTCCCTTACTTCAACTCAGAAAATTACCAGAAAGTTGAATGCAGTAAAATCAACACAATGATTTTACGTGGAAACCTCCTTGCTTAAGGGAGTAAAACCACGACCTGTCTCACAGGATTTTCAATCGTTTTCACTAATCTTCTCAAGCAAAAGCGAAACACGATTACACCAAATGTAAGAAAGAGTTCTCAATCTTACCGTTAAGCAATAGACCTCTATTGCTCAACAAGCCAAAGTAGAAAAACAATCTACCCACTAAGCAATCCCTCCTGGACAACCTAGACTTTTAACACAACACACCAATTCCTTTATAGATTTAGGAGTGGTTTACAATTTAAGAACAAGAGAATAAATTCCTAAACAACTAGATGAAAAGCTCCAGATGTTGCTGTTGTTCAAGGAATGATTCTGCCTTTTGCCTTTTGTTAGCCTTTGCAAGAGTTCTTGAAAAGTGTTTTTCAAGTTGCAAAAACTACCAAAAAGTGTTTAGGAAAGTGTCTTTTGTATTGACAAGTCCCTTTCCTAAACATCTTGCCATTGGTTGGAAAGGTCACACTTTCTGACGCCATCGGGAAGTGTGCACCTACTTTCTGTACTATCTCCAGCTGGCAGTCGACTGGCTCACTCACAAGAGAGCCTGGTACCTCTACTAGGTCCCTGAGTTTGTTTCATCTGCAATACTTCAAACAGGACACCTGCAATACTCAAGTAGAAAACCCGGTACCTTTATGAGGTCCCTAGGTTTGTCAAATCATCAAAACTACAAATAACAGTTTGATTTATGAGACTTATCTACGACCTATAGTTCCATCTACGAGCCATATTTCGTAAGAATCAAGCTAAAATCTAAATTTCAAGACTTTGATGTACAAATCAATCTACAATCCATAAAAAGATTTACGAATTGTAGACCTATCTCATAAAGCTCAGGCTAAAATTCCTAAATCGGAGTTGGACTAAAAGCCTCACTACAGTCCGTGATTTTATCTATGGTTCATACATAGTATTGCTCGTAAAATTCAAAAAATTTACAAACAAAAATTTCTAAACTCCGATAACCTGATCTAGACTTTTAAATTTTTGAAGTGTTATATAACCAGATCTAATATCAATTTTAGAAAAGATTATGGATCCCCAACTCTTCTAATAGGTCTTCCAACAACTAGAACATGGAACTTGTTCTTGATAGTTTCTTTGTACAATTTTTCGTAATCTATACACAACCTTCCTAAATCATCCTTTTTGCCCACCAACACCACTAGAGAAGCAAATGGACTACAACTAAGTTGTACTACTTCCTTATCTAAATCTATTGAACCAAACTTTTAATAATGATCGTCTTGAAGGATATTCCTAAGGTATTTTATTTATAGATTTAGTATTATTATGCATCACTATTCTATAATCAAAGATTGTTTTAAATAGATCCAATTGTTGGATTTCCTTAAATAAAATGTTGTATGCTTGCAATAGACTTGGAGTCTAGGGCCCTTCTTAAAGTTCTCCTTAACTCCAATTGAATGTTGTTATTTTTTGTTACAATTATATGACACTACTTAAATCATACATAATTGAAATTTGTTGCCTGACATTTTAGCCTACTTGCCAAATTTTATAGTTCTAATTTTATATGTTTGCTACTTGAGAAAATGTTTTTCCCCTTATACTAAAACTACTTGGTGAGCTTTAATTTCTAAAATTCATCTTGATATCTCCCAGAGTTAATAATCATTTCACCCCTAAAACTACATCACTAGTTTTGAACTCCAATGAGCTATCAAGTGCATGAACAAAGATTTTCATTTCTTATTTTACTGTAGCCATAACATATTCATTCCATGCCGGTGACGGTATACTTCACAAAGGGTAACTTTCAGTTCGACCAACCAACTTTATGAATAATAATTCAATGAAACTATAATGAATAATGATTGTCTAACTAACAAACCAACGTAACCAACATATTGTTACAACATAATCTATTAAAATGGTCGATACTAAGTCTAACTAGTTAATTAGCACTGTAATAGAAACAACTCCTTTATCTTCACAAGATAATAATAAAACTGCATACAGACTATCCTTATCAAATCAATCTTAGACATGTGAAATTATACTAATATTGCTATTGTTGTCATCTAGTTAATGAATGGATTTAAACAAATTTTGCATTCTTGGAATTGTTAGTGGGGGGACCAATTAGTGTGTGGCAAAAAGAACAACAAAGTCATCAACTAACTAATTAATTAATTAGCATTTAAATAACATCTAATCAAGACCTAGAAATAGAAAAGGAATTGTTAGACATCCTGATAAAGACATACTCATATGCTTAATCATGCCAAAATCCTTTTCAAAACAGCATCATAGTATCTATCATCTATCATGAGAAAAAATAAATATAAACAAAGAAGAATTTGGTTATGGTCCCCTCTTATAGTCAAAAGGACTAGCAAGGAGTAAGGGGCATGGACCATTTCACCATGCCTTAACCCCACCAATAAAAAAAATTTATATATTTTTTTCATTTATTACTATATAATAAGAAAAAAAATATTTACCTAGGTCCACATTTTTAAAATTCATATTTCAATAATTTAATTTAACCACCCCACCCTGGCTTTGAAGGCGGGGGGGAATTAATTTATTTCAGGTAAAAGTACAGTTCCAGTATGGCAGAAAAGTGCTCTTACCAAATGGAGCATTCAAATTTTTTATTCGTACTAATACATAAAAGCTTGGTCATGAATATTTAGAATTGTATTTGATCATCTTAAATTTAAGAGTTAGTGTTTTAAAATAATAAAATAACTTTTTCATATTTTTAAAAATATCTGAAATTTAAATTTGTGTTAGATAAAATGAGGAAAGTGATACTGAGATAATTTGAGTCTATGAAGGGGTGTGTTGACATCCTAGTGAAAAAGTGTAAGAGATTGGTTGTACGGTACGTAGAAAAGTAGATTTAAGCGAGAAAAAAAATATTGAGGGTGGAGGCGAAGGAGAGATGATTAGATAAGATACGGCACAACTTTATATTATGAAGATATGAATCCAAATAGAAAAGAGTAGAGATTGCATATTAGGGTAGAAGGTCAACAGAGGTAGAGTGTTATCTTGCCTTGCGAAGATTGTTGCATAGGACTAGTCGTATTCTAATAGTTATTATTTTTTCGTAGATAATCCTGTTAATCATAAATTGAACTATTACTAGTATTAATATTGTTATAGCCTGTCTGTAAGGTGAGGGTTGTTTATCACACTATTTTGTTACTCCTTTTGTCCTTAATTACTTGTTTACTTTTGAATCGACACATGTATTAACAAAACAATGACTGATATAGTCAGTTTATCATTTTACGTCTATTAGTTATGAAGTACATGAATTAAAAGTTTAAAATTTTAAAAAATATTATACTTTTTTTAAAGTAATTAATTGAGGATATAATAAGTCAAAAAAAAAAATCTCCTTTCTTGATTTGTCAATATGAAAAAAATAAAATAAACAAGTAACAAAAGATCAAGGAAGTATTGTTTTTTTTTAAATTCCCAACATCTGAGCACTTTTTACGCATTGAATAAACTTCTAAAATGTAAATTATTTAGCAATTTTTATTATTTCTTTCTTATAGATTTTATACTATCTTTTTTGTTATCTATTTGAATCGAAAGATTTTCAAAAATAAACTTTTTACCTCCAAAAAACTATAATAATAATATTTGCATACATTCTTATCATTTCTATTCCAGAGTTACTAAGTTATTTCATGGGATAGATATATTAGTATTAGGTTATTATTGGTTTTTAATTTTATTAATTAAAATAAAGATTTTATTAAGTAGGAGTTAGATTTGCTTCTTTCTCCCCCTTTCAATTTGAATATTATATTTGAAGCTCCGTACTCTGACAATGACTAGTGAAGGATGGGTAGCACATGCCTCCTGTCAAATCACAACTCTATTGAACGGCCACGATCAACCGTACGATTCTCTCAACGGTTGTGATCTCCTTTCTCCCAAACCTTCCTCAGACTCCTCTGATAACAGCAAGAAAGAGAGAAAATGAGGGCATTACTATTACCTCTCTTTTCTCTCTCTACTGTTATCAGGTCGACCTTGGTCGGGTGGGGTATAAAGAGACTAACAGCACACCCTTTCTCTCTCTCTCTTCAAAACTGATAGTGATATCAGAAAAAAGCTGAAGTTGAGCTCAGCTTAGATTCTATCAACTTAATGAATTGAAGAAATTACAATTTAATGGAAGTATTGGAGAAAGAGTAGCTAGCTGAAAGGACTTTTTGGTTAATGCATGTGGGGAGATCATATTCATAATGGGGAAAAGGTGGGGTATCTTGAAGATAGGGTTTCAGTTGATTTTTGGAGTTGGAATTGAGGGTTTTGTGCAATTCAGTGGATTTTTACAGAAAAGGGTGTAGAGTGTAGTACTATAATTTTATCAAGAGGAAGTGGGTTTTTAAATAAATAAATTTTATATAATTATGAAGCTTTCAACATCAGGAATGGGTCAGCAGGCTCATGAAGGAGGTATCTTCTACTTCTTTATACTTTTTCTTCTCTTTGGGGTTTTAGCTTTTTGTATATCACTGTCGGTATGTTGGTGTTACGCTTTGTTTTTGTTCTAATAAGATAAAAGGAATATATGTTGATTTCTATATTTGTTGGTTAGTTAATGAGATAATCTTAAAAGTATATGTAATTAAGGCCAATTAATTTATTGCTGATGGATTTTTTATTCTGAAAGGAGAGAAAAAGTGTTTGAACTCAGAGCTATGGCATGCTTGTGCTGGTCCTCTGGTGTGCCTACCAACTGTCGGAAGTCGAGTTGTTTACTTTCCTCAGGGTCATAGTGAACAGGTCTTTCTCCTTCAATCACATTTCATTCTTTATCACACAAAGTAGTGATACAATCTATTATTTTAGTTATAAATCACTGATGTTCCCTTACTGGAATGGAGTGACAGGTAGCTGCAACAACTAATAAAGAAGTTGATGCACATATACCCAATTACCCAAATTTGTCGCCGCAGTTGATCTGTCAACTCCACAATGTCACAATGCATGTGGGTTTCATCTGTTACAATCTATGTTTTGCTATGCAAGTTGTATTAGGCGCATAGGTTATTGATAACTTGTTGAATTTCAGGCAGATGTTGAAACAGACGAAGTATACGCACAAATGACTTTGCAGCCCTTGACACCGGTACACCCCGAGTGTTGCTATAAATGATTCTTAAATATATTGCCTTTTTTGATCAGCTACTTGTGAATGGGGTCTCAAAAATACTCTGTGTTGGATTTCAGGAAGAACAAAAAGATACATATCTTCCTGTTGAGTTTGGAATCCCTAGCAAGCAGCCTACTAACTATTTTTGTAAGACGCTGACTGCAAGTGATACTAGCACGCATGGTGGCTTTTCTGTCCCTCGACGTGCCGCAGAGAAAGTTTTTCCTCCTCTGGTGATTACTGATCCCATGGTTGTCATTTTGACTTGTCTCTAGTGCTAAGCCTGATATTGTTGTCTTTTCTACTGGCTCTCAGGATTTCTCGCAGACACCACCTGCCCAAGAACTAATTGCAAGGGATCTGCATGATGTTGAATGGAAGTTCAGGCATATTTTCCGAGGCAAGCTCTAGATGCTCTTTTCTTATTGCTCTCTGTAGCTTTACACTGTTTAGAGTATCTTTAGCTGTAATCTTAAAGCCGGTGGGTGTTTTAAATCATGGAGCAAAAGTTAGACACTGTCATGAATTGGGCTTGTGCTTCATCTCTGATTTTGTTGCAATTTCCAATTAAATCATCCAATTTGTTATTTTGTGTGGGGTTGTACTGTTGTTTCCCACTTCATACATCCCTATCCTGTTATATTATTAAAAAAATGTATTCTGTCAGTGTCATATGTCCATGTGTGTGTATCTTATTATTCATTTGAGTGGGGAACAATGCCGAGAAAAAGGACTCACAGAATGTTTGAAAAATAAATGAAGAGAATTTATAGCTTCCTTCTTTTTCCTCTTTAATCCCCAACATTCTTTTTAATCTTGATGCGTCTAATTGTCTATCTATAATCCGGTTAGTACTTGCCAATTTTTCTTTATCAGGATTTCTAAAAATTGAAGTACACCTAGAGTTTGGATGATCATCTAGGGGTGGGAATAGGCAACGATATAGTTGTTTTGTTAGTGATGTGAAAGAGATTAAGTAATCGGATATCACTTCCTCTATCATGTTGTATGATGTTCTCTCTATTTTAGGATGTGCCGAAATGTTTAACATCATTCGTTGATGACATTATTTTATATTACTTTCACAACTCCCGAAAATTTAAATTTCTTGTAACTTCAGACTTTGATTCGGTGATTCTTCAATCAGACATGTTTTGTCCACTATTACTCACAAAAAAGGTAAATTAGGTGACAGAGAAAAAGTAGTATGGAATTGCACTAAAAAAAAAAAGAAGGTGAATGGTGGTGGATAGATAGGGTAAGAGTGGTGATGGATGGATTAATTGACAGAAATAAAGTAGTATGAAATTGCAATAAAAAATAAAAAAAGGTGAATGGTGGTGGATAGATAGGGTAGGAATGGTGATGGATGGATAGCCTTGGGGTGGTGGTGGATGGAGTATGATATCAGGGTAAGTATATTACTTCGTCCCTCTATCCCTAAATAATTTTTTACAGATTTCAGTGTTGCAAAAGAGGTTAAGGAGGGGACAACATCTAATAATAGTATGAAATTGCACTAAAACATATATGTGGTGGATACACGGCCTAGGGTGATGGTGGATGGAGTATGGAAGCAGGATAAGTACTCTAGCCTAGTCCCTCTCTCCCTTAATCTTTTGTTTACACATTTCAGTGTTGCAAGAAGGTTAAGGAGTTCAACTCCCAGGTTATATTGGTGGCAAAAGAATACCACAATTCTAAATATACTTTATCTAGAAAGAAAACTACAGTGAAAAATCTAAGTTTCCGTGTCCCCAAGGCTTAGCTCGAGTGGCAAAAGGTGGAGGATTTGTGGTTTAGGTCGTAGGTTCAAGCCCCACACCACGCAAAGCAAAGCCCGGTATTTAAGTGGAAAAGGTAGACGGTGGGCCCATTATCCACAGAGTTTAGAAGGCTGTGATTGGTCTCAAGGGTGTGTAATTGGTCCAAAGGGTGGGTGACAGACGAATTTCTCGGTTATCAAAAAAAAAAACTCCAAGTTTATGTTCATTTCTGCTTCACAACAACATACCAGTGTTCATTTCTGCTTAAGATTTAATTATTTAATTATTCATAAGTTGTGCAAGAGTAAGGCGAATAGACCAGATGAGATACCAGTGAAATTTGAAAGAACATAGGCTAGGTGGTTTTGGAGAGGTTGATTGAGTTGCTTAATGTCATTTCTAAGACAACAAAAATGCTTGAAGAATGGAGGTGGAGTATGATGATTCCATTGTATAAGAACAAGGGTGAACTTGAAAATTGCAACAATTATAAGGGGATCAAGTTGTTGAGCCACACTATGGAAATTCGGGAGAGAGTGGTGGAGTTGAAATGAGGAAGGGTGTGACTATTTTGAGAACCAATTTGGATTCATGTCGCCAGGAGAATGTTGGAACAGTATTGGGAGAGGAAGTAGGAGGGATTTACACATGGTGCTCATTAACCTAGAAAAGACATACAACAAAGTGCCTGGGGAGGTCTTAGGAGATGCTTAGAGGCTAGAGATTTTCTTGTGGCTTACACTAGGGTTATTAAGGACATGTAAGATGAAGCTAAGACTCATGTAATGACAATGGGAGGAGACTCAGAGCACTTCCAATCATGATGGGCTGCACCAGGGATCGGCTCTTAGTCCATTTATTTTTGCCTTGATGATGAATTGGCACGGCATATCCAAGGTGAAGTGTCATGGTGTAGGTTATATGCAGACAATGTAGTATTGACTGACAAGATTCACAACGGAGTTAACACTAACATGGAGGTTTGGAGACAGACCCTAGGGTCTAAAGAGTTCAAGTTGAGCAGGACCAAAACTGTATGCTTGGAGTGTGAGTTTGATCAAAACTGTATATACTTGAAGTGTAAGTTTGATCAAAACTGTATACTTGAAGTCTAAGTTTGAGCAGGACCAAAACTCCATTTTTCATGTACCATTTAAATATTTTAATTTTACCCCAATATAAGTGTATAGCGTGTGGTAGACAAATATTAAAAAGGTTAAAAAAACATCCAATTCTCTAGCTCATCTAGGTTTACTTGGTGTTCACATTAATTATATCAATTTATCATCTTTGAGCATTATAAGAATATATATTAATTAGCTATATTCAATTGATTACACAATTTATTGCTCAGATCAATTAGCGACACAGGTTAATATAAACATCGAATTTATGTTACTACGAATGTATCCATCCTTTTCAGTTTATGTGGCATCAACAAATTATTTGATAGCATTTCGATAATTATAATTCTAAATTTTGACATCATATCGTTCTCCTCAATCTAGCTTTTTACTTATTATTTAAACGTTTTATTGTCCTTTATAACGTGGATTGTAGAATATAGTTGACATTTTTAATTTTACATAGACGAAATGAATTATAGTCAAATAAAAAAGAGGGGGTATATGAAGAAAACGAGTGGATGACTAAAATAGATAGAAGGAAAAAATGTGGTTGAAGAGATGATAGAGGAAATAAATAGGGGAGAAAGTTGTTAAACGAATGAAATGCCGAATATTTAACGGTAAAAAGGATCTCTCACGCGCTTTAAAAGGTGAGTAATCTCACCAATCTGTCCAGTAAGCATTTTGTGTTAAAAAATGGTACATGAAAAGTGGTGTTAGAGGGTTGAAATGAAACTAGATTGATTTGGAGTGACAAAATGAAATATCGAGACAAGTTAAGGGGTTGTGTATGTATTTGGCTTTCTTTCTTTCTAAAATTCGTTTGATAATTTGTTGGATAGAAGGATGATTACTGGTTGGATGTGGAAGGAACAGTGTAATGAGGTGTGTAACTGATAAACGTGTACCAAGTATGCTATCATCTGTTCATATTTTCTCCTTTTGCCTGCAGGACAGCCTAAGCGGCATCTTCTTACCACTGGCTGGAGTGTGTTTGTTAGCGCCAAAAGGCTTGTTGCTGGGGATTCTGTTCTTTTCATTTGGTACTGTTTAACCTCCTCTGTTGACACACCTGTACATTTTTCTCATATTATTGCATCCAGCATGACGTTTTCCTCCAGGCTTTTTCTTGAGATAGTCGGTTATGTGCAGGAATGAGAAAAATCAGCTCCTTCTAGGAATTCGGCGTGCAGTTCGACCACAGACTGTGATGCCATCATCAGTTCTATCTAGTGATAGCATGCACATTGGATTACTTGCTGCTGCTGCTCATGCTGCTGCTACTAATAGCTGTTTCAATGTCTTTTTTAACCCAAGGTAGTATGTAACAGTACTACTCCCTTGTGTTTTCATTCATATCTATTACCTTTTTTGCTTTCATTTACTGACGTGCTTATTGCGTTAGGGCTAGCCCATCCGAATTTGTTATACCTCTTTCAAAATACATCAAAGCTGTATATCACACTCGCGTTTCTGTTGGAATGCGCTTTCGGATGCTATTTGAAACTGAAGAATCAAGTGTTCGAAGGTACAGAATGAAGTTGTTTGATCTTAAGTTGATAGATTTCCTTTTATTTTTTGATGTTAGGTTTGCTTTTATTTTTTGATGTTAGATTTCCTTGTATATATTCTGTCTGAAGTGCTGTATAAGTAGGCTTTTTGTTTCTTATTGATGTAGTGGTCACCTGCTTTAAACTTAACTGCAGATTAGTTGCTTTTAAATATGCATCTTCTCCTATGTTTTGTTTCATCATGAATTATATTTGGAGAATTAAGTCTAATTATGTAGAAATGATGAATTGGGATGACGGTGCAGGATTATTACCCCGATGGCTTTCCATTGGCCATAGAGTTGTATATCATTCTTGTCTGGTATTGGCGAAAACGTAGTTACATTCTTTCGTTCGGGATTAATGAAGTTGGTGGTTACCTTTGGTAAATAAACCAAATTTATAACCAATTAAACTAAAATTTTCATTGCTAATAAGTTGGTGCCCTACCTTTGTGGGTGTCGTTGAAATCCTTAGCCTCTATATTTATTAGATAACTCTTTTTTTTTTTTTTGATAAAACCGATAAGATCTTATGGATATGTGGGCATAAACAAAAGCCCCTGCAATACAAGAGGTATACCAAAAAGTAGAAAACTTACAAGAGTAAATGGTTTCCAAAAAAATCACCCAATCTTCTAAGGGATCTCATGGGTGCAGCAAAAGGAAAATAAGGGATAAGAGGCTACTCTTAGCAGTAAATAATTCATCTCCATCTTTTCAAAAGCTCTGACGTTTCTCTCTCCATAGTATCCACGTAAGTGCTAATGGAGAAATATTCCAAGCCTTGTGCCTTCATCTCCGTCTGCCGCAATTCCAACTAAACATCATCTCATTTACTGTACTTGGCATCACCCGTTGCACTCCGAACAAGTAAGGATATCCCACCATAACCTCAAAACAAATCAGCAATGAAAAAGAAGATGGTCAACATCTTCATTCAAATCCTTAAACATACAGCTAAGTAAGTGGTCTGTCATTACAATACATAACTCTTTTTTTCTTATAGGTGGTTCTATCATTTTTCAGATACATGGGCACAATTACTGGGATTGGTGACTTAGATCCAGTTCGCTGGGCAAACTCTCACTGGCGGTCTGTCAAGGTAAATGGGTCTATTTTAATTTTACCTTGCGCTTTTTTCCTTTTGCATCGTTTGGGGTTGGGGGGTGGAGTGGTGTTCAAGTTGAACCCACACATCGTGCGGGTTGGATCCTGCTCATGCCATTGAGTGTTTGGCTTGATGGTCTTACTTCTTTCTTCATCTTTTTGATAGAAAATCTTTTCTATTTCTTTTCGACCTTTTTAGTTTCTACAACTTTCATGTTATCAAGTTGAGTATTTTTGGAAAAATCCCAGTCTTCACCAATATATAGCACAAGTTTTGTCCACTTATTTCTCCTGCTTATGCTTGTATTTGTGAGGACTGAGATCTTCATTTTCTTGTACTCAGAACCAAATTCATTTTTTATTGCATTGCTTACAATATTTCTGCAAGACTACTTTGAACTGCCTTGCTTGCAAACAGATACCACCTCTGAATCATCAAACTAATGCCCTTAATATTATTTCTTCAAATGTTACTCGTGGTTAACGTCTAATTTTCTACTGCCAAATCACTTCTCACAGCCTTATGATATATGCCTTTGCTTATATTCAGGTTAAATATCTTTAATTAATTTTCTGCTGCTCATGCTTGTCTCTCATTAACAGAAGGATCAAATGCTTACAATTTATCAGCTATTCACATAACTTGAAATTTAAATAGTTTGGTGTCTATATTACAGTACTAGTCCTCAAAAAAGAAAATTGTTTGGTGTCTAAATATCATCTGATGGTCGACTTCCATACTGCAACATTAAACTTTCTGTATCGTGTCAAGTTCTTCCTTCCCCCATGTCTATCTGACATATATGTGAATGTTAATTGGCACTACAAGGTTTCGTGCATTACTGCATTGAATATACTTGACTCACACTTCATATGTATGTTGCTAAGACCCTTCAAAATCCTTGATGCACCTGTGGAGATCCCACAATTGAGTGTGGTTGGAATCCACAGCGGATTTAGATGTTTGACCAATGATTGATTGGGTATTTGGCTTGATTTTGGGTTCATGTCATATTTATATATATATGGTTATACGGAATATGAGAAAGCTTTACTTTAATTAACCAAAAAAAAAAACTCATATATGCTGGTAAATGCATTTATCGTCCATGTGCCAGCAGTCACACCCATGTCAGGTATCCACAACATAACTTCACATAGGTTATGTAGAAATCAGATATTACAAGTGCTTTGTTCCTTCTAATTTTAGTCTTAAAATTAGTTGTATGAAAATTATAATCTACAGCAAGGAAATTACAGATCTACAATCATATACTGTTTGTATGGTGAAAAATGTTTGCTTATGTTGCTAACACTTCATATTTACACAACAAATTTCTTGAAATTATAGGTTGGTTGGGATGAGTCAACTGCAGGAGAGAGGCAACCAAGGGTCTCATTATGGGAGATTGAGCCTTTGACTACTTTTCCGATGTATCCATCTCTTTTTCCTCTAAGGCTAAAGAGGCCTTTCTATCCAGGAACCTCATCTTATCAGGGTATGGAATGCTGAATGGTCATGTAATAAGAGAATTGAAGCTGTAAAACATATATTTGTAGTACAACTTATCAGGAAAGAAAGAAAAAGAAAGAGTAATGGCCTATGTAGTTTTAGGGTCCGTTTGTTTGTGGAGGGAATAATTGGTTACCCCTATTAAATTTGGGACTAAGCCTGTGTTTGTGTTTGGTTGAGGGGATTACCTAAAACCTGGATATATTTATCGTCACAATCATGGGGTTATTTATCCCAGATAGGACAATATTTATAGTCATAATCCCAGGATAACCTGGTTTTGAACCAAACAATCCCGTGTCTGTTAAACCCCAGGAGTTTCTCATCCTCTCTTCCCACCCAGATAGCCATGATAGAAGGAATAAACACGAGTTTAAGCAGTATCATTGTTCAGATAGCAACCAATTCTCGTTCCAGAAGCTATACTAGTCATTTTTCTCCTTGCTTTTGCAGATAGTAACAATGAAGCTATTAATCGAATGGCATGGTTAAGAGGGAATGCTGGTGAGCTAGGACATCATTCAATGAATCTTCAGTCTTTTGGCATGCTTCCTTGGATGCAACAGAGAGTCGATTCAACAATTCTCCCAAATGATATTAATCAGCACTATCAAGCTATGCTGGCTACTGGCTTGCAAAGTTTTGGGAGTGGAGATTTGCTGAAACAGCAATTAATGCAGTTTCAGCAGCCTGTCCAATATCTGCAACATGCAAGTACTGAGAATTCCATTTTGCATCAGCAGCAGCAGCAGCAGCAGCAAATAATGCAGCAAGCAGTTCATCAGCATATGCTGCCTGCTCAAACCCAAATGCTGTCAGAGAACCTTCAAAGGCAATCCCAGCATCAATCCAATAATCAGTCAGAGGAACAGGCTCACCAACACACTTACCAAGAAGCATTCCAACTCCCGCACGACCAGCTCCAGCAGAGGCAACCATCAAATGTTACCACTCCATTTTTGAAAGCAGATTTTGCAGATTTGACCTCTAAGTTCTCAGCATCTGTTGCCCCTTCAGGCGTGCAAAATATGCTTGGTTCGTTGTGTTCTGAAGGTAGTAGTAATTCATTGAATATCAACAGAACTGGTCAGTCTGTGATCATAGAGCAGTCGCCTCAACAGTCCTGGATGTCAAAATTTACAGAGTCACAACTAAATACGTGCTCCAACTCATCACCACTTCCAACTTACGGGAAAGATACTTCCAATCCTAGGGGAAATTGTAGCTTGGATTCCCAGAATCAAGCGCTTTTTGGTGCTAATGTTGATTCTTCAGGGCATCTCCTTCCGACCACAGTGTCTAATGTTACTACTACATGTGCTGATATGTCCTTAATGCCACTTGGGGCTTCTGGATATCAGAATTCTCTATATGGTTATGTGCAAGACTCTTCTGAGTTGTTGCACAATGCAGGACAAATTGATCCACCAAATGCAACCCATACATTTGTCAAGGTGCAACTTCTGCTGTTTAAGGTCAAATATTTCATTAGCATTTAGTGCATCTGACAATCATGTGAGTATAGTTTTTTGTCTATGCAGGTTTACAAATCGGGATGTGTTGGGAGGTCACTGGATATCACTCAGTTCCACAGCTATCATGAGCTGCGACGGGAATTGGGGCAGATGTTCGGTATTGAGGGATTCCTTGAAGACCCTCAAAGATCAGGCTGGCAGCTTGTATTTGTTGACAGGGAGAATGATATCCTTCTCCTTGGAGACGATCCATGGGAGTAAGTGTCCAATTGTGGGAAGACTTAATATGTAACTTCGTAAATTTCCACTATGACAGAAGGAAGACGACATGCGTTTAAAACTTGTTCTTTGTGTCACAACTTTTTGATTTATAGGGTTGCTTTTTCTTGTTTACATTACCTTCACATGATTTATATCTATTCAGCCCTGTGGTAGTGTTTGATCTTTCCAGAAGTGTTTTTCTTTAGTCCTATTATAACATTATAATCTTCTCTTTATTTACCTGGCATGGTATTTTCAGGGCGTTTGTCAATAACGTCTGGTATATAAAAATCCTTTCACCCGAAGATGTGCAGAAGCTGGGAAAGGAAGAGGCTGAATCCCTGAATCGTGGAGCGGTTGAAAGGATGAGCAGCACTAATGCTGATGATCGAGATCTTATTTCTGGAATGCCATCTCTTGGATCGCTGGAGTACTGATTGTTGTAATGCTTTAAAAGAAGAGGACTGATTCTGATTCTCAATCTTCTCAAGGGTCAGAAATTCAAATTTCATGCCTCATAACCTGGCTTCTTTAGCTTTCGTCTAATTGGTCCATCTCCCAATTGTATGTTGTATTTTGCGTTTGGATCTAGCTGTAATAGGACTTAAGGGGTCTCCCATTTGTATGGTGTAGCTTTCATTGTAATCCTGTTGTACAAGTTAGTATAATTTACTGTACGGCTCAAGATGAGACGTAATTTAAACTAAGAATCTGGAAAGTGTCAAAACTTGTTATTGCACTTCTACCTTTCAGACAAAGAAGCAGTTGAGGATCTATATCTGGTCTTTCTTGTAGGTAAATGTTTCTGATGTTTTTGAATGCTTTAATCTTCTTATCAGTCTAAGAACTTTTTGATTGATGCCAAGTCACCAAGAAATTATTTATTGGTATGCCAGGTTAACTTGCAACGATAGATGAAGGTTACTTGACAGTGTGAATATAACTTAAACTCGAAAGGTTACTTGACAGTGTGAATATAACTTAAACTCGAAATTTGCCTCAACGCTTGTAATGAATCTGTTAAAAAAACATGAGGATCAGTGAACTCTATTTCAAATTATAAGGAACTGCTTAAAGTTTCTTTTCTCTAACCATATCCATTAGCTACCGGAGGAGGGTGAGACTGGCCTTGATGTAGATTGGATCGAGAAATCGACTATGAAGGACCATCTCATAGTGCACACGATAAGGAGTCTCCATACTCAATTGTAGACAAAGATGTTAAGTTACCAATAGAAGATGCTTGTTTCCATTCAACGTCAGTCCTTGCAGGCGTCGAAGCTTACCTAAAGACAAGGAACACTACCTCTCAAGTAGTTTTTACCCAGTGATAGAAGGGTCAAATTAACAAGAATTTCTAGTCCTGTAGGAAGAGAGCCAACAATCAAAATGTTGAAAGGTTACCCATTGTTTTTGGCAATTCGCTTACCAAAATGTTGTCCTCAAAGCTAAGAACTTGCAAACTTGTGCAGTTAACTAGGAAATCAAGAAACCTCAACTCCTCACTTGTGTTTCTTCCAAGAATATTGATCTCAAAGTTGATCCTGTACAACTCTTTCCATGGTCCTAAACTCGTAGGTACATTTCCGTTGAGCTTATTTCGAGACAATTCAAAGTGCACCAAGTTTTGATGCATTTGATTATGAAACATGAATTGTTCCTGTGAAATCATTCACAGCACCAGCAAACACCTCAAGATTTGGAAGAGTAAGGCCTATATCTGATGGAAGCACTCCATACAACAAGTTGTTAGTAACAACGAAATAGTTAACAGAGGATATATTGAAAAGAGATTGAGGAATTGTACCATACAACTGATTTCCATAAACTTGGAAGATACGCAAGTTTGACAAACGTCCAATATCTCGAGCGTATTATGTAAGATTAAATGACATAATATCACGATCTTGAACACGATAATCTTACATAGAGATTGTTAGGGGCATATACCTGATGAGTAAGACATTATCACAGAGAAAAGCGGAAGAGTTAGTTATAAATTAATTTCTACCTCCTTGCCTAACTTTATGTTATCACAACCATCAACGATGAAATTATTGTAGAGAATATGAGATAACGCTAATGGGTGGAGGAAGGACCAATTTATAGAGGTTATGATTTAATTTGGTACGTCCATCAAGTAACCAATGTACGGACGAGATCTATTCCTTATTAAATACTCTTCATGGTATTACTTGGATTACAAGTAAACTTGGGCTATAAGTAAGAAATAATTAATAATAATTAAATAATAATTCTTACATTCTCCCACTTAGCCAAATGACCATATATCATTAATATTTAATAAACCTTAGTTGCACGTATAACAAATCTCTTATTTAATGTACACCATACATACCACAATACAACAAACTATTAATGTGAGTTATGGCGGTTCTACATAAATTTTAAGCTACATACTTCCATCCATATACTACTACATTAGCAATTTATCATACTAGGTCCATAAGATATAAAATATATAACATTACTGTAACAACCCTAAAATGAATAGGATAAATGCTTAAGGTGTCAAGGATGCTTGCGATTAGACCAAGGTTCACACAGATTGATACGAGTAGAACCAGACCTCAGAACCCTTGCTACGACCAAGCCAACTAACTTGGGGAGTTAGTTGATCTTGGAAAAGTTAGAAACAACCAAGTAAGGCTCTCGAAAACGAAGATTTAATCGAAGGAGTCCTTACCGAACTTAAAAAGAAGAAATCTTAAGTTTTGGGGGTCCAGGGGTAAAATGGTCTTTTCCAAGCCAAGGGTAATATCGTAATTACCCTAAGGAAGTAATTAATTAATTAGTTAATTTAATTAAAGAACCAATTCGGCTTAGGTTGACCCGAAATGGTCCATTTCAAAAGGGCCACTCTACCTGAGTTCGAGCCCCATTGGAAGCAACAAGTTGGTGATTTAATTAATGTTTATAATCTGATTTTTGTAAGAGCATAATGGTCCTTTCACTAAGCTAATTAAATCAGGTTTTTATTTAAATTAATAAGGAGTCCTAGTTTGACTAATTCCCAAACTAAAACTCCTATTTTTTTACTACTCTCTCTCACGATCTCTCTCACGTTTCATCATTCTCTCCCTCACGTTGATTCTGCCAAAAACAGCAAAGAAGAGAAGTAATATCAAGAGTTCTTCACACTTGAAGAACTCACATGAAATTTTAAGAAAAACAAAGCAACCAAAAACGTTAAGGCAAAAAGAAGTTGTTCGTTGAGTAGTGTGGACGTTGAGCTAACTTGGACTGATTTTAGAGAGGGTTTTTGGCAGAAAATTCATCGTTTGAACATCAATAAAGGTATGAGTTTCTTTCCTCTTGGTTCCTTTCCCAAGAGACCCCTTAAGATTCAAGATATTCACTCCGAAAACTAGGATTGTTCCCCTCTTGCATGTCCCTGTCACTAGCTCCCATTGAACTTTAGGTTGGGTATGTTTGCTGGTACAAAGTAGGGATGAAATGTGTTTTCGTGATGTTTATGTTTACGTATGCATGTTCGAAATTTTGTGAATAAAGAATATGTTGTTCGAAATCATGTGAAAAAGTGATGGTGTGTGTATGTGTGGCAGTGAAGTTGGTCACTGTTTGGAGGTGTGCAAAGGCATGTTAATTCTTGTATTTTATATGCTAAAATTGTGCACAATGTGATGTTCATATGGTGTGTGAAGTTATAAATTTTGAGTGAAAATGCTTGACTAATGTCACTACTAAACTACACCTAACAATGCACTAAATGCTTGGTGAAATGCCCTAAGAAACTAACATGAAAAGGTTGATAAAAGGAAGCTAAATATTATGAATAAATTTCCAGCCTAATGTACTTTAATTTTCGTTCAAAAAGGGGGTTGAAATCTGGAAATTTAATACATTTAAAAGAGGTGAGGCCACCAGGGTTCGAACCTGTGACCTCACCCCTTAGCTACTGGAATTTGCGAGCAAGGAAAAAGAAAAGGGGGCTGGGGGGAATCGAATCCACGATCTCAAGGCTGAAAAGGAGAAGACGATTTAAATAAGAAAAACAATAAGGTGAGGCTGTGGGGGCTCGATCCCACAACCTCACTGCCAAACGCCTAGCCTAGTGAGTTTTAAAAAAAAAATAAAATAGGAGGCTGTGGGGGTTCGAACCCACCACCTCACAGCCTCTAGCGAAAATTAAAACAAAAATAAGGAGGCTGTGGGGGTTCGAACCCACAACCTCCCAATGCCCTGACAAAAAATTAAAGAATAAAATGGAGAGGTTGTGGGGAATCGAACCCACAACCCTTCGGCCAATTTAAGAGGAAACCAAGTAGAAAATTTAAGGTACAATGTTAATGTTGGAGTTTGATCTAGAGTTCCAATGTTATGGAAATTAAAAATAAAATCAATGAAATTTTTTAATGTTATCCAAGTCATTCGAATTTGGGTTTCCTTGCCCAAACTTCCGTATTAATACATAAGTCATACGTGAATAAAATATCCAAAAATAATGCCATCTACGTAGATCAAAATTAAGATCTTGACATATATACAAGATACATAAGTCTTGTACTACATAATCTTAGGAATGTATAGATCACTTAACAATTTATGAATGAAGCCCCATGGCTTATGTGTATAGACTCATAAGTCTAGCATACGTTCAAAAGTAAGTGAACCTAAGATGAATGTAATGAAAAGATGAACCCTAGAAGGGTTAACTATGAGTGTAAGATACACTAAATAGCCAAGTGTATTGGCATAAGATGAGATGAATAATGAAATGAGGAAATGAACAATGAAATGATGAAATCCTAGAAGGGTTAAGTGAGGGTGTGAAACACACTAAATGACCAAGTGCATTGGCATATGATGAAATGAACATTCACGTAATAAGAGGTGAGTAACTATGAAAAGCAAAGGTGCTAATGATAAGGTATGTGGTTACAACATGATATGAGGCTAATGTAAATGATGAGAGCAATCTCAAATGATCCTAAGTAAATGTTACCAAAACGTACGTGTAAGATAATGAAGAGACCAGTCTCTATGAACACTCTAATGAAAGTATTGAGCTTAACACCCTTAATACTAATGATGAGATGAGAAATCATCTAATGAGCTATGATGTCCTCATACTAGAAGCCAACTTCCATAACGTATGAGATGAATGAAATGGAACTTTATACTGAGCACCGATAGGTTAGCTATGAGCGGTGCCTTCTTTAGGAAAGGGCAGAGGTTCACGTAACTCTCATGAGATGAGACTGTCCGGCTTGCCAGGTATGGGTCTCCTTATATCTCCTAGTCTTCGAACCTATACAACCAATATAGGGATCTGGCGGGGTTAAATTCCCATGTACGCTAGCATGTTTTGGGTCACTTGGCCGGTGATTCCACCTCTTTTCGGTGTGGGGGAGACACTGAATTTCATGATGCTCACATGATCTTTGTCGGTTAAAGTTAAAGTTCTCAATGAATGAAAAGGCCAGTCTTAAATGATGCACATAATGAAATGAATGATACCAAAAGTGTTAAGATAGGATAATCAAAAGGTGAGTTAGATTCAAGTAATGACATTAGGTCATTCTTGGTCATTGCATAACGAACCTAATGAAAGTCTTAAACTACATCCTAGGTATAGCTGATGTTTACACTGACCTATGGATGAAATGAAATGGAGTACGTAGGAATGAACGAAGCAGACTCTGTGTTTATTAATAAAGACTCCCTAGTTGAGGTTCCAATCTGTTGAGCCCTCATTTCTAAGATGTCTTGATGTTAAGTCCATGATTGCAAGCTCTCATGACATATGAATGAATGATATTAAAGAAGTTATGTACTACATGTAAAATGTGCCGTATGCTATATGACGCGTGCTATGTGTAAATATTATGTGCTGTGTGCAAATGTGAAAAGTATGATAATATATGTTATTCTTATGGTATAACTTTCCTATTTCAAATCTGGAAAGCTCACTGACTTTTCTAATTCAAATTTGGAAAGCTCATTGACTTTCCTAATTCAAATTTGGAAACTTTCCTAATCTCAATTTGGCAAGTTCACTGACTTGCTTTCCAAAAATCATGTTGTTAGGAAAGAGCTATTATTTCTCATGCATGTCCTTGGTGTGTTCTTACATATACCCATACTTAGTACAAGTGCGTACTAACCCTATACAAACTTTACTTTTTAGGTGCAAGAACAGGTGGACGATAGAGCTACAGGATCATCGCTGCAGTTATCCGGACGTTCAACATTCTTTCGATTTTGGTAGGTCCTCATGCTTTCAAAGATGCTGCTGTTTTATATTCTAGCTTAGTTTTAGAGTTGAGATAGTGGAGCATGTTCCACTAGTGTTTCTTTCCTTTTTTATTCAGACTATTTATTGGTGTCATTTTGGCAATTATACACTTAATAAGAATTGAACTATTTTTTTCAATTGCTTATCTCTCAATGTTAGATGGTTGACGGTGAACAATTACGTATTTATGAGAATATTTTTATAAGTATGTAAGAAACAAAAAGTTTCAAATTTTCCGCTAAAATTAACCTATGTAAAGTAAGAATGACGTAAATAGGCTTGTCTGCGACCTCTGAGAGGTCAACAACGCCGGTCTCGTCTGGAGTCTAGATTCCGATCGTGACAATTACGGTCCACAATAATGTCTTATAGAGACTTATCTTATAATATATCAAACAATAATATATACAACATTATGAGAAACAAAATATTCATTAATGTATATCAGAAACACATAATTTGAGCTCAGAGTGTAAAAACATCATAAATATATCAATCATAAGTACAACCAAGATTTATTCTTTGAACATGTTCTTTAAATGTCTTTGGTTGTAAGCCTTTTGTTAACGGATCTGTAATCATGAGAGTCAGTTCTAATATTCTCAAGTAACACTCTTTGCTTCTGACTTCTTCTTTGACAGTAAAATACTTTAATTCAATTTGTTTGACACCTTTGGAGTACTTATCATTCTTGGAAAAGAATACTGCTACAGTATTATTACAAAAAACTTTCAGCGGCTTGGTAATGGTGTCGACAGCCCAGGTCCTAAATTAAAGTTTCGCAGCCATAATGCATGAATTGTGGCTTTATAACATGCCACAAATTCTGCTTCCATTATGGAGGTAGTAATGACAGATTGCTTAGCACTCTTCCACGATATTGCTCCTTAAGCTAATAGGAACAAGTAACCAAATGTGAATTTTCTAGTGTTAACACATCCAGCAAAATCTGAATCTGAATATCCAATAGCTTCTAAGTGATTGGATCTCCTATACATGAGCATATAATCCTTGTTCCTTTCAGGTACCTTAAGACTTTCTTTGCAGCTTTCCAGTGGTCAATTCAAGAATTACACTGATATCTTCCTAACATTCCGATCACAAAACTAATATCCCGTCTTGTGCAAGTTTGAACATACATCAAACTTCCAACAATAGAAGAGTACGGAATTGTTTCCATTTCTTTTCGTTCTACATCATTCTTTTCAACATCAGGAATGGGTCAGCAGACTCATGAAGGAGGTATCTTCTACTTCTTTATACTTTTTCTTCTCTTTTGGGTTTTTGCTTTTTGTATATCACTGTCAGTATGTTTCTGTTACACTTTTTTTTTGTTCTAATAAGATAGAAGGATTATATGTTGATTTCCAATTTGTTTGTTAGTGAATGAGATCATCTTAAGTATCTGTAATTAAGTCCAATTAAATTATTGCTGATGGATTTTTTTATCCCAATAGCAGAGAAAAAAGTGTTTGAACTCAGAGCTATGGCATGCGTGTGCTGGTCCTCTGGTGTGTCTACCAACTGTTGAGAGTCGTGTTGTTTACTTTTCTCAAGGCCATAGTGAACAGGTCTTTCTCCTTCAACCAAATTTCTTCCTTATCACACAAAGTGATTTAATCCATTATTAGTCAAATTACTGGAATGGAGTGCCAGGTAGCTGCAACAACTAATAAGAAGTTGATGCACATATACCCAATTACCCAAATTTGCCTCCACAGTTGATCTGTCAACGTCACAATGTCACAATGCATATGCGTTTCATCAATTACAATCTATGTTTTCTTAATTCTCTAATGAATTACTATTTGCTATACAAGTCACACAGATAATTGATAATTTGTCGAATTTCTGCTGAAACAAACGAAGTATACGCACAAATGACTTTGCAGCCCTTGACTCCGGTACTCCTCAGTGTTTGCTATAGATGATTCTTAATAATAATGCCTTTTTGCATCAACTATTGTGAATGGGGTCACAAAAATACTTTATGTTGGATTTCAGGAAGAACAAAAAGATGCATATCTTCCTGTTGAGTTTGGAATCCCCAGCAAGCAGCCTACTAACTATTTTTGTAAGACACTGACTGCAAGTGATACTAGCACGCACGGTGGCTTTTCTGTCCCTCGTCGTGCTGCAGAGAAAGTTTTTCCTCCTCTGGTGATTACTGGTCCAATGGTCTCATCATTTTGACTTGGCTCTAGAGCTGAGCCTGATATTGTTGTCTTTTTTACTGGCACTCAGGATGTCTCGCAGACACCATCTGCCTAAGAACTAATTGCGAGGGATCTGCATGATATTGAATGGAAGTTCAGGCATATTTTCCGAGGCAAGCTCTAGATGTTCCTTTCCTTATTGCTCTCTGTTTCTTTACACTGTTTAGAGTATCTTCAGCTTTTATCTAAAAGCTGGTGGGTGTTTAAACTCTTGGAGCAAAAGCTAGACGCGCCATCATGAATTGGAAATGTACTTCATCTCTGTTTCTGTTAAAATTTCCAATTAAATCATCAGTTTTGTGCACTTGTGTAGGGTTGTACTGTTGTTTCCCAGTTTATACATTCCTATCCTGTTATTAAAAAACGTATTGTGTCAGTGTTATATGTCCATGTGTGTGCATCTAATTATTCATTTGAGTGGCAACACTGCCAAAAAAAAGGACTAGCAGAAAGGTGTTATGTAGCTACTATAACTTTTAACCATTAATTTGTGACTATCCAAACCACCGTGATTAACACCAATCTTATCAAAGGTGCACTAAACCTGAAGCGAGGCTCAAAACGTGTTGAGCGCTTTGCTTCACTCAATGAGCACTTCAGCGTCTTCATCTAGGTTCTAAGGCATACTTTTCCTTGCCAATGAACCTCTTTTGAAGAAGCGACACTAAACAATTGGTTTTTCACTTTATAGGAATAATTTTTCAATTTCTTTGTTCTTATATTTGTCATTCATGCTTATAAACCAATAGTCTTGGACCAAACATATACATTTGTATTTTTTCTCCTTTGTGCCTTTTTTCATTAAAACCCACATTTTATTTGCGATTTGCACTTAAAGCCCAAATGAACCTTATAATTTTTTTGTGCTTTTTGCTTTTGACAACTCTGATTGACGCCCACACTAACCCTCGGTGGGCGGACCAAATCTTAGCAACTAAAGCAAGTTAATATTAAGATTCACAGCATCAAGTAAAGCATCAAGACTAGAAATAAGAGTCTCGACCATAATAAATAAAAAGATTTGAATGCTAACTGTTACATTCCCATATTCGAAAGTCATCATACCGGGACTATAACCATCAAACATCTAAGACTAGCAAAACTAATGAAATAGTTCAATATCAGAAAAGAAATGACATTTATCATCAAAAAAATCTGTGGTAGCCTGATATGAAAGTAGCTCACCCTCATATCTGAAATGTAAATGCACTAGATGTGGTGCTGTGCTGAAGATATAGGATCATAGTTTGCACTCAAAAGTAAGTGCAGGAGTAGCATCAATACAAAAACTCTGTATTGGTAGGCATCATAGACCGATTAAGATTAGTAACAAGTATATAATACAAGTAGGCAGGTTCACTTCACATAGTCAACAGAGCTCCACAATCAAGATACCGTCATCAGCCATATACATATATATTTATAAGGACTCATTTCCAACATAGCAATATCATCCGTCACTGGACAAGTAAGTTCCCACAATAGTTATAATGAACATCACAAAACGCTGCAAAAGATAAGCAAATCACATAAAATCATAGGAAACATATCCACACTGATCTTGCTTGTATAGCCTTTGCATACCTTTAGTCTCATATGTACACACATGCTAAAGGGTCTTTCATCTTGCCCATCTATTCATGACTGGTAGGGGATCCTAGGTGTTTATGTATCATATCAGCATGGTACATGATCCATATCTCATACCCTACTCATCATCAAAATAGTATATGTATTGTCATCATCTCAACATATCTCGGTATGCTCTTTGCTTAATCATTTCTTAGGACAACACAACAAGCACAATATAAATACAAGTGCACATCATAAACATAAGTCGTAACAGTCAGTTTCAACAATTCACATGCTTATTCATACAAGTATCATTATCTCAACAAATATGAATAATAGTCTATGTCCGAAGACCAATCAACAGCTTTATAGACTCACGTACATAGAAGGGAGTCTGACTCCAAGTAAACCATAATTTACCTCAATTTGAAGAATTTGAATCACGCAAGGTAATTTGCGGGAGCCTTCCCTTTTCTCATAGTCTCAAAATGCTCAAAGTCTAAGACAAACAATATAAGAGTTCTTAATCCTCCACTCTTCATACAGAAATAGAAACAGTTACCTATGTCAAAAAAAAGGAAAAAATGATACATGTCTAAACTTTATAGACTTTGACATGCAATTTGATAGAATGCTTTCATTCTACCTCTCTATCTCCACAAGGTACTGGTAAGTTTGGCGTACATTCTATCCTCTACAGACCTCACTTGTGGGATTTCACTGGGTATGTTGTTGTTGTTGCTTCCATTGATTGTTTTGTCATCCTTATACTGTTAACTTAAATTGGAGTCTATTCTTTCTAAATTTTGTTTTGACAACTTTTTGGATAAAAGAATGCTTCCTGATTGCATGTGGAATGAAGGTGTAATGTTGTGTTGTAACTGATAAACGTGTACCATGCATGCTATCATCTGTTTATGTTTTCTCATTTTGACAACATGTTGGATAAAAGGATGTTTCCTAATTGCATGTAGAATGAAGGTGTAATGCTGTGTTCTAACTGATAAGTGTGTACCATGTACGCTATTATCTGTTTATGTTTTCTCATTTTGCGTGCAGGACAGCCTAAGCGACATCTTCTTACTACTGGCTGGAGTGTGTTTGTTAGTGCCAAAAGGCTTGTTGCTGGAGATTCTGTTCTTTTCATTTGGTAGTACTGTTTAGCCTCCTCTATTGACACTACTGTACATCAGTCACATATTATTGCATAAAAGTTTCCTCCAGGCTTTTTCTTGAGATAGTCAGTTCTGTGCAGGAATGAGAAGAATCAGCTCCTTCTGGGAATTCGGCATGCAATTCGACCAATGATTGTGATGCCTTCATCAGTTCTATCTAGTGATAGCATGCACATCGGATTACTTGCTGCTGCTACTAATAGCTGTTTCAATGTCCTTTTTAACCCAAGGTAGTATGGAGCAGTACTCCCCCTTGTGTTTTAATTCATATCTATTACCGTTTTTGCTTTTTTCTTCTCACGTGCTTATTGTGCAGGGCTAGCCCATCCGAGTTTGTTATACCACTTTCAAAATACTCAAAGCTGTATATCACACATGCGTTTCTGTTGGAATGCATTTTCGGATGCTATTTGAAACTGAAGAATCAAGTGTTCAAAGGTATGGAATGAAGTTGTTTGATCTTAAGTGAAAGATTTCCTTTTATTTTCTTGATGTCATATTTCCTCATCAATTATATCTGAAGTGCTAATATAAGTAGGCCTGAAGTTTCTTATTGATGTATTCGTCACCTATTTTAACTTAACTGCAGATAAAGGCTCCCGAATACGTATCTTTGCCTATGTTTTGTTTCATCATAAAGTATAGTTGGAGAATTAAGTTTACTTATGAAAAATGATGAATTGGGATGATGGTGCGGGATTGTTATCCCTATGGCTTTCCTTTAGCCCATAGGGTTGCATATCATTCTTGTCTAGTACTGGGGAAAATATATTTGCATTCTTGCATTAGGGTTTCAATTAATGAAGTTGGTGGTTAGTTCTGGTAAATAAACCAATTTTTTAACCAGTTAAATTAAAATTTCATTGCTAGTAAGTTGGTGCCATACTTTTGTGGGTATCTTTGAAATCTTTGGCCTGTATATTTGTTATATAAATCTCTCTCTCTCTCTCTTTGATTTATGAACTATCAGTCCAAAACATCACTTTTGTAAGTGAAATAAAATATATTTGAATTATGCATTTTATTTGGCCAACCATTTATCTGTCCATACTATATGATATATTTGAATTGAAGATCCTTGTCACAATTTATATCATTGAGCACAACCTCATATAAAAGATACCGTCGACGGTTATTTGATATCGATTCCAATATGACATAGCTTATCGAGATCTCTTCAGTTTTCATCATTTTTCAGGTACCTGAACCTTTTCCAAGGTTTTATGAAGTGTTATGTTGTAGTGCTCTTATAGCACTTGCCTCATTATCATGACCATATTGATCATTCGCTCCTCTTCTTTTTCAAGGAATTTTATATTTGGAATCGATTGGTCTATTAAGCTTTCGACGTATCATAGACTCTGTCCTTCAAGGACTTCATATTGGAGCATTTGCAGCTGAATCATATCATAGGGTCAGTAAATTCATCTGGCAATAGATTTGCAACATTATGCAAATGAATTATCACTTGAACTTCAAGTTCACATTTTCTTTTAAAGAGTATCTAGATAATTCATAATAAACCTCACACATAATTTTCAACTGCCAAAATCATTTCTCCCCCTAATGTTAGAAAATCTAACATTCATCCCAACCATATTTGGGAATTCATCTTTGTGCGTGGTGGAACAATTAAAATCATAACCACACATTCAAACATTTTAGATGAAAATTATTTTGACCCTGAACCAATTTTAATGGGAAAACCTTGTTGGCTTGATGCATACATGTGTTGCTACATGTTAAATAAAATTATCTTATACCAAATTTTATTTGAGAGTTTTGCTCGCATACCCATGGTTTAGCTATAATTGGAGGCATAAAGTTTCTGCTATACCAACCAGCATTATCAGTATAATTTCATAGTTGGAACTGTGCTCTTGATTTAACAATTGAGTAAACAACCTTACAAACACAAATTTGTAAGTTGACACCAAAGCACATGTGATCATCGCATAGATGCATCTATCATGTAGTTGCAAATTATCCACATGGCAGGTGAATGGGCCCATATTCACCTTTTTATATGTTCCAAAAACTTCATGGGATTACAATCTCAACCTTAGCTGGTACAATGATATTTTATCAAGAGAACAAGCAACACAAGAGAATTCTTGAAGAATCTTTTATTTCTTCATCATATAATCCACATAAATTCTCATTACATTTGCATCACATTTAAACCAGAATGTTCAACCGGTCATGCCAACTAATCTTTATTTTAGTACACTTACAATTTACTTTTACATGTGATTTCATCAGCATGTCCATGTTTGTATGCAACAAACAAAAGAAAACAATGGATAACTTTTTACATAAATATTTATAACTCCTTTCGATTGTAGTGATTTATCGTCTCAATATTTATTTTCAATTCATTCGAAACATAAAAAGTTTCTTTTGAGACTTACTACAACCCCATTATTATTCCTCTGGTAATAACACAACTCGTTAGAGCTTGCTATTAATTTTTGTACTATCATATATTGCATGACATTATCCCTATGGTGAACATTTTCTTCAAGGAGGAAATTATATTATTATTGTCATGGTCAAAATCATTACGAGCAAGACATATTTCTTGCTTTACTTTTGTTGTACCATAGGTACACAATCAATCACAAATTTGTATTGTCACACAACAATATTATTTTGGTCATGACCACAATCTTTATAGGCAAGAGTTTTTCTTTCTTTTGCCTTTTTTGTAGTTCACAAATAAAATACCATCATATTTATGACGTATAAACGTACACGACCATTGATCATTTTTGTCAAATAAAATTTATTTATCCCTCTCAAACCTCCCGTAGAGATGAGTTGTGGCATATATCATTTTTTTTTCAAACCTCCCATAGATGTGAGTTGTGACATATATTCAATCCATAATGATTTTATCACATCTTGATCCATTTATAGAATGGTCGAGCATTCACAATACTCATCACAAGTCACATTCTCTTCAAGGAATGGACTGATCATTTATACGTACTTCATAAATTTGCATTATAAGCACATTATCATGACTTTGAATTCATCATATTTCCATGACACACCTCAACATAACTTTGAAAGATCAAGTGTACCATCACTTTATCTTCTTGTCTTTCAATGGAGGATTTATAAACTTGTCAAATTATTGGGTCGACAACATTCACAAGTCCAATGACCTTTCATATCATTTTAATAATAAAAATTGCCTCCACATTTTGAAGGACTATTTGGAGAACCCATAGTGTTCTTCCTTTAATAATTACCACAATGATGACCATTATAATTCCATTCCTTCACGTAATTTTCATATCGTTAATCATTTGTCATCTTTCAGACTAATTATTTACTGCTACCACATTCATACGATAGAATGGAGCAAGTCAACATGAGAATTTCAAAGTTATCATATGTTGCTATCACATTCGCTTTAGGAAATGGTGTAAATTCAATTTTTCATCAAATATATTATTTTTCCTTAGTCATCATTTTATCATCACTATGGTGCGTTGGCCAAAACTCAATGTCTTACTCATATATGGCGTGTTACGCCATATTTCTATGGGACTTGAACCCAATCATGGTGCGTCTAAATTCAAATTGATGTCTTACCGTTTTGGTGCGATAAAACATTAATCTATCGTCTTACCTCAACATTTTTTTTATTATGGTACATCCAGACTTCAACTTGATGTCTTACCCTTTTGGTGCGATGAGACTTGAATCCACCGTCTTACCGTTAACCAACGACATAATAGACCGAAATACAGAATGACTCACCCTTTGAGTCTTTCAAAATAATCAAAATAATATTCAAACTCATGCTATTAAAACTTTATACTTTCTTCTATTTAAGAAATTTTTGTATAGCATGTCATATTCAACCAATAGTAGTATATATCTTTTGTTCCTGGTCAATGTTAGTGACCGAACATTATTGTATTCTAAATCATAAAAAGATTTTAGAAAATACATATCTGATTTTATGCATATAATACTTTGATCTTCATAACGAGATCAACCAAAATATGAGCTAAAGAAAAACAAGAACTCACTCTTAATTGACTAGAGACTCGTGTTGATAACGTGTTATAAAATCAAGCTCATAAGAATATAATCATAAAGAGAAGAAGACAAGAGAAGTAGATAGAAGAAGAGGAATTTTATTCTTATTCAAGTGTGTGTTACAATGGTGAATGATATCTCTATTTATAGAAAGAGAAATCAACCAAAAGTTCACCATATTTAATGATTCATTGCTATTCCAAAAAGATTCATATCACCTTAGAAATACATATCCATGATAAGAATAAGTTTATAATAACCTTAATGAACAATCCACTTAATTCAATAAATTTATAACCTTAAGAAGTTGATTAATTTATATAAAAAAAATAAACAATAATTGTAAGGTTGGGCTGTTAGTGGCGAATTGGAGGAAGGTATAGTGCAAGTAAAGTGACTTGATTAATATACTATAAAGATATTCCTTCCATTCAAAAGCGGTCATATTTCCAGAAAATAAAAAATAAGTATCATAATTTAAGATTAAAGTTGACGATTGACAATTTTTTAAAAATATTACTCAATTAAGTTTATGAATAACTTAATTAAATTATACCTTATCTTTAATATTTTCCTCCGTGACAAGAATTTAAATTCAAAGATTTCGCTTGAAATTCCAAATTAGAGCTAAACTGCTCTCTAATAAAGATGATTTTGTATGTAGAAAAATTTAAATTTGAGATTAAAATAATTAATTAATTATCACTCTGCCACGTATTAGACTTAAATGTGGCGGCTAAAGTCTTTGATAGAGTGCTTTTGATGAGTGAATTTTCCACTTCAAGTCTTTTCATGTCCATTTTCGTAGAAGATTCCTCATCACTATGACCATTTACATTTTTACACTATAAATTGTGACACATTTCTCCATCTTGTATACCAAAAATTGATGGTTTACATCGATCATTATATTCTGCTTTCACAGGTAATAATTCAATTTTTCCACTACTTTGTCAACATTTCTTTTCAACTATCTCATATTATTAATTGGGCATTACCTGATTATGCAGTGTGAAAAAAACTCTCTCTTCTAATCAACAATTCAGACTTATATATAAGAGTTGTATATGTAAGTTTCCCTTTTCCTAATTTCTATAACTTTGACACTATGTTCAAGAAAGTAAAGAATTTTTGAATCTCGTGGTTTTAAACTTAAAATATATAAAATATGATATCATGTTCTTTAAGATAGGAAAAACTACCTTATTAGACGGATATAGGGGTGTTCATGGTTTGGTTTGGATCGGTTATTGGTTAAATTAAAACACCAATCTAGTTGGTTTTTAAATTTCTAAAATCAAACTAAACCAAATGAGAAAACAACCATCAGTTTGGTTATAGTCGGATTGGTTCGTTTTTCTATTTTTTTTTGTTTGAAAGTAATAAATTTTTTGAGGACATACGTATCTCGGTAGACACAGATGCATAGTACATAAATAATCCAGGGAAAAATTACTAGCCATTGTGGATTCAATTAAGCAATGCTAGAGTTATTAGTACACGACCAAAGTGATTCAATTACGAGAAAATGTGACTATCTTATGTGAGGTAGAGTAGGTAAAGACTAAAATAATGAATTTTGATGGACTTGGACTTAGTATAGTAATAATTGAGCTAAAATTAAAGTGTTGGGCTTGAGAAAATGATAAAGTTAAAAACTTAAGTTGATTAAAATTTAACAAAATATTTATATTTTATTGATAAATAAATATATAAGTAATTATAAAATTATATATCTAATTTCTCGTTTCGATTTGTTATTTTAGTAAAACCAAACCAATAGTATTGGTTTTCAAAATTTAAATTCAAACCTAAACAAACCAAATATCAATGTCTTAATCGGTTTGGTTCAAATTGCTATTCGGTTTGATTTTCTAGCCATAACCATGAAAAACCCTAGACGTACATTCGTACCGTATACACTAATTCTACCCATACTTTCAAATAGTTTCCGTATCTTACCAATAACTAAGAGTTTCTTACCATATATTAAGAAGATATACCTAAATACATGTTTGTTACTATCAAATACACTAAAATAGAGAAAAAGGTGAGCAAGATAGTCATGTGTATCAAACATATGTGAACCGCACTAGATACATGTGTATGCATGTATCTGGTGTGATTCACATGTATATGAGATACTAGATCATAGGAGAGTGGCGAGGGAGGCGAGAGAGACAAACCAGAGTTGTTATGTACTTATATATCCTAGATATATTCGAAATCACTTGGATACAGTGTATCTAAAATAAATTATAACGAATTTCAATCTATGTGTCCCGTGATACATGCATCACATATGCATATATCTGATATACATGTACCTCATACACAATGTATCTAGAAAGAATTACACTTAATTTTGATGTAGTATCTTGAAATACATGTATCTTGACGTATTTGGGTGTATCTGGACACACTAAAATCTGGTAAGATTAGTAATATTGCAAATTTGAGTGTACCTAAGTAATTAACTCCTGAATTAGTGAGATTTTGATAAGTTTTCCTTGATTTTATAGTCTGATACATGTCATGTTGTACGTTATAGTTTATAAAAAGCTGTCACAAAAATGGGAAAAATAAGAAAAAAATGAAACAGAGGAAATAATATTATATGATATGTGAATTTATACTTACTAATATAGAAAAACTCTACAAGTGAGGTGTGGAGAGGGTATAATGTATGCAAACCTTACCACTATCTCATGGAGGTAGAGAAACTGATTCCAAAAGGCCCTGGACTCAAGTGCAACAACTATGAAGAAGAAGAAGACAATGAAGAGAAATCGAAATTAAAAAAAACAGTGTAAAAATAACCAAAACAACAATGAAATCATGTGATAATCAAAATGCCTTAACAACATGGTAGGGTAGATTATTTTTAACAAAATAATAATAAACCATGATAAAAATAAAAAAGCAAGAACTCAAATAATACAATTAGTATCATTGCAAACACCAACCTCCCTTATCAAGACAACGCTACACAACCTACTAACCTTCTACCCTAATACAAGTTCTCTATACCCTCCTATCTAGGATCATGTCCTCGATAACTTGAAGCTGAGACATATCCTGTCTTATCAACCCTCCTCAGCACTTCTTCGGCCTACCTCTGTCTTTCCTCGTACTCTCTATAATCAACGTCTCGAACCTTCTCATGGGTTCATCTATAGATCTCCTCTTCATATGTCCAAACCATTCCAGTATTGCTTCCCTCATCTTATCGACTATGGAGGCCACACCCACCTTATTTTGGATATCCTCATCTTCTAATACTATCACTCCTAGTATTACAACATATTCACTTCAACATCCTCATCTCCGCAACATGAGAATAGCACATCAAACCAAAAAATTTAAAGTGATTGGCTGATAGTCTAATTCCACTCCATGTCTCAATATGAGTTCTTCCATCCATAGCTTTAGTGGACAACTTATTTAACAAATATACTGAAATATAAATATTTTTGCCCAAAATCTTTGGGGGAGTTTCTTTTCAACCAAAAACATCTAGTCATTTCAATTATAGTCCCGTTCTTCTTCTCTCAGACTCCATTTTGTTCAGATAAGTAACTTTACTGTCAATCTGTGATCAATCCATATCTTCACAATATTATAGAACTCATTTGAAGTGTATTCATCACTATTGTTGGACCTCCAAGCCTTTAGCATACGACCACTCTATCTTTAGGCAAACACTCTAAATTTCTTGAAAATACTTGAGACTTGTTACTCATAATACACCCATGGCATAGGTCCACACACATCAGTGTGGACTAGTTTAAGTTTTTTGATTGCCCTCTAGTTAGCACTTTCAAAAAAAAATTCCTATGTACTGTACATATCTGACATGAGTCACAAACTTCTCTAAACAATGAGATCTCAGGTAAATCCTTAGTCAAGTTCATTTTATACATAATTTTCAAAGTAACGTAGTTAAAATACCCATATCTTTTCTTCCACAACCATGACTCATCCATACTTGCAAAACTAGCACCATCAAAATTTCTCTCTAAAGAAAAAGTTTTATTCAACACGTCTGCTTTAACAATCAATCTATCTTTTGAGTAAGAATCAAACAACGATTGCCCTTAAAAATAAGGAATAACCTTTACACATCATTTGTCCCACACTTGACAAGTTACATGTTAAACATGAAACATACAACACATCATAAACTAATTTTGTACCTTGTGTAGTATGAAAGGCAACTAAACCCTTTCCATATGCATGTACTGATTCACCATTTTTCATCCAACTTAAGTTGTAATTGTCATGTCAAGTGTGTGAAACAGTAACTCATTGTGTGACATACGACTTGTACATTCACTGTTATGAACCATGAGGATTTATTGATTTTTTTTTGTGAGAATCCATAAACAAGCTTTCTTATTCCTTTTCCGACTCTTCAGTAAAAATTCCTTGCTACACATGATTTTGTTGTGGTTGATTCTGTTTGACCCTACAATTCTTCTCAATATGATCCATTTTCTACAAAATCTGCATTGAAATGATCACTTTCCTTTGAACCAATAGTGCTTTTCTTGATGATTAGTTCTTCTACAATGGTTGCAAGGTGGAAACTTTTTCTTTCTTTGAAGATTCTTTCTATGTTTTGCCTTTTGCTGTTTTATCTCCTGCCATTCTTCTATTGTCCTTCACAATTCACATGTTGCTTGCCTTTATGCTTTGTCTTTATGCTGCTTTTGCTACTTTTTCATCTCTTATACTTGATCGTTGTTCTTAGGCTTACAACTTGCTATCGAAACTGCTACATATAAAGTCTTCAGATTACAAGATTCCTATTGCTGAAGTCTTGGAATAAAACCTTGTTGGTAAGCTCATCATCATCTTCTCCACCACCTTTGAGTCTGGAAAAGTTTCAAACAACAATCTTATTTGTTTACAATCTCCACAAGTTTGGCAGAGTACTCTTTCACAGTTTCTCCTTCTTTCTCCACTCTATCACATCTATCGAACTCTACTTTTAGTTTCTCCCATGCTTCTGTAGATGTTTCACAAGCCATTATTTATATCTGAAAGTGCTGAGTGAAGACATTTGAGAGCCTTTGGTTTCCTTGGCTTTACATCTTCATAAATCTTCATTTGTGCAATAGTTGGACTTGGTTTAAGTGGAGGAGAATCATCTTCACTTTCAATTGTTTTCCATAGACTGAGTGTTTTGAGATAAGCCTTCATGTTTATCACACATATGTGATAATTTTTTCCTGTAAAAATAGAAGGGTCTGCACCCAAGAAATTGTTGGATGTCATGTTACTGCAGCTCAGCTCTCTTATCTTAAAATCACCAAAGAATACCTTATATATTTTGCCTTCATAAAAAAGGCTCTTATACAACTGTTGGAATTTCGGAACTTTATAGAAAAAAGTAAAGTTCAATACATAACATACTACAAATGTCATAAACATATATCTACATAAGCTTTTCAAAAGTTAGTAGACGACCATGCCTATCCAACCACTATCGTACTTTCTTACAAGACATGTACTATAAAACAAGGACTACCATTCATTTTCAAACTAAGCAAAATATTCAAAAGAGAACTATCAAACTAAATACTATTGAGAAAAATCTCATTTTCTAACCAATACAACCACTTTAATTCACTATAGGTAAAAGGTATGTTTCTTTGTAGCATATCCACTCTTTTAGGTTGTACCATTTTGCCACTAAACTAGCTTTATATTTACTTCTCCATCAGGTTTAATTTGTACTTGATCTTTGTAAAATATAGAGATAATGGAACAAGGATGAGGGTTATTTATATATGTACAAGCAAGTCTATCTTTAGACACAATCAGAAAATCCCTAAATATCTTCTATCTATGATTGTGCTATGTATACAACGTGATAACATATCTATGTACATTAAATAACACTCCCCCTCAAGTCGGAGCATAGATTTTAATCATGCCCAATTTGTAACAAAGATATTCCACTCGAGTTCCATTTAAAGTCTTCGTGAATATATCTCTAAATTACTCTCCTATCTTCACATAACCGATAGAAATCATGTTCTCTTGAATCTTTCACGAATAAAGTCACAGTCAACCTCAAATGCTTCATCCGTTCATGATACACTGGATTTGAGGTTATGTGTAGAGCAACCGGATTATCACCAAAGTTTTGCAGACAAAGGCTTCAACCCAACCTCAGTTAAGAGGTGATGTATCTGTTGTATTTCACATGTGGATTGAGCCATTGCCCTATACTCAGATTTTGCACTAGATCGAAATACAACATTTTGTTTCTTACTCCTCTAAGATATAAGATTTCCACCAACAAAAACGCAGTAGCCAGTTGTAGATCTTTTATCAATTCTTGATCCAGCCCAATCAACATCTACAAAACACTCAATATGAGTATGTTTGTGATCACTATACAATATGCCAAGACTAGGAGCTCCTTTGAATTAACATAAGATTTGCGCCAAGGCTTCCCAATGTTTGATTGTCGGTGCAGACATGAATTGACTTACAATACTGACAGCATAAGCAATATCTAGACGGGTTACTGTGAGATATTTTGGTTTCTCAACTAACCTTAAAACGATGTACACTGGGAACCACTGGTATGTTGCATGGCTTGGCTCGCAACTTTCCAGAATCTGTAAGTAGGTCAAGTACATACTTTCTTTGGGACGAGAAAATTCCTTTCTTGCTTCTTGTTACTTCTACGCCTAAGAAGTATTTCAATTGCCCCTAGTCTTTGGTATGAAACTTGGCATGTAAAAATCTTCTTGAGAGAAGAAATACATGCACAATCATCTCCTGTAATAACAATATCGTCAACATAGACAACTAGAAGAATAACACCAACAGTTGATTGTCTATAAAAGACTAAGTGATCACACTTGCTTTTTGTCAACCCAAACTCTTGAACTACATCGCTGAATTTTCCAAACCAAGCACGAGGACTCTGTTTTAGACCATATAGAGACTTTTTAGATGACAAACTTTTTCATACTCCCCTGAGCAACAAACCCAGATGGTTGCTCCATATAAACCTCTTCATGAAGATCATCATGAAGAAACACATTCTTGATATCCAACTAATGTAAAGGCTAATGTTGAGTAGCAACCAAGGAAATAAACAAGCGAACATAAGTGAGCTTGACTACTAGAGATAAGGTATCAGAATAATCCACCCCATAAATCTGAGCATAGACTTTAGCTACATGTCTAGCCTTAAGTCTTGCAACAGAGCCATCTGGATTAACTTTGACTGCAAATACCCACTTGCACCCTACTACTTTCTTTCCATGGGGTAAATCCACCGAATCCCAAGTGTGATTTTCATCTAGAGCATGTATCTCCTCAGGCATTGCGTCTTGTCATCCAGGATGATTCAAGGCTTCTTTCACTATTTTGGGGATAGATATAGAGTCTAGAGAGGCAATCAAACAACTAGATGAATGAGATAAACAATCATAAGAAACAAAATTGGCAATGGAATATTTGGATGTCTATTGACGTGTACTTTTCCAAAGAGCTATAGGAAGGTTAAGATTTTCTGAGGCATCAAGTGAAGGAGGATTTGATGACAAAGGAATTGATTTAGGACATGTGTCATTAGTTTCTTGCCTCCGTGTGTAAACTTGGACAATTGGTGGTCTTGCTGGTACAAATGGAGCATGCGTTGAAGGCATAAGAGTTGATTGATGCTCAATAGAAGAACTAGGATATGGAAGAACAACATCATCTGATTGATCTGTCACAACACGGTAAAGCGATAAACTAACCATTCATCTTCTGTCCCCTGACTTGTAGAAACGGGAGGTGCATAGAATAATTGTGTAGTCTCTGAAAATACCACATCAGTGGACACCAGATATTTGCCAAGTTCAGTATAATAACATCGATACCCCTTCTGAAGCCGAGAATAGCCCAAGAAAACACAATTCAATGTCTGTGGATCGAACTTGATAACAGATGGTCGAACATCTCGGACATAACATGTGTTACCAAATACCTTAGGTTCCCCTGGAAATAATGACTTGTTTGCAAAAAGAAAACTGCAAGGCACATTACCAATAAGCACAGTTGCTGACATGCAATTAATCAGAAAACAAGCTGTAGAGATCGTATCTGTCCAAAACTATTTAGGAACCTTTATTTGGAACAAAATGTTTGGGCTGTCTCGAGTAGATGTTTATTCTTCCTTTCAGCAACTCCATTTTGAGAGGGTGTATCAACACATGATGATTGATAGAGAATATCGTGTTGTCTCATGTAAGACTGGAATATTTCTAACATGTATTCTTTAGCATTATCACTCCTTAGAATGCATACTGAAGCATCGAATTGAGTTTTGACTTTGGCATGGAAGGCACAAAAGTGGGTAAATACTTCAGAGGCGCTTCGTAAAATAAACTCAAGTCATTCGAGAGAAATCATCCACAAAAGTGACAAAATAATTATGCCCAATTTTTGAAATAACACGACATGGTCCCCAAACATCATAATGAACTAACTTAAAAGCTGAATCAACTCGTTTATTAACCTTTGACCTAATGAGATGTGATGGTGTTTTGCAAAATGACATGATTCACAATCCAATGAAGAAATATTTTGAAATTGAGGACAAAGTTTTTTCAACACAGGTAAAGAAGGATGACCCAATCAACAATGTGCTTCAAATGGATACACAACACTAGAGCAGGCAACAGATTGAGATTCCCATTCATCAAGGATGTAGAGATCATCAAATACATGTCCTTTACCAATAACTCGATTCGTCATAAGATCACGAAACATACAATGATCGGGAAAGAAAGATATATAACACTTAAAGTATCTTGTAAGTTAAAAAACGAAAATCAAATTAATGGCCAGTTTTGGTAGACTTAATACAGATGATAGGGTAATAGATGAGGTTGGTTTTACAGTCCCTGATCCAAGACTATTACAAGTAGATCCATCAGGTACAGTAATCGGAGAGGGTGTTTTGTGTGATTGAAAGCTAGAAAAGATATTGGGATTATCCTTCATGTGATTTGTGGCACCTGAATTAATCACCCATTTATTTGAAGAGGTGATAAGATATGTTTTATTTGACTCACAAAGAGGTTAACTAAAGCAGATTCCTTCTCTGATTATGATATTGACCGAATCTAGCAAACTTATCGGCTGAAACCCAAACTATTTTCTCAGATAATGGACTATAACGAGAGACTTTGAACTAATTTTAGTCCAAAAAGATTTAGAAATAGATTTTAGATGACAATAGGTAAAAAGGGCTGCAACCAAATTAACAAAGACTTGTAAATAAGTTATCTGTGAACAAAGATGTCCCTCACAGACCAAAAAGATATTTGGACACTACTGAGACCTGAACTAATATGAAAATATACTTGAACAGACCTAAAAGTAAACTTGAAACTTCACCCAGTTCCTCGAAACAATCTCCTCACAAAATTCTTGAATCTAGACAGAATCACCGAAAGGATTCAAATAGAATATAGAATCGAAAATCCACAAATACCAAAACCCAACACTCAAAATGAATGAAGTTAAAAAAAAAGATAAGAAAACCAGTTACCATTGTGAATATCGAGACAATATCCGAGTAGTAAGCCAAATCAATTTTGCCAGACCACAGTCTTGCAATTGAAAGACAGCCCAAATAGCTAAGACCTCCTCTTGGGCTACCATGAAGACGTGAAATTTATAATCAATAATTTTGAGCCCAAATGACTCTGATACCATGTAAATATAGAGATAATGGAACAATCTTACTTCTCATATCATTCTAAGGATGAGGGTTATTTATATGTGCACAAGCAAGTCTATCTAAGGACACAAAATCAGAAAGTCCCTTAATATCGTATATCTATGATTGTGCTATGTAGACAATATGATAATGTCTCTATTTACATCCAATAACAATCTTAAATATCCAATCCCCCCAAAGTATTAGTTTTTGGGAAAAAGCTCAAATATGCCATTGAACTTTCAGAAAATGCTCATTTATGCCATTAGTTAAAAGTTTGACTCATTTATGCCATTACCGTTAAAGAAAAGGCTCATTCATGCCATTATGTTTTAACAATGGTTTTGCAAAACCATTTTTGACACGTGGCGAATTATATTTGGCAACGTCATCAATTTTTTTAATAAAAAAAATCAAAAAGAAAAATAATTCATTTTTTATTTAGAATTTTGATTTTTTTATTAAATAAATTGATGACGTTGCCAATTATAATTCAGCCACATCATCAATTTATTTAATTAAAATAATCAAAAAAAATTAATTTAATTTTTTTTCAGAATTATCATTTTTTTATTTAAGAAATTGATGACGTGGACGAATTTTAATTGGCCACGTGTCAAAAATGGTTTTGCAAAACCACCGTTAAAAAATAATGGCATAAATGAGCCTTTTCTTTAACGGTAATGGCATAAATGAACCAAATTTTTAACTGATGGCATAAATGAGCCTTTTCTGAAAGTTCAATGGCATATTTGAGTCTTTTCCCTTTAGTTTTTTGAATGCCTTAATTGCTAAGTCTGAATTCATATTTCATAATAAGTCTGGGCATGAATGCATCTAGGTAGAACACATTTGTCGGAAAATCTTGAATTGACAAATTTATGTTTTATGCATATATATTAAATGTTGAATCCCCTTGACACAAGCCAAGAGTTAGGATGGATGTATCTTAGAAGATGGATCAACACCTATATCTCTGGTTGAGCTAGGTTGGTTGTATCTTCATGTGAATCATCAGTGTGAGTTGACTGCTCAGGCATCCTTCATAACTCATTTTTTCTAAGAAGGCCATCCAGTCAGCCTGATCTGTATTGCTGGAAGAGAAGTACATTTTTAGTGAAACTACATCCCTACTAACAAAAAGCATTTTGTACTCGAGATCATAGAGCTTATAACCTTTCTGATTGTTGGCATATCTAATCATCATTGATATGATATCCTTAAGCGCAAATTTATCAGCTTTGATCAAGTTAGTTGCAATGACATAGGCAACTAATAACTCTCATACCACATGCAGTTCATTCCCTCTCCCTCTATCGAATTGTCACTAGGTCTGAAAATAACATTAGCAAGCCCAAACAGATTTTCGATCACCTAGCTAACTTCACCCCCACCATCACACCTACTAGTGTCAAACAAGTACAAACACATCCCGACTGGCCAGAAGTGATGAAACACGAACTTGATGCCTTAATGAAAAAACAGATTTGGAAAACTTGTTCTGCCTGACCCGACGAAAAATATGTATCCTGCAAGTGGATTTCAAGGATCAAAAGGAATGCAGATGGGTCCGTTGACAGATACAAAGCACGCTTGCTTGCAAAAGACTACACTCAGAGGAAGGGCATTGATTTCCACGGAACATTCAGTCCGATCGTCAAGCTTACCACAGTTTGCATCGTCCTCTATGTGGTACTTCACTACAAATGATACCTCTGTCAACTTGATGCCAACAATGCTTTCCGCCAAGGTGATCTGGACGAGGAGGTGTAGATGGCACAACCTCCGGGGTTCGCTAGTGATGACAAGTCGACACACATCTGTCGGTTGCACAAGGCGATTTATGGCATGAAACAAGCCCCTCGGGCGTGGTACAATATATGTGCTTACAGGTTATATTTCTTCCATGGGTTTTGTTTAAGAAAAAATCAGATACCTCGCTCCTTGTCAGACATGGTCTAGTGATACATTGTTTGTCCTTTTCCATCTCAATGATATTATTTTCACTTGGAGCAACCCTTCCATTGTCAAAGCAGTTATCACTTCTTACTTCTCGTTTCTCAATTAAAGACTAATTAGGAAATCTTCACTATTTTCTTGGTGTTGAGGTGATACGCAGCTATGAAAGTTTTAATTCTCAGCCAGGCAAACTATGTGAACGAGATCTTGAATGATGAGCTAATGTTTGACTGCAAAGGTGTCCAAGCGCCAAAGAATGACTCTGAGTCTCTCAATCTATCTGATGGTACTCACGTGACTGATACAACTCATAATCGTCGAGCCTTAGGTACTCTCCATGTTAGCGGAAACGTGAAACTAAAGAACAAGGAAGAACAACAATATTTAACGTGGTTCGGATCAAAATGATCCTACGTCCACCAAAGAACAACTGCACCAATATTTATTTCACTATACAAAGAATATAAGTGAAATACTACAAGAGAGAGAACACAATGCCTTAGAAGATGAGAAGGCAAGTGAAAGGATGATTTGAAAATGAATTAAGAGCTACCTATTTATAGGAATAAATTCATCCTATTGATGTCATCCATGACATCACTATGTGTCAAAATTGTCAAGGTTAAGATAGCAAACCATTTTATGGTTTGCCTAACTTTCACCTACCAAGATACAATCTTTGACTTGTATTTTGTACTAATTATCTTCCTACCAAATATTCATATTAATTCATCTTCCATTTAGTTTGATTCCACAAGAACCAAAACCAACTCTTTCAATCTCCACCTTGGTTTGTGTTCCAAGCATGCGTATAAACAACTCCGGCCAAAACTTCTAAGCTTACTGGGCAATCCCATTGTAAGAAACAAGAAGAATCAAACCTTTGTTGAACATACCAGCTCCACCTAGCAGTTGTTCTCTTAGAGTTGCATCATACTCCCGCCAAGTCCTTGCAGTGTGCAAACTTGGCAAGCGGGACTATTTTGGTCAACATGTCTGCAGCGTTATCGTCTGTGATAACCTTCTCAACCTTGATAGCTCCCTTTTCTACGACATCTCGAATAAAATGAAATCTGACATCAATGTGTTTGGTGCGCTCATGAAATCTTTGATTTTTAATCAAATGAATAGCACTTTGACTATCACATTTTAGAATTGATTTAAGCTGAGCTGAACTCAATTCTGCCACCAAACCTTTCAACCAGATAGCTTCTTTCACTGCCTCCGTTGCTGCCATATATTCTGCCTCTGTTGTAGACAAAGCGACAATCGACTGTAAAGTCGATTTCCAACTAACGGCACTGCCAACGAGAGTAAAGATGTATCCAGTTGTGGACCTCCTTCGATCAAGATCCCCTGCATAGTCAGAATCAACATAACCGAGAATTGAAATACCTTCACTTTTCCGAAAGGTTAGGCCAACATCAGGAGCTCCTTTGAGATATCTCAATATCCACTTGACAGCTTCCCAATGCCTTTTTCCTGGATTTGCCATGTACTTGCTTACTACACTTACAGATTGGGCAATATCTGGACGTGTGCATACCATAGCATACATAATGCTACCAACTGCACTCGCATAAGGAACCTTTGACATATGCTCCACCTCATCCATAGATTGAGGCATTTGTAACTCTGAAAGCTTGAAATGAGAAGCTAAAGGTGTACTTACAGGCTTGCTCATATCCATATTGAATCTTTCAAGAACTTTTCGGATGTACCTCTTCTGAGAAAGATGTACAACACCATTTTCTCTTGAAATTTCCATTCCAAGGATTTTCTTTGCAACTCCTAGATCCTTCATGTCAAATTCCTTGCTCAACAGTTTCTTCAAAATATTTATCTCTGTGATGTTGTTAGCAGCAATAAGCATATCATCAACATACAACAAAAGATAAATCATAGAGTTACCAGACATCTTCTTGTGATACACACAACTATCAAATGCACTCCTCGAAAATCCATGTGTAGTCATGAATGCATCAAACCTCTTGTACCACTGTCTAGGGGATTGCTTCAAACCATACAAAGACTTCTTCAGTTGGCATACATGGTCTTCTTTTCCTTCAGCTAGGAAACCTTCAGGCTGATCCATATAGATTGTCTCTTCTAGATCACCATGTAAAAAAGCAGTTTTGACATCAAGCTGTTGAAGCTCTAAATCAAATTGTGCAACCAATGCTAGCAGCACGCGAATTGAGCTATGTTTCACGACTGGAGAAAAGATCTCATTGTAGTCAATTCCCTCCTTCTGACTGAAACCCTTTGCAACCAATCTCGCCTTGAACCTAGCAGCTTCCACTTCTGGAATACCTTCTTTCTTTTTGTAGACCCATTTGCATCCAACTGTCCTCATCCCCTTTGGCCTTTTAACTAAGACCCATGTCTCATTTCTGTGAAGAGACTCCATCTCTTCCATCATGGCCAACTGCCATTGTGCAGCATCTTTGCAAGAAGTTGCTTCAATATACGAAGAGGGCTCGAGATCCTTAATCTCTTCTTCTGCAGCTACGAACGCTTGTGCAATCAGATTTTCTTGCTCTATAAGACGTTCCGGTTTCCGTATCCGCCTTTTGTCCCTTCCCTTCGCAATTGTGTATGGTTCATTGGAAGCAAGTTCTTCTGCATCTTTTGACTCATCACTTTGAGTCTCTTGATCCCGTTTCTTGGTAAGCTCCACCGGTAGCTCCACCTGCTCGTTGTTCTCGTTTCTAGATAACTCCACAGAAACTTTACGAGGATCAAGTATAGAGGATTCATCAAAGGTAACATCTCTACTAACTACAAATTTGAGTAAAGACAAACACCATAGTTTGTACCCTTTTACTCCATCAACATACCCTACGAATATGGCCTTTTTAGCCCTTGGTTCAAGCTTACCTTCATTAACATGATAATAAGTTGGACACCCAAATATTCGCAAGTATGAATAGTTAGAGGGTTCACCTGACCAGACCTCATTCGGAGTCTTAAAGTCAATCGCTGATGCTGGAGACCGATTGACAATATGAGAAGCAGTATGAACTGCTTCAGCCCAAAATACTTTGGACATCTTAGCTTGTAAGAGCATACAACGAGCCTTCTCAAGAAGAGTTCTGTTCATTCTCTCGGCAACTCCATTCTGCTGTGGTGTGTGCCTGACCGTCTTATGCCTTGCGATCCCATGAACCTTGCAGAAATCATTGAACTCTTCACTGCAAAACTCCAAGCCATTGTCCGTGCGAAGATACTTGATTTTCCTCTCAATTTGATTTTCAACCAAAATCTTCCACTCTTTAAATGCTTCAAAAGCATCACCTTTTGTCTTCAGGAAACGCACCCAAACCTTTCGTGAAAAATCATCAATGAATGTGAGAAGATACCTCTTTCCTCCCTTTGATGGAAGCTTAGAGGGACCCCATAAATCTGAATGGATGTAGTCTAGCACCCCTCCCGTCTTGTGCTTGCCAGTGCTGAAGCTGACCTTTTTCTGCTTCCCTAAGACGCAGTGCTCACAAAATTCAAGTGTGCTGATCTTCTCACCATTCAAAAGGTTGCGGTTGCTCAACATCTCCAATCCTCGTGCGCTCATATGGCCTAGTCTCATGTGCCATAATTTTGCCTTGTCATCATTAGATAACTGCACTGTAGATGCATTTACAGAGCCAATAATGGTGCTTCCCGCAAGTGTGTAGAGGCCATCCTCCAGCTTGGCCTTCAACATGACTAAAGACCCTTTAGTCACTTTCATAGTTCCTCCTTCACTCATGTACTTATAGCCTTGTTTATCTAAAGTACCCAGGGAGATCAAATTCTTCTTTAGATCAGGAACATGACGGACTTCTGTAATAGTCCTCATGATTCCATCATGGCAGCGAACATGAACTAAACCAATGCCAACTATTTTACAAGTTGCATTATTGCCCATTAATACAGTTCCTCTGCTTGTTTCATAGCTGCTGAACCAATCTTTTCGGAATGTCATATGCAGAGTACAACCAGAGTCTAAGATCCATTTGTTGTCATAGACTCCATTATTGCATGATGTTGTTAGTACATAATCATCATCATTATCATGTACTTTCTCAACAATGGATGCACTCGCCTTTTCTTTGGACTTCGACATAGGGCAATCTCGTTCAAAGTGCCCCTTCTTGTGACAGCCCCAACACTCCGCATTCTTTTTGTTCACACGAGACTTTGATCTGTACTTCGATTTGCTCCTTCCCTTTTGGCTAGTACGACCTCTTACAAAGAGTCCACTAGCTTCGTCACTTTTGTCTCCTTCAAAATGCATCCGCACATCACAAGAGTTTAGTGCTTGCCGCACTTGCTCAAGTTTAATAGGTTGTTTGCTATACATCATTGAATTCTCAATATCACGATATTTTGAAGTCAATGAAAATAGTAAAGAACATGCAAGTGTCTCCTCGTCCTTTTTAATTCCAGCAGTTTGTAAGTCCATCACAAGTTTATTGAACGCATCTAGATGGTCTTGCAACAAAGTACCTGAATCCATCTTAAATGTATGAAGACGCCGTTGTAACAACATCCTTGTTGTCACTGACTGGTCCTGGTAAAGCCCTTCCAGCTTTTCCCATAACTCTTTGGCCGTCTCTTCGGTACTTGTACTCACTTCACAAAGTACGTTAGGTGCAAGGGACAGTTGGATTGCACTCAATGCATCTCCTTCAATCTTTTCTTTGTCGGAATCCGATATCTTATCGGGGTACTTTCCGTCAATAGCATGGATTGAACCTTCCCTCCGCAGTAACGCTATCATCTGGATTTTCCAGATATTGAAGTTGTTGCGCCCACTAAATCTATCAATTTCAAACTTCATGGAACTCATTTTTTTTTTACTTGTTCTTCCTTTTCTACTACAATGTATTTGGAACTACAGAAAACCAAAGTAATCCTTTTCTGATGTGGAAGTTCAGACTGTGCTGCAACCACAGAGCATACTCAGACAGAACCTTGCTCTGATACCAATTGTTAGCGGAAACGTGAAACTAAAGAACAAGGAAGAACAACAATATTTAACGTGGTTCGGATCAAAATGATCCTACGTCCACCAAAGAACAACTGCACCAATATTTATTTCACTATACAAAGAATATAAGTGAAATACTACAAGAGAGAGAACACAATGCCTTAGAAGGTGAGAAGGCAAGTGAAAGGATGATTTGAAAATGAATTAAGAGCTACCTATTTATAGGAATAAATTCATCCTATTGATGTCATCCATGACATCACTATGTGTCAAAATTGTCAAGGTTAAGATAGCAAACCATTTTATGGTTTGCCTAACTTTCACCTACCAAGATACAATCTTTGACTTGTATTTTGTACTAATTATCTTCCTACCAAATATTCATATTAATTCATCTTCCATTTAGTTTGATTCCACAAGAACCAAAACCAACTCTTTCACTCCAATGCATATCTTTTACTAGATCTGACATCGCATATGCAGTCAACAAGTTGTCTCACTTCATTCAAGCACCATATTGGACCTTCACTGGAAAGTTGTGAGGCATGTTCTCCGCGACCTTTGTGGTATGATCCAACTAGGCTTGCGTGTGACTCCCATTGATGACTTTTATCTTCAAGTGTAATCCATGCGGATTGGGCTTGGGACATCAGTAATAGAGTCTGTAAATAGGTCTACATCTTGTTCCTTGGTGACAATCCAGTTAGCTGGTCTTGAAAGAAGCAAAATATTGTCTCTCGCTCCTCCATAGAGCAGTGGCTACCATTGCTGAAGTCCAGCATCAGGAACAGCCTCAAGCTGGTGGCCCAGCAGCTGCTGCTGAGCCCGTAGAGACTGGAGCCAAGCCTGGAAGGGCGAACCAAATACAGAGCGGTGGCTAATGCCCTTTCTAAAACCCTGTGGGTGACCAATCTCTTGAATGAGCTGCAATTTCCAGTACATAATTAAGTCACCTATCATTTCCTGTGGCAATCTTGGAGCAACATTCTTTAGCAAGAATCATATCCTCCATAGTCTTGTGAAGCATTCTGCAATGGACTTTCACTTTGTCCGCCACCATTTTGAAAAGAAAAGGATTTGTTCTGTTCACGCCCAAGGTCCCAACCAACTAACTGACGCTCCCACCAAAGCACTGGCTAAGCCTGCATTGAGAGTAATCTATTCAAGTTAGGCTTAGTGACCCATCACCTAACTTGAGGGGGCGTATTGGAACACTATGTTTGTATAGTGTTCAAATATGTTCAGGACTTGAGATTCTTAGGTTGGGTACTTTGTTTATGATTATATTTCAATATTCATTGTTTATTAGTTAAGATAATTTATCAGTGTTTAGTTAGGAGTGTACTTGATTTTTGTAAATATTTAAGCAACTGATGCTTTCATTAATAACATACAGAGTTTACATAACTTCTCTAAGTGTTCATAGACATAACCTATTAAATTAGATTGACAAATACTCATACTAATGATGCAAGTACATAAGTTAAATATTACTTTTATTGGACCATTTGTCTTTTTTTTTTGTTGAAATAATCCCTTAAATAATCTTTGTTTTCACCTCTTTGTAGTATTGATGATCTTGTAAAATAGTCCATTTGATATCTATTTTATTGTTTGATTTGTTATTTCTAGTGAGTGACCATGGCTGACATGCTAGCAAATCTAGCTAAAGAAAGATTATGGGAACCTTATAGAGGACTCGAAAAGAAGATAGTGAATCTAAAGGGAAAGATGGAGTTGCTCGGTAGCCGAAAGGTTGATATAGTGGCTACAATAGAAGATGCTGAATTTCATTCATCCAAGAAAAGGAAAACAGAAGTTCAAACATGGTTATGCAATGTCAATAACAAACTAGAAGATTTCCAGAGCCTTGAGAAAGATGTTCAAGAGTGTGGCCGATTTGATCGTATAAAATTGGCAAATTTTGCTGATACAATGATTGAGGAAGCTGAGGAACTCATAAAGCAAGGTAAGTTTCCTGAAGGGGTTTTACATAATATATATGAAGAAAAAGGGGAGCCTTTGGTGACAACAAATTTTAAAGGCCAAGTATTCAGACAAAATTCGGAAAATATATCTGAAATACTAAGGAACGATGAGGTATCGATCATTGGCATTTATGGCATGGGTGGGGTGGGTAAAACCACTATGGCTATGAATATCCACAACGAGTTATTACAAGAAAGTAGATTCTCGGGTCACATTTATTGGGTCACTGTATCTCAAGATTCGAGTATTCAAAAGTTACAAAATGGCATAGCCGAGAATGTTGGCTTAGATCTTTCTTGTGTTAATGATGAGATAAAAAGGGCTGCTAAGCTATTCCAAGCATTGAAGAGAATGAATACTTTTGTCCTAATACTCGATGATGTTTGGAGTAACTTTGACGTGAAAAAAGTGGGGATTCCACTTGGAAATGATGGAGGCAAAATGATCATAACAAGCCGATCACTTGAAGTATGCCGTAGAGTTGGTTGCCAAAAGAATGTCAAAGTCAATCCTCTATCTAATGTAGAAGCTTGGGATTTATTTACTGAGAAACTTGGACATGGCAATAATAATGACGTACAAGTAATCCCGATTGAAATAGAAAAAATAGCAATGAAAGTGGCAGAGAGATGTGCTGGGCTACCACTTGGAATCATAACAATGGCTGGTTGTATGAAGGGAGTAAATGACATTTTTGAATGGAAGGACGTGTTACAAGAGTTGGAAGAATCTTCCATGATGCAAGATGATATGAAGAGTGAGGTGTTCCCTATTCTCCATTGTAGTTATACTCGCTTGAGGGATCCCCGGCTACAAAAGTGTTTCTTGTATTGTTGCCTATATCCAGAGGACTTTGAAATTCCAAGAGTTGAGTTAGTAAACAAGTTCATCATGGAGGGATATATAAATGCAAGGAATAGTAGGCAAGCACAAATAGACCAAGGTCATGCCATACTAAATAAGCTAGAAAATGTATGTTTGCTAGAAAGCACTGAGGATGTAGATGAAAATAAATGTGTTAAGATGCATGACTTGATACGAGAAATGGCTATAAAAATCACCAGCCATCCTCATCATGATCGCTTCATGGTAAAAGCTGGAATGCAATTGAGAAAGATGCCAGAGCTTAGTGAATGGTCAGAAGATCTCGACAAGGTATCCTTGATGCGTAATTGTATAGATCAGATTTCTCCTTGTGAACTATACAAATGTTTAAAACTGACAACCCTATTGTTGCAAAAGAATCGCTTGTTGCGAGGAATTCCATACTCATTTTTCATGTTCAAGCCTTCTCTACGAGTTCTGGATCTAAGCTATACCAACATTGAAAATTTGCCTGACTCTCTATCAACCTTGGAAAATTTGAATGCCTTAATGCTTAAAGGTTGTGGAGAACTTAGCTTTGTACCATCACTGAGCAACCTTAAGGTACTTAGGGAACTTGAGCTTACTGGAACAGGGATTAAGCAAGTTCCCGTAGGCATACCTAACTTGGTTAAGTTGAAATGTCTAACCATGAGTGGGTTGAAGAAGCTACGTAGTGAACCACCCATAGATATGTTTGCAAGCCTATCCCATCTCCAGCTTCTCATGACTCCGTTTTCTATACGAGCAATGGATCTAGAAAGGATGAAACAACTTGAAGAATTTGGAGGTAAGATGTTCAGTCTGTCTGATTTCAACAATTTCGTAGCAAATCGAGAATGTTATGGGCAGCCAATCTTCTTTAGAGTCACTCTAAATGGTTTGACCAGTGATTGTGTTGGAGATTTGTATGAATACCCTGTGATATTTTCCAGCAAAGAAGTCATTTTGAAGGATTACTGCCTGAAGGGTGGAAATGTAGTACAACCCTTGAGGGAACAGTCAGAAGCTGTAATCAATATTCCAAGGGACATGCAAAGACTTGAAGTTTCATGGTGCGACTTCATAAGTTCGGATAATAGCTTCTTAAATGCCCTCCCATCCTTGATCAATTTGACAGATTTGAAGATAGTCAAAATTGTTTCTTGTGACGGTATAGAGTGCATACTCCGATTACCCTCCAATTGCCAAGAATTGATTGTGCCAGAAGGACTTGGGTCGTTACTCAAAAGCTTGGAGAATTTGGAACTGTACAATTTGAAGGATATTGTTAACCTTATTGACATCCAACCTAATACTGAAGCATCTCTTACGGCTCTTTCACATGGATTTTTTACAAACATGAAGAAGTTAAGGATTGAACATTGTTGCCAAATCAAGGTGCTGTTTCCTCCATGGTTATGGAAAAATCTCCACCACCTTGAACATGTTGTGGTGTCATATTGTGAGGGGATAGAAGAAATTATTAGCGAGAATGAGGAAGAGGAAGTGGATCAAGAGGCGAGCAGTCAATACCTGAGTAGTCCTTCATCATTGTTTGCCTCTACCGATGTCATCCTCCCTAAACTAAGAGTAGTTCATTTGACTGAGCTACCGACACTCAAAAGCATATATAAGGGAAGAATGACTTGTGTATCCCTTGAGGAAATAGGTCTCTGTGGCTGTCCAAAGCTTGAAAGATTGCCATTTTTTCATCCTCTTCGTGATGGAGAACCACTGCTTATTCCACATGCTCTCAGATCTATATATGTAAGTCGAGAACTTTGGGAATCACTAGAGTGGGACTATCCTCAAGCTAAAAGTATGCTTCCGACAGAATTTCATACATGATCGACTACCTCAAACTTGTACCACCAGCTGAGAGTAAGATCAGGTCAGTGCTTCTTCATTTGCATTTTAAACTATGGATACTACATAACACCCAAGATTCACATGTCACATCCTCTATATCTCTTTATTTGATTTCTGCCATTTTAGGTTGAAACGTCGAGCACCTGCAATACCTCTCTGTTTCAAGCAATCAGATTCTAACTTCAGAGGGAAGCATCTGTCAATAATATCTGAGGTACTTGGTTCATTTCCATCACTTTTTCTCATTGTCATAAATCATCTTCCATGAAATATATTTGATAGTTCTGAGATAAACACTTAAAAGGAACACATTTCAACAACTTTATCCATCAAGACATGTAGAAGAAATCACCTAGCGGTTTTCAGTTCGAATTCACTTTATTGACCACTAGGTCACACCCTTGGTTGCAGTAGATGAACTTAAGCAATACCATTGAACCTGAATATTAACTCCTAATACAATGGAAGTTCGGTTCTGTCCACAATAACACCAAAATTGTGTTTTTTGCCAATATTAGATTAAGGTAATCTGTATGCTCTAATTTATGGTAATTTGTATGTTCCTCCTCTTGCACCAGATTCTTGGGATCGGCAGTGCTGCTATGGTGAAAATATGGGAATTGCAGCTACTGAATTTGTATTTTTTAAATTGCTAAATAGTATATACTATGTATATTACTCTAATAAAGAGTGTATCTGCAGAACTTCAATTTTGAAGGGTTAAATGATGTTGTTTGCTTGATAAATACTTGTATTGGTTTCGCCGGGTCAAAGGTAAATGTCCTGCATTACCTTTCTGATAATAAGATGGAGTGTTTTATTTTGATGAAACTAGAGGTCATGTATTTGTAGATAGTCTTGTCTTGCTAATGTAACCGAACCAAATAGTTCTCGTCTTTTGAACATTTTCCTGGAAAAGTTAAGCGGCCATGTAGATATGGATAGAATCGATCCAAATGTTGATTCTCTGAGGAGGAAAATCAACAAATATCATCAGGTCAACATCTATTTAGAATGCATCATTTTTTACGTACCTTAATATCCTCATCTTGTATAGAATCTAACACTCTCAGCTTGAATTTTTCTGAGTTGGCTGAAAATGATAAACAGAGTCCTAGATTATTATAAATATATTTTACCTCTAGTTAACATTGTTACTGTTAGAACCATCACCAATATTGCAGCCTCCAAGAATTGGTCTATTTCACAAATGAATGTTAGCTATGCCTTCGTACAAGGAGATTTCTCAGAGGAGGTATATATGACTATGCCACGGGGTTTTCATAGATAGTGGGAGAAAAAAGTATACATGCTAGTGAAGTCATTGTAATTTGTATGGCTTGAAACGAGCTTCAAGACGGTGGAACATCAAGCTCACAATGTCTTAGTTGCATCAAGGTGTTCAGAGTGCTAGCTTATGATCACTCTTTGCTTACAAAGAAGAAAGGGTCAGCTATTTTTCTCAGACTTGTTTATTATAGGGTGTACAAAGGTGACACAGAACTGGTAGATGTTACTGCCTATCGAAAATCTTGTTGCAGAAATTACTTGGATTGCAAAAGAGTTGGACTTTTCGATTCCTATCCCAGTTTCACTATTTTGTGACAATAAAACAGCTATACATATAACCTCTAATCCCATATTTCATGAGAAAACTAAACATATCGACATTGACTCTCACTTTGTTCGAGAGATGCTCAAACTTGGCCTCATTCTTCCTCAGTTCATCTCTGCTTCTTCCAACTTGGCATATGTGCTCGACGAAAACTAAAGATTTCGAATTCATCACTGGACTTCTGGTTACATCACATCCGGATACAGGAGAGATGTATCCAAGAGGGGATAGGGATGTACGAGCGAGAGGCAATGAGATGTATCCGATAGGGGAGAGGGATGTACGAGCGAGAGGGGAGTGATGTATCAAAGAGGGAATTTTTGAATTTTTTTTAAATGATAGGGATTATAGAAATCATGGTAAAATAAGATGTGTATTTGGGTATTTTGTTTCCTAAATATAGGCGGATCATAATGGGTCAAGACTCAACCTAACCCAAATTTGTTTGGGCCCAAATGAGTTGGATCAAAACGTGGTAGTAACGAATCATAAATCAACCCGTTAATACCCCTGTAGTGACAAAGATTGAATTTTAGACACCGATTTTACGGTGTTAAAATTGAAAAAGAATTTTGCTGCCCTAGGAACGACTAGTTCGTTTTGGTATAAAAAAGATTCACTTGCCTTTTATGCATTTTAAAAGAAAATAGTTTTGTCATTTTGGTTCCGAACTCATCATTTGCTTCTCCACCACAACCATCATCAACTTCGTTGGCTCTTTTATTGTGTCACTTTTTGCGAGAAAACTTTCGAAATTACTATAGCAACTATTTTAAAGTTGTTGCAACAACTTAAACAATTGTCTAATTGTTGCAATAACTATGTTGAAGTCGTAACAATTTCAGCTGAAGTTGTCGCAACAAAAATATCATAACTATTTTAGCAACTATCGTAGGTGTTGCAACAAGTAGCATAGTTATTGTAGCAAATACTATAGTTATTAGGTTCAAGAGTATAACCGAGGAAAAAGGTGGATGAAAGTGGTATATTTAGCAAAAGAGGTTGATGTAGAGTATAGTTTAGAGGTACTTTTATCCCTTCTCCATTATTTTTATCATGTAATTGTGGCAAAAAATTAAAGCATCATTAGTGGCTTTTTATAAGTGGGATTCTTACGTAATTGTACAAAGTGAAAACTAAAATAATCACATATATATGTAATGTATCGATATTATATAAATAATATATAATTATACATATATAATATACAATTACATATTAGAGATATTTATACATCAATCCATATATACTATGTATGTATACGTTCCTTATTATTCTACTTGTGATCTTCATTCATATTTGTCCCATCAGCCCAACGGAATTATCAGCGCTAGTTTATATATGTATATATATTTGGTGGCTATTTTATAAATCATAAAAAATATTGGACAATAATTATGTCTATTTTGTCAAATAACTTAAGATAAAATCCACATGTAGTAAGTTGTCCATAGAGTAAGTGCAACTGATGCCAGAGCATAATTCCATAGCATAATTACTGAACATTCACTTTCACCAACCTCAAACAACTGTGTAATTGTACCTGCCCATTTACCAAACCAAAAAATATCAAAAAAAAAAAAAAAGTTTTTTGCTACACATTTTTCATCTTAGTCAAAAAAATTTAAAAAAAAAATAACTTCACATTTTCCATTACTCTTAAACCGACAAAAATATTAATGACATGTTTTAAAATAAAAATGTTACAAGTATGGTACCAACCTATGGTCATGGCAGATGGAAGTGCATATTGCAAAAGAAGTACAAACTGATATAATGAATCTGATCCAACCAACCCAAAATGGCGTGCAACTTTCACAACACAAATTCCTGATAGTGGCAATGCTATATAACGTATTACTTGAATGCCTATCACAATCCACACACCTACTTCTGACTTTTTCAGCCCTGCACTTATAAATATAAATATTTTTTACATTATTATCGGTGACTGATATATATTATCTGCTAAGAAAAATAAGATAAGTAACCTGCTACGAAACCAAACCTTTAAGAAGATTTGCTCCAACGATCAATGTCATGGCTGGTATTGCAGCTTCTCTATAACGTTGAGTTAATTGATTGTTATATAGTATAGTACAAATTAATTATTCAAAATTGAGGTTTAATTTGTTATACCCAAGCATAGATGCAGAGCTATCGATGACATGCAATGGAGCCTCATTTCCAATCATTAAATTTCTTAGCAAAGATGATACACCAATTAAGATCCCAACAATCTGTAGAAATTACATAATTTGAAGATTATATATATATTTTTTTTTCACTTGAAAAAAAAAATAGTACATGATTAAATGTGGACGTACCGTAGCAATTGTTGAGGGTGCAAATAACATTTTGAAATTGATTCTCTGTGTCCATATTTTGATATGTTGTTTCATCTTTTTCACAACCTGTCCCTGTACAATATGATATTATTTAAGATCAAGAATATTAGCTAGCATCACTAACGATATCATCGCGTAAATTGTTTTACACTATATATGACATCAATAAATTAGTGAATTTGTATTTTAAAGAAAGTAACCTGATGATGATCATGTGTGGTTTGATATGAAATGAGAGGCAGTGCAAGTTGAGATTGATGGTCCATTTCCTCTGGAGGTAATTTTTGTACATGTGTTGAGGTATTATTATGTTGACTTCCAGATGATCGAATCATGTTATAGATATATGTCCAAATATACACTGCTCCTACCTACATATGAAATATAATACAAACCACAAATTAATCTTACATACTATTAATTTTAATCTGTGAATTACATCACGTAGTTTTAATATGAAATTATAATCTATTCCTAATAAATTTTTAATTATATTAATCTCTTAAAAATTAAAAAAAATCGAATACAATAATTGAAGCTAGGATACATTAAATATTGTCTCGGATACACTAGCATATAGCTTGGATACATTAAATATTGTCTCAGATATATTAATATGTAGCTCGGATAATTAAATACTGGCTTGGATACATTAAAAACTAGCTTGGATACATTAAATACTGGCTCGAATACATTATAGAAATTAGAGATTTTGGATAATTTAAAAGTAATAGCAGATAATGGAAATAAGTGAAACAAAATGTGTGTATTTCTGTTATTTGTCCTAATTTTAATGGGGGTGTCAAATCTGAGCTCAACTATAGATAATTTTAAATCATTCAAATTTTAACTTATTTTAGTATAATCTTCAATTGAACTCAATTTAATCTCAAATCTCAAAACACGTTTTAAGACTCTTTATTATATCGAAGGTATAACTTACTATCTATTTTAGAATTCATCTATCAATCTGTATTTTCTATTTTAATTTTTTTTAAATTAATTGTGATAGTAAAATCTAAATAAAAATATAATGATTGAGATTAAACGAGTTAAATTGGAAACCCAAATTTAAGCTTGTTTAATTAAGCCCAAAATAAATTTGAATGCATCAAAACCCAACTCACTATTCAACTCATTTTAATATCTCTAATTTTAACTGAATCCATCTATTTGACACCAACTATTAACAAGAGAATTGTGTACGTAGTGATACCGCCATAGATAGTGATGCATAGGCCTTTCCATTAGTGGAGCATGTAATTGAATCCCCAAAAGGACTATTCTTCTCCTCACATACTGCTGGTATTATGATGAGAAGCAAGTTCCCCAAATTCCCTATACATTCAAGAAAACAAAAAAAATTATAAGATTCAGAGTTCATTTTCCAGTAGAAAATTACACATACTATTTTCTCCGTCTTAATTTGTTTGTCTGGCTTTTTATTTGACACAAAATTCAAAAAAATAAAGAAAAATATTAAATCTCAAAGTCTTAATTAAATATATACAGAATTATCAAAATATTTTTAATTTTATGATCTCAAACATGTTAGAGCAAAATTTAAAATCAACTCTGAGTTTGTTTACCTGCAGAACAACAACTAATAACTAGGCCATGGAGATGTATAGGAGTTTTTGTGATCTTCACAAGTATCCATCCAAGCATTGAACCAATAATAAAGGTGAGAAGGATATTTACTGGCATGAACCATCTATACAAAAAAAAGAAGACATAATTATTATTCAATAATTAATTCAATAAAAAAATAAATTAATGTAGCACATGGAGGTAATTCGTTCAATTCGTTCAAAATATTAAGGGTAGGACTCAAAGATAATTTGAAGTAAAAATTTAAGGAATCCCATAGTGTAATTCAATAATTACACTCTGTCCCGACAAATTTAGTATTTACTAAAAATTCCTTAAAATTGTTGTGCCGTGATACTTTAGACTCTAGTGATACATGGTAAATGATACATAGTAATAAACTGTTAAGAAAAAAATGGGGAAAAAACAGTACATTTAATCTTGTTAACTAAAACAGCTTAATTTACGGTAACAAATCATTAATCAGCATTAAATCAGCACGTAATTGGATATTAATTTCAAATTTTGAAAATCAAAGATTATATCATCTATTTTGAATACATTTTTTATGAACAATCTATTAAATTTCGAACTGCAGTAATTTTATTGTTGTTACTGTGGATTTTTCAAAATAATGAGTTGGGTTGGGCTGTCTCTTGGAAAATACTATTTAATTGTAAAAATTTAAGGAATCCAACAACAGATTTTTAAGGAATCCAATATGTATCAAAAAATCATAAAAATTATTATCATGTATCAGACAATAGGTTTAATACATGAGTACTAAGTGGATTATAATGTTTAGTCTATGCTTTGACACATGAACTAGATGTGTATCATATGATTTCCTATGTATCAAGGGTTTTTTAAATTTTTTATCATGTATCAGTGATTAATTTCAATAAATGCG
>NC_028638.1:34336743-34352353 GCF_001406875.1 Solanum pennellii
CTTCTGAAGATTCATAGGATCATGCAAAGACTTTTTTCTATTTTCTTTCCAATTTTCATCGTCGGAATCATATATCCTTCTATTAATTAACGGATCCATTACTATGATGTAATAGAACAATTAACCAAAACAAAAAAGGGAAGAAAAGAAGAACTGATGATGGATTAAGAAGAAAAAGAAGAAACCAATAAAAGATGCTGGGTTAAGAAGAAGAAAGACGATGATGGATTAAGAAGAAAAAAAAGAAACCAATAAAAGATGCTGGGTTAAAAAGAAGAAAGACGATGATGGAGAAAGAAGAACTGAAGACGTGATGGAGTAAGAATAACAATAAGAACGGGAGAGAAATTGTCCAGATTTTTGAAATTTCAAATTTTTTTTGAATTTTGAAATTCAAAATTTCAAAATTGGGTGTTTTAATTAAAATTAATTAAAATTAATAATTCAAAATCCAAAAACTGATTTAGAAGATTGAGTGTTTTAAGGAAAGCGGCACCTTAACTTAATAGCTCCATTTCTTGTTCCTGAGCGGAAGGTACGGGAGAGAGAATTTTATGTATCTATACACTTCTACTAAAATTAAAAAAAAAGGGAATTATGTAATATTTAAAAAAAGAAGGGAAAATTAGAGAATATTAAATTTATAGTTGTGTATTTAAGTTATTTTTTCTAATTTGAATTAGGTTCAATTTCAACACATTCAAGCCTAATCCATTTGAGGAGAATCCTCATTGAGTCAATTCAATCTTCAATTTCAACTCGTTTTAAAAATTTTTATTAAGATATATTCCTATTTTTAAGATATGAATTAGTATCTATTTAACAGCATTTAAGATTTATCTATCCATTTGTTTTTTTTTTAATAAGAATCAGTTGTCAAACTGTGCTTATGAAAGTTAAATATCAATATGATAAATTATTGAGATTAATCGGATCAAATTGAACGAATCTCATTTTTTAGCCATGCCCAAAGTAAACTTGATCAGGTCAAGACCCAACTCAACTTCTATTTCAACCTATTTTAATATCTCGAATTTCAATCCAATCAGCTCATTTACATAATTAAATTATATAAAGAAAATGTACCCACAATGCAACAATGTTGCTCGATGTTACTGTTTCAGCCAAGCTGCTAGCCACCAACGCTGGAGTAAATATATAAAACACAAGCTGCTCCAACCATTCAACCAAAAAAAGAAAACCTTTAATTTCTTTGTTCAATTATATATATATATATATATATATATATATATATATATATTACTAATCGGCTTCTTACCGATTCGCGAAATATTGTGAATCTGAATTAAAATACGAAAAAAATGAATCTATATCTGTGCACGAATAGATTTAAAAGAAAGAGAAAAGTTACATTGTTCAAATGGTGTCTTGCAGTGGAGCCAAGAAGATTGACAGGTTCAAGAGCAAGGAATAAACCAACAGCAGTAATTATGAGTGTTTTAAGAACAGGCATTAATGCCACCACAAACAACTCCACAAATGCCATTCTCAATTAATTAAGTTGAGCAATTTTTATAATAGTTTAATGCATAAATATATAGAGAGTTTTTTTTCTATTTTTGATCAAAGTATATAAAGAGTTATATATATATAGTATAAGGTACTAAGAAATGGAGGTCGTCATAATTTGAATTTATTAATATTATTATAGATAGTACTAAGATTTATGGTTTAGAATGGTTGATAAATCAAATGACTAGGTCCCAGTTATACAAGTTGGATTGGAATAATTCCAAACTTGAAATAATAATAAAAAAACTACTTAAATGAATCATAAAATTTCAAATAATTACTCATTTTTAAAAAGCAGAATACTTGAAAGATTTTTATATTTGACTCTGTTTGCAAGTTGGACACTTCTACTTATAATTTTATCAATTAAATTCTTAAATTTTATTAAAGCACAATAATTTAAAACCTTTTTTTCATCCAATGTGAATGGGTGTGTACACTCATTTTACACGTGAAACTTTTAACGTCTTTTTTGGTGACATATAAGATATTAAAGGAGTATTAAAAAATAAAAAATTGGAGATAATATTGAAAAAGTTGAACTTTAGGTTCTTCAAATTCATGCAATAAATGAAATTCTTATCTAATTTGAATTTTACATTACAAGTTCGCAAACACAGGCCTAATAAATTCTCAATATCACAATTTCAAATTAATTTCATAAATTCACAAAACTCATTAATAGTTCTTCAAAGTTTATTAATGGAGTTTTTCAATCTTTTAGTATCCAATATCACACTTCATATTAGATATATGAGATTCAAAAGATACTCATGAAATTAAAATTTTATGAGTGAAAATGTGTCGAACAAACATAACCAGACAATGTATTGTAGAAGGAGTGGGGTGGTGGGTGTGAGGGGATGAGGGGTCGAACAAACATACAGTTTTTTCAGTTTTCTTTTCTTAAAAAAATTTTAAAATATTTTTTAATATAAAATATTCTAAATTTACTCTCTTAAGAACTCATGTGATTGAAGTATTTTTCCTATTCAGCAATATAAATGTCACATAAGTTTGATCGATGATTAAAGGGGTTTAAAAATTGTAATTCAATGAGTTAAAAAATTCAGTTGGCAAGATCACAAGTATAAGGGAGACACTCACAAATGGATTCAAGTAGAAAGAACTCTCAGACCATTTATCGTTCATAACTCTTTTTATTAAGATCGATAATTTTCGCTTAGCTAATATTAAATCAGTATCATATATTATATTGACATTATTAAAGCTGATAATTTTATTTAATTGATACTAAATCAATATATATAATGTATTGGTATCATTAAGATTTCTCGTTTAGAAATAACTCATTAGTCAGTTATACGATAAGAGTATATGTATATTATTGTGGTATCAAGTATATGTATATTGTCGTAGTATCATTAAGATTTTTTGTTCAAAAATTACTCATTTGTCAATGATACTATAAGAGTATATGTACATTTAATTTTGGGTAAATCACATAAATATGCTATATTGTAAAAATATTTACCATTTATGTCAACATATTTTTTTCTAACTAAATATAACATTTTTTTAATTAAAAAAATTATACAATCATCACCTTTTTCTTAACCCTTTTTCCTCTTCTTCTTTTCATTCTTTTGCTTCTCGTTTCTTTCTCTCTCTTTCTTCTGTTTTTTTGTCTCTCCTTTTTTTGCTATTCTTCTATTTCTTCGTCTCTTTCTCTAGCTTTATTTATGTTCCTCCTCTTCTTTTTTTTTTATTCTTCTTCTTCTTTGAGTTTTTCATCTAAATAACCATACTCAGATCAATTTATGTCCATATGTCACTATTTTTATCCAAAAATAAGATGAAAGGAGGAATAGAAAGACCAAAAACTTATACAAAATTACATTTTTAAGCAGAAATTTCAAATCATTAAAATTACAGAAGCAAGATTTCACCATTGATGGTCATTATAAAGCTTCAAAATTTGAATTCATTATTTGAATTTTACGAATTTGTGATTAGTTTGGATAGGTCGTTCCTACAAATAATTAAAAATGTCGTTTGGAGTTTATATCTCAATTTTAAGAGGTTTGGTTAAGTTTATAATTGATTTTAGGAGAAATACTAACTTAAAATTCGAAAAAAGTGAAGTTTATGAAACTATATCGCAATTGTATTAAAATTGTATTAGATATGTTTCATAATTGTATTAAAATCATGAACAATACATTTATAATATATATTACAAGCTTCACTCCTTTTTTTTTTATAGAGATATCAACCAAAAAAAATAAGTAAAAGACTTGTAATACATATATAACATACGCATAATACATCTTGCAAATATCACTCATGTTCTTAGAGATACAAACCAAAGTAATTTATAAGACACTTATAATACATAACTTATTCATGAATAATACAAGTTTAACTCAATCTAGAAATTATTGTCTTGCCTTTCGTTAGTTACGTTTTTCATTGTGAATTTTCTCTTCTAATTCAACTTTAATATTGTGTAATACACTTTTAATATAAATTTAATTCATTTTGTAGTTTGTTATTTGTTACTATTAGATTATTTGTTTGATTCATTATTGATATAAGCCTAATTCACTCTATAGATCATTGTCTGGTGTTTTATTAGTTACATTTTTTTATCCATTCATAATTCTCTCTTCTAATTCAACTTTAATATTTATGTAATGCACTTTTAATACAAGTTAATTCATTTTGTTGTTTATTGGTTGATTTGTCATGATTGAATTGCTTGTTTAATTCATTATTAATACAATTTATTCAATTTGCAAATTGCATAGTGCTCTTTTGTTGACTACATTTTGCATTCATGTTTAATTCGCTTCTAATTCGACTTTAATATGAGTGTAATACATTTTTAATTCAAGTTTAATTCATTTGACAGTTTATTATGTCACTTCACTTGTTACGATTAAATTACTTGTCTAATTAATAATTGATACAAGTTTTATGTAATTTACGAATAAAATAGAATATTTAAAATAAGTAATTATTTTTTAAAAGAGATCCACTCAACATAAATTGTGGACAACAATATCAGAACATGAAGACTTGCAAAAATGTTAGGCCTTACGATAAAGAATAAAGAATAAGGAATAAAATCTTTTTTTAACATTTTGTTTTAGAAGTTAATTAGTTTACTATAAGGATTATCATTTTTGGTCTTCTAGTTAAGTATTAACACATGTCTAGTATTATGTATGAATTGATAAAAAAAATTCTAGTTGTATATCACTACAAAACCTGTGTTAAAAATGCTATGTATAATTCATTTGTATTACGTACAAATTATAAGTGGTGAAAAAAAGTATTAAATGTGTATTAAAAATAGTTATAATTCATTTTTATGACATATATAAGTTTTAAGAAAATTTTAAACTGAAGCTTGCATTATGAATTAGTGTTGTCTTACAAATGTATTAAACATGTATTAAAGTTGTTTTAAAATTATTTCAAACAAGTATTGCTAAAAGTTGACAAAAATGGTAATAAATTAAAAGTATGCTTAAAAGTGGTAATTATTAAATAAAAGACCATCACTTATGTAATTTTTCCTTTAATTTTCATAATTTTCTTTTTTAGATATCAAGGATTTAACTATTGCATATCAACATCATTGAGGTTTCTTATTTAAAAATTACTCATTAATCATGACAATTCTTAGTCGAATTGGTAAAATACGCGGGTATTTTAAATTAGTCTGATATGATAAATTTAACTACAAAAATATAAACAAAAGAATCACTCCTTGATATATCTTATAAAATACCATATATTACGTCAATTCAACCATGTTTACGACCTATATATGCGGATAAAGTTTTATCATTTCTTTTTTAAAAAAAAACACAACTTCATTATAAAAATTATGGTATAAAGTGAGTTACTCACTTAAACTATTGAATAACTTATTATACAATCAAAAGTCAATTTAATACCACTGAAAAGCTGGATGAAGTGAACATAAAATTAAGTACAAATTAAATAAAGCGCATTTGAGTCAAAATAAAGTAAAAAAAAAAATTATCCACCCCAACCCTTCTCCTTCACGATGCCCAACATTTCTTCTTATCCAATTTTTCTTATCATAAACAGTGTTTTTACTATGGCTAATGGGAAAAATAATCTTTCTATATGACAAGTTTTCAAAAGAAAAAACACAAACGAATACTAAGGGATATTACCCTAAATACCTTGTCTAGCCATGACGCCGGTCGCGGTCTGCCGCCTCCGGCTACTAGCATAGACCCCACATCCTTCAACACACTTCCCTCTCAAAACTACCCCTGAAATTTGATTGATAAGTATAAATATGCAGACATCATGAAACTCAATGTTATAATTGCGTTGAACTTGAATTGTGATACTGAACCTAAATTGCTGTTGTGGATAGTATTCATACCGTGAGGTGGACAGAGTAGGAAGTGGCTAAATGAGAAGTTGTAATATGTCGTGGTTGGCAAATTCTCATATGATTTTTGACTAAGAATGCTTATTACATAATTGATATCTCTACCAAATGCGACATTTTATACATGATGATAACATTAAGCTAATGAAGAAACAACTCAAGTTCGACCACATCCACAAGTAGCCGCAACATGTAAAATTGTAACTAGCACTGCAAACAATGATTCTATAGATGCAAATCCCCAAAATAAGGCACAACACCGTAATAAAGACAATAGGGAGGAAAAAAGATTCCAATGAAGTCAACAGATCTCCATACGATTTCAGTAGAAGAAGGGAAGGGACAAATGAGGAGGATTCTCAGGAGAGCAGCAGTAGCAAAAACTCTACAGGGAAATCTGATCCACAAGGTGAATACGAGAACACAAGACCTGCAATTTAGTGAGTCAAGTGCAAATGAGTTTATCAGTCAACTTCCTCTGCACTTTTACAAATCCTGAGGTGCCCGACTCTACTAAGATTACATGGTACCCACCTGCATCTGAAATTCAACCACCATTAGCTGATGAGAAGTTGTTGATTTATTCAAGAGTACCATCGGCAAACAACAATCCAATGAATGACCTACATCATATGATTTCTCATAATATAACGGATAGTGAAAACACTGACACTAAAAGGAGGAACAAAACAATGATAGCAATTTATTGGATGCATGTACAGAAGCAGATGACATCCCTCCAACAGTTAATAAAGTTTTTTTTTAAAAAAAGGCAAGATGCCTGGAGAAGGCAACATCAAACTGATGTGCCGTGATTTTACGATACTTTTAATGTTTTTTTCTTAAGTTTAGTATGTGTCTAAAGTTTTTTATAGTAATTTTAATGGTTTTTATTTGTGTTTTACAGAAAAGTCGTCCAAAATAGAAAGTAAGAAAAAAATCAAAATATTTATTACACTCTACCCCCACATCTTTTCTTCTTCACACCCCACAATCCTCATCTTCTTCACACCCCATTAAACTTAAAATAAACCAATAACAAGAAGCAATCAAGAAACAAATTACTTTAAATAGGAGTAAAATTTTGAGAAGTTTCAATTGTTGGAGCTTCAACGGACATTTTGAGTGAATTGGATGACCGATTGAAAATGGGAAGAATTATTTTTCTAATATCTTGATTTTTTAAGAAACCTCCCCGAAAAAACATGGAAAAAGTTTGTTCAGATCTGAAAAATATTTACAACTATAAATTGCAATAAATAACAATGGAAGCTCATTTTCCATGACCAATCAATGAAAGAAATTGAAGCAACCTTCTTGTGGATACATTTTGAAATGGAAGAATTCTTCAATTCCATGACTAAACTTTAGATTTTAGATAATTTTTTTATGGTCATTGTTAAAAGTTCTTCTTTATCATTTTGCTATGAAGAAGACATAATTATTAAAGAACTTTACTAATGATTAAAAATTAATTAATTTAAAATATAGTTAATAAAATAAAACAAAAGTAATAAAGAAAAAAAAATAATATAATTTCAGATATGACACTGACATAGTACTGATATAGCAGCGAGTATACTGCATACTTTGAGAATAATATTACATTAAATTCACTTTAAAACAATTAAAATATTTAATAAATCATTATGATAATTAAAATGTGTAATTGACTTTTCAATACAAGTTTAGAAAGAAATTCATATTTTTTCCCTATTTTATTTTCTTTGGCTATGTTCATTTAACATAATGTTGACAGCTCACATGGAAAAAAAAAGTACTTAAAACGTGTCAAATTTAGTGGTATAGAATTATTCGTTCTCGTTAGTCTTTTGTCGATGAGAATGATTCACGAAGATAACGTTATTTTTATATATCATTTTTAAAAAATTGTAATCTCACACATTATTTTTATATATGTTCTTTTTTAAAAAAATTGTAATCTCACAATATGTCATAGTAATATATTAAATTTTTTCTATTGATTTTTTATTTAATAATTATCTTTAGGAAATGGATATTCATAGTAAAAAGCCTGAAAGACTTTTTCTGTATTCATGAATTTCTGATTCTACCAAAAATTTTACACTGAAAATTGTTTTGGAGGGAAGGGGTTGAAAAAATATGAAATAAATGGAGAAAAAATTGCAAAAACTTAAATATATAAGAATATATGTGTCATCAGGGTCGTCTCGATCATAAGGTCCCTAAAGCAATCGCTTGGGATCTCAAATTTTTTAGGCCCCCCATTTTCTCTCAAAGATGTTTGTATATATTTTGTCATCATGTATTTATAACTTTGAAAATAATTTTTTGTATTGATAATACAATTGAGAAATTGAATATTGGTTAGTTTATTGGAGCGTCTTTTCTAGATTCTTATGTGGTTAGTTAATTGTAGTATCGTTTCTAGTTTTGCATGTGGCTATCTGTTTTGTTGTCTAGCTCATTATATTTTGACAATTATCATGAACCAACAGTATTGTGTTCTTAAAATATTTACTTTTGTTTATTCTCCCTTCAATATTTTTTATTCTTTCATTATTGAATATTCTTTAAGGCTCTTAAACGTTCAAACATTCTATATTATGTGATATCTATTTCTGTGTGTTTATAAAAGAACCAGATTTATTTATGGTGTCTTATTCAAATTTCAAGCACTAAAACTAATCAACACTATTTTAATATTATTTATTAACTTATCAAATTCATCGCTACACTATTTTAACATCATCATATTTCAAAAAAAAAAATTGAGTCATGTTTTATAATTCCAACTTTATATCATATAATTTTCAATGAAAATTTACATTATTTGCATGTTTACTTCATAATGTCTACATATATCCTGCCTCTCCAGACATCATTTGTAGGATTACACTAGTATATTATAATTATTCAATTTATATTTATTAACTAAAAATAATAGGGGCCTATTTATAATGTTTGGCTTTAAGCCTCCAAACTTGTTGAGACGACCCTGTGTATCATTTAAATTAGGCCTAATCTATCGGTGGTCCCTTAAAATTGACATCAATTTTCACTTAGACACCTTAACTAAGCTTTGTTCATTTTAGACACCTCATGTCATGTCTCGTTATGTCATTTTAACATTTTTTACTGTCGTGGCATAGTGAATGTAATACACTCAATACCAACGTGTAAAAGGCTCATTTAATCATTTTTATTTTATTGTTTTTCATTTTCTTCCTCATTTCTCAACCTCCGTCTCCCAAAACTTGAACTCCTTCCATGGAGAAATAGTTTTATTGATGCTACAAAAAGAAAAAAAAAGAATTTCAACACGAAGAAATTTCACAATAAAATAAATTTCAATTTATTAAGAAAGTCACGATTCATGTTATCGCAAAGAAGAAGGGCAACAGAAAATTTTGAAAAAAATGAATGGTGGGATGGGAGAGGAGTGTGGAACCTAAATGAGCCACAAAAAATAAAAATAACCAAAATAAATCACTATTTTAGAAAGTAACCAAAATAGGCTTAGAGGAAAAAATATTCAATTTATCCAATATTTCAAACGTTTTCCGTTAGTCCATAATAGATATATTTAAATATATAATGAAACTATTTCTTACACTTTATAAAATATAAAAAATATGCTTGATTTAGTTTGTAACACAAAATCAACAATATATCCTGCATTTATTTTTGTTCAACGTGACATTTTTAACTTTTACTAATTTCTCATCTAATGTCAATTGTAATTAGTTGGAAATAACAATTATTGACGTTCATATGCTAGATTTAGTTTGGAACACAAAATCAACGATATATCCTACCTGTTATTATGCATTTATTTTTGTTCCACGTGACATTTTTAACTTTTAGTAATTTCTCATCTAATGTCTGTAATTAGTTGGAAATAACATTTTTTTACGTCCATGAAAGCCAATAATTGTTATTCTTTCGGTTCCATTTTATATTTTACATTTTTACATTGCATTTATGTTAAAAATTATATAATGTTATCTTTCTATTCTTAATTAATGTTTCCTTAAGTTAATTTCATTAATAAAATGACAAAAATAATTAATTATTCTAGCAAAAGATGGTAATTTATGCATAAAATTTATAAAATAATAAATAATGTAGTTAAACTATTTATAAAAGAAATAACAAATAAAATGAAACAGAGGTATTTTTCCAACTAATTACACTTGACATTAGTAATTATGAGAAGTTAAAATTAATAGATTTAAGCAAAGGCCTAAAATCATAATTCAGATAGTAAATTTGTCCTTACCAATTTAAATTGAGCCATGAATTAATAATTGCACATGATATGATAGTCATTCGTAGCCGTATGTCTTATATTTTATGGCTATACAATATTGCTTTTCGAGTTCAGTCAAAATCATCGTGGACCCATTTAATTTGTCCCCTAGCATCTATGTAAAAGTTGCTTATTTTTATTAGGGAAAATACTTTTATTAAATTTTTAGAAAAAAGTTATTTATATAAACGGTTAAAAATTTGGCTCATTTATGTTATTATCGTTAAAGAAAAGATTTATTTCTGTCATTATTTTTAACAATGATTTTGTAAAACCATTTTTGACATGTAGTCAATTATAATTCGGTCACATCATTATTTTTTTATAATTAAAAAAATCATAATTTATAAAAAAAATGATTTTTTAATATTTTTTTAATTAAATAAAATTGATGACGTGGCCGAATTATAACGGCCACGTTATCAATTTTTTAATAAAAATCAAACTTCTGAATAAAAATTGATTTTTTTTATTTTTGTATTAAAAAAAATTGATGACATGGCCGAATTATAATTGGTCATGTGTCAAAAATGATTTCCAAAACCACCGTTAAAAAATAATGGCATGAATGATCCTTTTCTTTAACGATAATGGCATAATGAACCAAACTTTTAGCTGATGGCATAGCCTTTTCTGAAAGTTCAATGGCATATTTGAGCCTTTTCCCTTTTTATTAATACTTTTTAAAAATACTTTAAAAAAAGTGTTATACATATCTAAACTATTCAGTTTTTTGAGTTTTATAGACTCTTGAAAATGTGAGTTTCATACATAACTTCTATTTTTTAAAAAAATTAGGTATTAAACTCAATACAAGGAGATAGTTGAAATTTATTTTTGATACTTATTTCAAAATTTATTAATTAAAAAAAGAAAAATGCACAAGTATCCCCTAGACTATTATCGAAATTACAGATACACACCTTAATTATACTAATGTCCTATTACCCCCTGAACTTAGTTTTTTTTAATTTGTGCACCTTTTTACTTACGTGGCATCATAATATCTTTCACACACCTCAATTACGTAGAGCCACGGAGTGTGCCACGTAAAACAAAAGGTGTATAGTATTACAAAAACAATGTTGAGGGAGGTAATAAGACCTTAATTTAGTTAAGGTGTATCTCCGAAATTCTGATCACAGTTTGAGAATACTTTTATACATTTTTTCATTAAAAAAATATAAATTAGACAAAAAAAAATATAATAATAATAATAAAATCAGTTTATAACGTGAATATATATATCTGTGTCACTGTGACCAAATTGTTTTGGCTAAAAGGATTATTCCGAAATATTTTAATTAATTTTGTCTTTGATTTTAAATGTATATCAAGTGTAAATGTATTTATATAACCGTTGTCAATGTCTTCCGAATTTTTTGTCCGTCCATGGGCAACGTGGGGCAGGGGTTGGGCGGGTGAGCTTAATCCGCGTAATTTTTAGTTCTCCCTGTCCCACTATCCATAACATTCTTTTTCTTTTTCAACCCGTTTCGCTCTAATTCGTATCATATGAACTTGTTTCGCATAATTTATTTAATTTTTTTTCTAGTTAAATTTGATATTAATAATAAAATTTGTGAAAATAATAATTTATTTTTTCATTAAGTTGTATTAATTTAATAAGATGGTGACTTAAATTTTTAGAAATCAACCGGAAACATGTAAGAAATTGTATAATTATTTAATGAACCATTTTCATGTACTACTATCTTGAATATTTTAGTAGCTTTAAAGATATTATCTTAATAATAATGTTATATCTCTCTTATAACATATAAAAAAATTAAAATTAAATTTAAACTCACATAAAATCATATACACTTGCAAACCTGTCTCGCATTAACTTTAAACGTTTCACTTTAACCCGCCCCATACAATCGTAAATCCGCTGCACCTCGTATAGCCTTAAATCTAACCCCGCCCCGCATCCACCCTGCCCATCGTCATCCCCAACTCTAGCCAATGCGTGAGAACCACAAATAATAATTTCAAAATATTTGTCCCTTTCCTTGAATTATTATACAAAACCAAATTAAACAATAGGTCAAAGACCATCAAACATCTATAACGTGCTAGAACTTATTAACCAATAAATATTGGGGCCAAGGGTGGACCCACCCTAGGCCGGGGGATTTTAAGTGATACTTTTTCGTTTAAAAAGTATATTGAAACTTTTAGTCTAGTAATTAAGAGATTGCAAATGTTTTTAAAGGTTGTGTATTTTAAAGCTCTAATGATTTCATAATTATTTTTTTTATTTTCTTATCATAACTATTAACACCCCTTCATAAGAATCCTTCGTGTGTCACTTTGATTGAGGCAACACTAATGAGTGTCCAAACTTGTTGGAGGTCACTCCCCATGTTTTAAATGTCCAATGCTTGTTGGAAAGTGATTGGTGTGAAACTTGATGGTCCCTCTTCCCTTGAAAATGGGGGTCCAATGCTTGTTGGAAATCGAATGATGTGAAACTTGATGGTGGGAATAAGATTTTTCATAAATAAGTATTTGATCGATAAATAAATGGTGCTTCACTAATTTGTATAAAATTATAAAAGTTATAACTAGTAATGTACGTTTACTATTAAGACAATTTTATAATGAAAATTATTTTAATATTTAGTATGATAATTCTTGTACATGGTTGGCTATTGCTTGAATTTAATTGGGAAATGTATATAGATAATATATTATATAACATTATTTACGAATTATAATATATCTTTTATTCTTACACATATAAGTCCTATTTTTCTTAGGAAAGCTTATATAAATATGTTATAATAAAAAATATTTACCATTTATAGCAATAATATTCTTTTTTACTTGATCATTTTTATTTTATTTATAATACAAGTTTAATATACATTACAAAGAACAATTTATTATTCACATATAATACAAGTTTTAATGATGGATAGTATATTTATCACACATTTTAATACACTTATAATACAATGCGTCATTTTTTTACCAAACATACATAATATATTTTTAAAAACAATTATAATTTATATATATTGCAGACATAATTCACTTTTAATACATATTGCATATTTAATATAGTATTGCTAAAAATGATAATAACTAAAAAGTATCGCTAAAATTAGTACTTATTTATTAAAATGTATCAATTTATGATAATTACTAGTAGTTCGCACATATAGCAAACACAAAATTCAAATTTGTATGTTATAGCAAAGTTGCATAATTGCACTCCATAGCAAACATATATATGTATAATTCGCTATACATATACAACTGAAAGCTATGCCTATTTCGCTATACATATATACAAAGAAGCAATTGTATAATTTGTTGGTTCCTCTTTAGATTTGTATAATTTCGCTAGTAGGCCGTTTGCATAAATTTTTGTTAGCCTCTCATTTTGTACAAATCCTTGTTAGCCTCTCAATTCAATTGTATGTGTTTGTATATCTGTATAAAATTTGAATTTGTATATAATTGCATTGAATTGTATAAAACGAGAAAGAGAGAAATTATATACAATTTCAATTTGAATAAAACGAGACAGAGAGAAAGGCAAAAGAGACTTCAGCAGGGAATATACAATTGAATCGAATTGTATAAAACGAGAAAGAGAAAAATTATATACAATTTGAATTTGTATAAAACGAGAAAGAAAGAAAGGCAAAAGAGACTTGGGCAGGAAAATATTTGTATTGTATAATTATAAGTATATAGGACGGAGATATATGTATTTGCATGTGTATATACAATTATACAAACAGAAACACAATTTATACAATTCTATTATATAAAACGAGAGAGGCGAGCGACAGAGAGCGAGTGAGAGAAGGAGAGCGGCGATTGGCAAAAACTTTGCTATGGAACACAAATAAATCAAACGGTAGCTATTGTATTTATTTTACATTATTAGTTTGTTATTCTATATAATTTTCCAATTAAAAATACATTGATAATAAGATTAACAGATCTTAAGAATAAATTGCCAATTAATTTTTAAAAAATATAGTAATACATCTTTCCCATCTTAAAAATAATAATTCTACTTATATTAAAATAATATTTGAAATTTCGATATATATTTTTAACATTACTAATAAGAGAACAAAATATACACAATTGTGATACATTTTGAATTCAATATTTCCCTATACGTAGGATGTTATAGGCATTGTTTCAATTCACATGGTGAATATATAACTAAATCATTAAGACAAACATTTTTATACTATTTAAATTAGTATACATTGTTAATTAGAAATGTATTATATTTATTCTGAAATAATAACTATTTAAATTAATTTACATTGTTAATTAGAAATGTATTATATTTATTCTAGAATAATAACTATCAAATTTATAGTAACGTATAATATTAAATTTAGATTGTATTATAACTATCGTATATGTTTATACAATTTTAATACAACTTTAACACTGATTTTTAGAGTTTTACCTCTTTTCTTTCACTAAATCACTACCACCAAACCACCAATTTCTTAAATTAATACAGTTTTGGTACAATTACACTATAATTTTCAGAATTTCACTTAATACATAAGTAAAGCATTTCTAATACAATATTATAAGTATAGTATGTAAATTTTAAAATAATATTAAATCAATATGTATAAAAAAAAGTTTGTTAGTATTAAAAAGATGTATCAAATCAGCTATGTGTTAAAAATGTTTGTGCTGTCAAAGGCATAAGATGAATGAAAAGTGTATTATAGATATTTTGTATTATAAAAGGTATTAAATCAGCTAATTCAAAGATTTTGTGCATTAGAACTTCAAGTCTTATGGATATTTTGTATTAAGAAGATACTAAATCAGCTATGTGTTAAAAAAATTGTTTTGTGCATTAGAACTTAAGTCTTATGGACATTTTGTATTAAAAAGATATTAAATCATGTGTCGAAAAAATGGTGCATCAGTCTTGGAAACAAAATTCCTTTTCTTTTTTTTTAAGAATCAGATAGTTATTTCTTTTCTACCACAGAAAAATTGCTTTTGATTTCATTTAAAAGCAATTTTACAAGTTTGTTAAACACTTAATTTTTTCAAAAAATAAATATATTTTTCTCAAAATAAGTATTTCTGAACTCTCAACAACAATTCAAATAAGCTCATAATATCAAAAATACGATAACAATACCCCATCTCATTCACAAATTTTCTCTTCCACCATCTATAAGTCATTTGTGCCCCCCCTGTAACGACCTGTTTAGTCGTTTTGAGCTGCAGATTTTATTTCTGAAAAACTGGCTGAGACGACGGAACCCACGACGGACCGTCATGGGCACGACGGACCGTCGAGGGAGTCTCGTTCCAAAACACTTAGAATTCTGAAATTTGGGTACTGAAATCGACTCTCTGAACTTCGT
>NC_028638.1:34362040-34365731 GCF_001406875.1 Solanum pennellii
CCCCCCCCCCCCCCGTACCCCAAACAGAAAACAATTTTCATATTCTCTAAAATTTCATACCATTTAAAAATATTATAAATTTTTTTATCCTTTCCAATTCTTGAATTGTCACATTACACAATGTATCGCTTTGAGCGATGTATACAAAATTGAGATATGATATATCTGAAACGTTTGGAATATATCCCGATTTCATCAAATTTAGATTATTTTATTTTGAATAAGAATGAGAATGAAATTTAATTAACTGCTAATACGATGTAATTTGTGGATGAAGAAAACAACAAAAAAGAACTCCACCACCACCCTTTAGTCATTGCACATCCACCAACCATTACATTATCACTATTGGATCACCCTACCCATAACTTAAAAATTAAAGGCTAAATTATATATATCACATTACTTTACATCCTATTACTATTTTCAATATTGCTTCCTATACCATTTTTATTCCTAAGATACATAGGTAATAATCTATAAGATACATGATTCTATTAAAATTTAAAGGAGGGATACATGTTTTAAAAGATAGGATACACATTTCTTAATTAATTTGAATTAATCATGGGATACAATCCCTTGATTAAAGGAGTAAGTTATAGGAGATATAACAACCATAACGTAATTAGTGAGATATAACAACCATAACGTAATTACTGAGATATAATAATCATAACGTAATTAGTGACTCCATTTCATCGTCAACGATTTATATATCAAATTATTTTCTGAACTTCTTCATCTTCTTCGTCAAATGAAGATTCTTTTCAACCTTTAAATTTTCAATTTTTTTTATTATGGTGAATATTACAATATTGTTAAGACATTTCGGTTCATAGGCATCTGAAATTGAATATTAAAACTATAAAATTGATGGAATACTTCTGAGAGATAATACAAACTATAACGATCTAGTGGATAATATTTCAACACAATAAGAAATCGATTGTAATCGAAAAAGAACGGAGATCAGATACAAGATGGAAGACAATCTAACTCCCATAGAAATCCGAGATATATAATATATTATGGGATACACAATATAAAATCTCTAGACATTTTGCTCATGTATATGTACTACAGTATTTTCAGGTCGTCGTTTAGTTGTTCGAGATACACTATAAAATTATGGCAATTTTATTTTCATATATCTGCTCAACATTATTATATTAGATACGAGCATAATAAGATCACGTGATTTAAACTTTATTACTTTTAAACATTAAATCGTTACTTTAAATAATGTGGTATAAATTATTTGTACGAGATACACAATATCAATTATGACTCTAACACATAATACCAGATACACACAGACCATACAACCACTAAAACAAAAAACATGACTAACTTCTTTTTGTCCAATATACATTATTAGTCTGAGAAACACAAATTTAGTCCGAGAAACACAGTTTAGCACATGCAAAAGAGAATAAAAATGGTTAAGAAAAAAAGGGATCCGTGTGGGAGTGGGAATGAGATACAAACTTTTTCTTTGTGTGATAGGGTAAGAAAACGTTTAATGAAGAAGAGGAAAGGGTAATGGTGGGATACGTGAAGTATCTGTTTTGGGATTGAGGAGGAAAACAGTTGAAAATAATAAAGAGAAATTAATTTAAATCGTTAGTGTCATACAAGTTGAGGAAATCAATTTTAAGATAATTATAGATTATCATATTTAAAGGAATTGTGTTTCTGATTTAATTTTTTTAAAAGTATGGTATATTATTTAAAAAGTGGTATTATATGTAACATTTTTAAAATAGAAAAAAATATGTATATTTGCTAGTTAAGTATGCGTAGATAGATAGTTTAACCAAAATTATATAGACTATTAAATTAACAAAAATCAAATTGAATAACCGTCGGGCCAGGCCCAAACTCTATCCACCAATCTTTATAAAATAAGAAGGAAACTTACGTAAATATACTATATTAAGAAAATATTTATCAATTATAGTAATAATATTTTTTTATTTGATCACTTTTAATATATTTATAATACAATTTTAATAGATATTACAAAGAACAGTTTATTATTTACATATAATACAAGTTTTATTGGTGGATAATATATTTATCACACGTTTTGATACACTTATAATTCAATGTGTCAATTTTAAATTTTACCAAAGAAGCATGATATATTTTTAAAAACAATTACACTACATATATATTGCATACATAATTCACTTTTTATATATATTACCGATTTAACATAGAATTGTTATATATTCCTATAAATGGTAATAAATAAAAAAGTATCGTTAAAATTGATAATTATTTATTAAAAGGTATTAATTCATGTAATTTTTCCAAATAAGATCTACTAGTAAAAAAGAGGAGTTAATATCTCAGTATCTCACATGCTCGTTTAATTTTGAATATTTTACTTAAAAAATCACTCAATCAATTTAAACAATTTTTTCATAAATTTCGTCAAAATACTTTAATGTTATTAGGACCAAAAGAATATATTATATACTTCTATTAAGCCAATGGTTCAATAAATAAATTGTATATTACTAAAATATACTACTCGGAAAGGAAATTGAATAATTAAACTAGTAACTACTAGTGTCAAAGTTTGACGTAATTATCAAATATTATTAGTTTGGTACTAATAAGACAAGTTCTTTTTTTTCTATTCATTGTACTTGAATTTGCATGTGCTTTTATAATTAGAACATCAATTTTTTTAAAAAAAATGGTGTGTTTCCTCCAATTATAAGAGCTTGTGATTTATGTTTTTCCTTGGTTTACTTTTTATCATATTTTGTTTCTAATTTTGTTTAAGGCTCGAAATGAAAAAAAATGAGGCATTGCTTAAAACTTCATCGTAATGATTTTAGGACGCTTGCAGCTCAACTATATTAATTTTCTCAAGTCGCAAGGCATAGGGCATTGCATTTGAATTTGAATATAGTTGAATCTGATGGTTAATTTTGGGTTTTGTATTCGAATTTGAGGTTTTGACATAACATATTAATCAGATATAACTTTAATGACATATAGTAGATATCATTTTAAGACGATTGACCGTAAACGTACCTTACAATTATAAGAAAAGTAAAATAAATGATATGAAATGCATGATTAAGGAATCAAAACGAAATGAGTTGCTACAACAGTAATCAAACATGTTGTCTTATAATTTAAAATTAATTATAAAGAATATACTTGATAAATATGTATTTATGGTACGGATATTTTTGTGTTGAAAAAGATTATTTTCTAATCCTCTTTTTTTTTTTAAGAATTAGAAACTTTTAGCTCTTCCTAATCGCAGAAAAAAATTGCTTTGCCTTGTAAAATGCCCCGGGATTCATATGTAGACTTAGGGTGTGTTTGGTACATATGAAAATGTTTTCCATGGAAAAAGTTTTTCTAGAAAAAGTTTTCCTAGAAAATGTTTTCTTGGAAAACAAGTAGATTTATGATTTATTTTTTCATGTTTGGCTAGTGAATATAAAATATTTTTTAGGAAATGATTTTTAGTGTTTAATTTATTAATGAAAAATATTTTTGAGAAATATCTTTTATTTTTACTAGAGTAGAAAATAATTTTTGAAATTAAAAATATTTTTTTTTAGCAGGGGAGGGGCTGGTAGGGGGCTGGCAGGGTAGGGGGTGAAAAAATAAAAATTTAAAGTTGAAAATATTTTCTAAAAATAAAATTATTTTTTTT
>NC_028638.1:34366333-34386886 GCF_001406875.1 Solanum pennellii
TCGGGGTGAAAAAAATAAAGTTTTGGCATTCAAAATTTTTAATAAAAATAAATTTAATTTTTTTTGGAGGAGGGTGGAGGGATGATCGGGGTCAAGGGGAGGGCGGAGTGAAAATATAAAATTTTAAATTAAAAATATTTTTTAGAAATTGATATTTTTCAAACAAAAAATGTAATTTGAAGTTGGATGAGTGTTTTGGAAAATGTTTTCCTTAACTTTTGAAGGGAAGTCATTTTCCTTAATCTTGAGGAAAATGAATTGATTTAGAAAATGTTTTTCAAATCTTTTGTCCCTACCAAACATGATAAAATAGAATAACATTTTTCAGAAAATATTTTCCTTCATACCAAACACATCCTTAGTTTTATAAATACACCTAATACTCAACGCATTTTGATTTGCTCAACCTAAATAATTAAATCATATGTCAAATTTTCTAATTAGCATGGTCAAAATTTTATACACTTGAGTACAAAATGGAAGTTACTGTCATAAGATAAGGGTATATTTGAGACTAGTTTTTATATATATTTTTAGCGTTAATTTATATATTTTTTAAAAATATTCATAGAGTATAGTGATATTAAATTTAATAATAATAACTAATATTAATATTTAGCATTCTTTATTAATGTATTTATTTATTAACGCTAAAAATTAGGTATTGTTTATTATGTGAATTCATTTCAAAACAAAGTAAGTCTGAGCGACTGTTGGCCTTGTTTGTCTAGTTGGCACCACATATATATACTTCTTCCGTCCAGAATTGTTTGTCATGTTGCGCTTATCGAAAGTCAATTTGACTAATTTTTAAAGGTAATTAGATCACATTAATTCGATATTTTAAACTAAAAAATTAGATATTCTAAAACTATATGAAAAATACTATAAATTATAATTTTTTTTTGCATATTAATATGATGAAAAAATACATCTTATAATGTTAGTCAAAGTTTTATATTTTGACTCTTAAAATAGAAACCATGACAAACGATACCGGAGGGAGGTAGTATTATATATCCGCATTAAGTTACTTAAAAGTCAATGAACTAATTGCAAGTAGGAATTTAGGGATGATAATCCGGCGTGGAAGGTCGAGCTTAATTCATACATTTTTTAAAATTTTAAAACTGTTTTGTTTCGTTTCACTCTCTATAATATTTTTTTTTCTTTTTCAACCTGCTTCGCATAAACCTGCCTGCATAATTTTTTAAATATTTTTTTTAGTTAAGTTTGATATTGAAAATAAAATTTTAAAAATAATTTCATTTTTTCATTGAGTTATATTATTCACTATGTATAATATTTTTTTTTCTTTTTCAACCTGCTGCTTCGCATGAACCTGCATGCATAATTTTTTTAATTTTTTTTTAGTTAAGTTTGATATTGAAAATAAATTTTTAAAAATAATTTCATTTTTTCATTGAGTTATATTATTCACTCTGTATAATATTTTTTTTTCTTTTTCAACCTGCTTCGCATGAACCTGCCTGCATAATTTTTTTAATATTTCTTTTTTCAGTTAAGTTTGATTTTGAAAATAATTTCATTTTTTCATTGAGTTATATTATTCACTATGTATAATATTTTTTTTTCTTTTTCAACCTGCTGCTTCGCATGAACCTGCATGCATAATTTTTTTAATTTTTTTTTAGTTAAGTTTGATATTGAAAATAAATTTTTAAAAATAATTTCATTTTTTCATTGAGTTATATTATTCACTCTGTATAATATTTTTTTTTCTTTTTCAACCTGCTTCGCATGAACCTGCCTGCATAATTTTTTTAATATTTCTTTTTTCAGTTAAGTTTGATTTTGAAAATAATTTCATTTTTTCATTGAGTTATATTATTCACTATGTATAATATTTTTTTTTCTTTTTCAACCTGCTGCTTCGCATGAACCTGCATGCATAATTTTTTTAATTTTTTTTTAGTTAAGTTTGATATTGAAAATAAATTTTTAAAAATAATTTCATTTTTTCATTGAGTTATATTATTCACTCTGTATAATATTTTTTTTTCTTTTTCAACCTGCTTCGCATGAACCTGCCTGCATAATTTTTTTAATATTTCTTTTTTCAGTTAAGTTTGATTTTGAAAATAATTTCATTTNACAAACCCCACTAGCTCTGTGCGACTGTGCCCCTACAAAAATTTTCCTACTAGAACAATTAGTGCAAGTGTATATGTACATCGAGCTGATTAATTCAAAATTTGGGTATATACTAAAATTCTAACTCAATTTACAGAATTAATGAGTAATTACGATTTAGACTTTTGTTGATAAGAATACTCAAAGTTTCTATGTATCCTTTGCTTGATATATATTTGCCCTACTTGACAATGATATGACTTAATATACATATATGTTGGTTTAATTTTTTAATACAAATAAATAATCTATCGAAAAACAACTGAATTTATCCGAACTCACAAACCCCACTAGCTTTGCACGAGTGCCGCCCCTACAAAAATTTTCGTACTAGAACAATTAGTGCAAGTGAATATTTACGTCGAGGTGATTAGTTTAATTTGGGTATATGCCAAAACTGTTACTATATTTTGTGCTGTAGTTATATAATTAATGAGTAATCGCAATTTAGACTTTTGTTGATAAGAATACTCAAAGTTTCGACGTATCCTTTGCTTGATATATATTTGCTCTACTTGACAATGATGACTTAATATACATATATGTTGGTTTAATTTTTTAATACAAATAAATAATCTATAGAAAAACAATTGAATTTATTCGAACTCACAAACCCCACTAGATTTGCACAACTGCCGCCCCTACAAAAATTTTCATACTAGAACAATTAGCGCAAGTGAATATTTACGTCGAGGTGATTACTTTAATTTGGTTTATACCAAAACTCCAACTATATTTTGTGTTGTAGTTATATAATTAATGCGTAATTGCGATTTAGACTTTTGTTGATAAGAATACTCAAAGTTTCTACGTATCCTTTCCTTGATATGTATTTGCTCTACTTGGCAATGATATGACTTAATTTCAATTAGCATTTTAGCTCTTATGTTCATAGAAAAATCTTATATTGAGAAAATTCCAGAAATAACAAATATAATAGACATAATAAGACTCTATAACTATAGTTTTGATAATTGCGCTTCATAGCTGTAGTTTTGTTTGCTATAGAAACTGCGGTTTGTATATTTCTACATATTTGTATATTTCGCTTGCAAATATACAAATGAGATAATCATATAGAAATTTAATATTTATACATTAATTTAGGAATTTTTTAGAATTTCGTTTGTATATTTCGTTTGCCAATACATAAACAAAGTCATGTATTTATGAATTTTCATAAATTGTATACAAATAACTAGATTAACCGTATATGAAATTCTAGATTTATATAATCAGAAATTGAAATTTACGAATTTATATAAAAATCAGGCGAATAACAAGAATTGAGGAAACCTTAGCGGCAAACTACAATTTTCTTACATTGTAGCTATAACACGGTTAAATGTTTGCTATTCTGCTTAATTTTTCTTAAATATAAATAATTCAAAATAAAATCATAAATATGAGAAAATATAAATGAGGAGAAAAATGGAACTTTTTTTTAAAAACAATTCTCTTCATTTTTAACTATTTACTATGAAAAAGAGTCTAATGATTCACCTACTTTGAAATGAAAGGAGTATTTCTAACATGGAAACAAAATCCAATAATTCATCACTTTTAATATGAAAATAAATAGAGTAATTAAAAAAGAGTGCAACTTTAATCTCCACCGTTGATTGATTATAACATCTAACGGTTCAAACTTCAATTTCACGATCCGCGTCATTTAAAAGTAACCAATGAACAGCTAGCCCTGACTCATATATAATAAATCTCTTCATCTCTTTCAATTCACAAAATTTAAACTCAAAAGCCCTCCATTTGTTACTAATTTCTGAAATTCCCTTCGATGGCACCAAAGGCAGAGAAGAAACCCGCAGAGAAGAAGGCCCATGCTGCCGTCGCTGAGAAATCAAAGGCCGGCAAGAAGCTGCCTAAGGACGGCGGCGCCGCTGCTGCCGGAGACAAGAAGAAGAAGAGGTCGAAGAAGTCAATCGAGACTTACAAGATCTACATCTTCAAGGTGTTGAAACAGGTTCATCCAGATATAGGGATATCAAGCAAGGCTATGGGTATCATGAACAGCTTCATCAACGATATCTTCGAGAAGCTTGCTCAGGAATCTTCTAAGCTTGCTAGGTACAACAAAAAGCCCACCATCACTTCTCGGGAGATTCAGACTGCTGTACGATTGGTCCTTCCCGGTGAATTGGCTAAGCATGCCGTTTCTGAGGGTACTAAGGCGGTTACCAAATTCACTAGCTCTTAGATATGTGTTCAGTTTTGTATTGATTTTTTGTTGGGTTTATGATTTCAGTTAGCGTTTTGGAGATGTAAAGAACAGAAAAATTGAATATAAAATAGATTTGATGCTACTCTTGATAATTGATACTATATGCTATGCAAAGGTACAAAAAAAAAAGAAGACAAAGCTACTAAAAAGTTATAAATAGAGTTTTGAAAAAAAATAATATTATAATTAATAAGTATTACAGACATAGAGTAATAGTATGAATAAGGCTTATGTTACAGCAACCTACCATCACGAAACAATAAATTTAAAACTATCCAGAAGTTCAACAAAATATTTATCATTTGTTTGGTATGTTTTAAAGGCTATATATCCATGTAGCCAAATGCCCAAATTCAATTAGGTAATTAGGACTATAAATAAATTGGGCATTAGTTAGAAGTTTAGACTATGGAAATATTAGCTGTTAAAAAAGGGTGGATGTGAACTGTTATATTAATAACAAAAGCAACAAAATGGTCATTCAGTTTTAGGGGTATTTTTCATATATCGAGTCCTATGTATAAGAATAATAATTTGAAATAATTGTTATAATAATCTGTATTTATAAGGTTAATCAATAAACAGAAATAGAAATAAGATGAAGCAGAAAATACATAAAATACAAGCAGTAATCCGAGTTCACAGAAATTACTGTGTGTCCTTGAGAAATTTAATTCCCTCACTGTACCCAAGGTTATGGATTAATTTCTCCCAAGATAAAACGGATTAAACCTGTTAAAGAAATAGCGATACCTCAAATTTCTTTAACTTCAGCGAACTTCAGAACAGCAACAAGTCACCCAGACTCAGTCGATCGATACTTTGATTTATTTGAGAGGAAATATATATGCAGAGAAGGAAAATTTCAATGTTTGAAAAATCTTAAATTGACTTCCTTTTATAGCCATTTTCAGCAAGAAACATGTCTGTTCGGAGAAATCTGTTCAGACCCGTTTTTCTAAAAAGTTGTGTCTTTTGGAAAAAATAACAACTTTTTGAAAAAATGTGTCTGTCAGGAAATAACGGCTTTTCGGAATGTTACCGTTACCCGCAAATTTATAAGAGATAATATTAACAGAATTTATTTGATTTAACAAACACTGATTAAATAAATTTTGTCCAAAAAATTTATCAATCACATCATTTGACAAATCCAAATCCAAATCCAAAGCCGAGCGAGCGACGACGACGGCGCGAGGGAGCATCTTCTTCTTAGCTCTTTAAGAAGTAATAGAAATCTTTCCTTACATAAGGACAACAATTTCCCATTCTTTTGCCGATATGGGAGAAATGACTTTTCATTTGCACTTTGCAAATGACTTTTCATTTTCCCCCCAAAATAGTTCCCTCACTTTTCATATTTTTTCTTTTCTTTTTCCATTCACACTTGCTAAACCGCAACAATCCCCCACATGAATGGGGAAGGCTATTGTTAAAACATATGCATGAAAAAACTTGTGTGTCTTGTAGGTAAAGGTTAATCGCATCTGGATAAGTAGGTTTCCCTTTAAACTTTTCGTAGTGAACATATATCGGATATACTCGGTCAATCGGTAGATTTGATATCTTTGAACCGTCGAGCTTTGGTGTATACCTAGACAACACATGTCACACAATCAACCCTTGAATTGTTCTTAGTTCTCATTGTTTTGTTCGTTTTAGCCATGAACACATCTTGGATAGTAAGTGTTTAAAGAACTGACCTTAGCGGATTCTCCTTGAAGCAACTTACACTTCACACTTACATAAAAGTGATTTCTAAATGTGTTATCCCATAGATACACCATTTGATATTCCCTGTATCAAACTTAGAAACCATTAAAAAGTACTTGTGTCTTTATCCTGATTACTAAACATTGTCTCATCATGAGAATGGACCTTAAAATAATAATAATTTTTTCCCTTGACAATGTTGAACCGTCATCAATGACTTTGTTTTATCTCCTTGAACCTAGATCTTGGGATCTCCAGTCTTCTAGGTAGAGTTACCTCCACGATGACTTGTTCTCGGCCATAGTCCCATTCCCGTCGATGATTTCTCAACTCTTTCTCTATTTAGGCCTTTTGTAACTGGATCCGACACATTATCTTTTGACTTCACATAGTCAATTGTGATAATTCCACTAGAGAGTAGTTGTCTCACAGAGTTATGTCTTCGTCTTATGTGACGAGACTTGCCGTTATACATAATGCTTTCAGCCCTTCCTATTGCAGGTTGACTATCACAATGTATGCATATAGGGGCCATTGGTTTGAGCCAAAATGAAAAATCTTCTAAGAAATTTCGGAGCCATTTAGCTTCTTCACCTGTCTTGTCTAAAGCAATGAATTCAGACTCAATTGTAGAGCGAGCTATACATGTTTGTTTGGATGATTTCCAAGATATTGCTCCTCCACCAATAGTAAAAACGTATTCACCTGTGGGTTTTGTTTCAGTTGACCCAGTAATCCAATTTACATCACTATATCCTTCAAGAACGACTAGATATTTGTGGTAATGTAAAGCATAGTTTTGAGTGTCATCTAAGTATCCCAAAACTCTCTTCATTGCAAACTAATGACTTTGATTAGGATTACTTGTGTATCGACTCAGTTTACTGATAGCGCAAGCTATGTCTGGTCGTGTACAAATCATGACATACATTAAGCTTCCCAATACGCTAGCATAGTCCAATTGAGACTGACTTTCACCTTTATTATTTGCAAGATGAAGGTTTACATCAATTGGAGTCTTTTTCTTTTAAAATTCAAAAATTTGAATTTTTCAAGTATCTTTTGAATATAATGAGTTTGAGACAATGCTAGACCGTTAGGAGTTTTAAGAATTTTAATTCCTAATATCACATCAGCAACTCCTAAATCTTTCATATCAAACTTACTAGCGAGCATACGCTTTGTAGCTTTTATATTAGCAATGTCTTTGCTCATTATAAGCATGACATCTACATATAGGCATAAAATGACTTCCTGATTTGGAGTATCTTTAATGTAGACACATTTATCACATTCATTGATCATAAATTTATTTGACAACATGGTTTGATCAAACTTTGCATGCCATTGTTTTGGTGCTTGTTTTAGTCCATAAAGTGACTTAATAAGTTTGCACACTTTCTTTTCTTTACCAGGAACTACAAAACCCTCAGGCTGTTCTATGTAAATTTCCTCTTCAAGCTCTCCATTTAAGAAGGCTGTTTTCACATCCATTTGATGAATTTCAAGACCGTATACTGCAGCTAGTGCAATTAACATCCGAATTGATGTAATCCTAGTCACTGGTGAGTATGTGTCAAAATAATCAAGACCTTCTTTTTGTCTAAAACCTTTGACAACAAGTCTTGCTTTATATTTGTCAATAGTTCCATCGTCTTTCATCTTCCTTTTAAAGATCCATTTTGAACCCAAGGGTTTGTTCCCTGGAGGAAGATCAACCAACTCCCAAGTATGATTGCTTAAGATTGATTCAATTTCACTATTAACAGCCTCCTTCCAAGAGGTTGAGTCGCTAGACAACATTGCTTCCTTGAATGTTTGAGGCTCACTTTCAAGAAGAAATGTTACAAAATCTAATCCAAATGAAGTAGATGTTCTTTGACGTTTACTGCGTCTTGGACTTTCTTCATTATGTTCATTCTCTTTTGGTTCTTCTCTTGGTTGTTTAGATCCCCCACTAGATGACTCAAGTCTAGTTTTATACGGGTATATATGTTCAAAAAATTCAGCACTATCTGATTCCATTACTGTATTATCATGAATATCCGAATGTCCGGACTTATAAACCAAAAATCGACATGCCTTATTGTTTGTGGCATATCCAATGAATACACAATCCACAGTCTTAGGCCCTATTTTTACCCTCTTAGGTATAGAAACTTGGACTTTGGCTAGACACCCCCACACTTTGAAATATTTCAAGTTGGGTTTTCTACCTTTCCATTTCTCATATGGAATTACATTTATCTTTGAGTGAGGCACTCTGTTAAGTATTTGATTTGCTGTAAGGATAGCTTCCCCCCACAAGTTCTGTGGTAAACCTGAACTTATATGTAATGCATTTATCATTTCTTTTAAAGTACGATTTTTTCTTTCTGCAATTCCATTAGACTGAGGAGTGTAGGGAGCAGTAGTTTGATGGATTATTCCATTTTCTAAACATATTTCTGCAAATGAAGATTCATATTCTCCACCTCTATCACTTCTGATCATTTTAATCTTTTTATCTAACTGATTTTCAACTTCAGTTTTATATTGCCTAAATGCATCTATCATTTCATCCTTACCATTTAGCAAATAGACATAACAATATCTAGTGCAATCGTCAATGAAAGTTATGAAATACTTTTTCCCACCACGTGATGGTGTTGACTTCATGTCACAAATATCAGTGTGAATCAATTCTAAAGGATTTGAATTCCTTTCAACAGATTTATAAGGATGCTTAGCATACTTAGATTCAACACAAATTTGACATTTTGATTTATTGCACTTAAATTTCGGTAAAATATTTAAGTTAATCAGTTTTCGCAAGGTTTTGTTATTAACGTGTCCCAAACGTTCATGCCATAAACATTTAGACTCAAGCAAGTAAGAAGAAGCAAAATCTTTATTCATATCAACTGCAATTACATTGAGTTTGAAAAGGCCATCACTAAGGTAGCCTTTTCCTACATACATATCATTTTTGCTTACTACTACTTTATCAGAAACAAATACACATTTAATCCATTCTTGGTCAGAACTGGAATTGAAACTAAATTCTTTCTCAATTCTGGAACATATGAGACCCTATTCAAAGTCACCACCTTGCCTGATGTCATTTTTAATAGGACTTTGCCAGTTTTTTTCACCTTTGCAACAGCGGAGTTTTCCATAAACAACTTCTCATATGTAAGTGCTGGAGTATATGATGAAAATAATTCTTTGTTGGCACAAACATGGCATGAGGCACCAGAATATATCCACCATTCTCTTGGATTTCCAACCAAGTTACATTTTGAAAGCATTGCACAGAGATCGTCCATTTCTCCTTTGAATTCAGTCAAGTTTGCTTGATCCTTCTTTTTCTTGTCCTTCTTAGGACCCCGGCATTCAGTAGCCCTATGACCATGTTTACCACAGTTGAAGCAGTTTCCATTGAATTTCTTCTTAGGAGGATTTCTTTTTGGACCAGATGCTTTCTTTCTTTTCTTTAATTTTGTGGGATCTTCTTCAACAAAATTTACTCCAAATATTGCTGAATTACCATGTGACCTCTTTTATGCAACCTTATTATCCTCTTCGATTCTCAACCTTACTATGAGATCTTCAACAGTCATCTCCTTGCGTTTGTGTTTCAAGTAGTTTTTGAAGTCTTTCCACAATTGAGGTAACTTTTCAATAATTGCAGCCACTTGAAAGGCATCATTCACAATCAATCCTACATTAAAAATTATGTGAGTGTTAAGGGAAAACTTAATATTTCTAACATAGGCATTAAATAAATTTATACCTTCAGCAAGGAGATCATGGACTATGACCTGCAATTCTTGAACTTGGGTGACGACGGTCTTACTGTCTATCATCTTATAGTCCAGAAATTTTGCCACAATGAATTTCTTCATTTCGGCATCTTCTGTTTTGTACTTCTTTTCTAAAGCATCCCAGAGTTCTTTTGATGTTTTGACATTGCTGGACACATTGTACAGATCATCTTGCAGACCACTCATAATATAATTTTACACTAAAAATCTGAGTGTGTCCATGCTTCTGTTACCAAGAATCGTTCATCAGGCGGAGTTTCATCTGACATAACAAGAACATTCTCATTAATGAACTTCTGCAGACTCAACGTATTGAGATAAAAGAATATCTTTTGCTGCCATCTCTTAAAGTCGACTCCAGAAAACTTTGCAGGTTTCTCAGCCGGCGCTAAGGCAGCATTTGAACGATTATGTGCAAGCGATGTTGTTGCAGCACTTACTGTTGCAACACTTACTGTTCCAACATTTGTTTGACTTGAATTAGTCATTTTTTTTCTGTCACAAATGAAAGATACGTTAAGTATTTGAAATACTAACAGTAAAGAACAAATCTTTACACAAACTGTTTCTGATTTAACGATAAAATTTTTATGTTCTTTTAATCGTTGATCGAATGAATTTTAAAAATTCAAGCAGAGTAAAAAACCACAAAGGTTTTAATCTCCAGAAATCTCAAATACAGAAACTTTTTATAAATTTCTTAAGATTGTTATACTGTATTTATAAGGTTAAACAATAAACAGAAACATAAATAAGATGAAACAGAAAATACATAAAATACAAGCAGTAATCCGAGTCCACAGAAACTACTGTGTGTCCTTAAGAAATTTAATCCCCTCACTGTACCCAAGGTTATGGATTAATTTCTCACAAGATAAAACGGATTAAACCTGTTAAAGAAATAGCGGTACCTCAAATTTCTTTAACTTCAGCGAACTTCAGAACAGCAACAAGTCACACAGACTCAGTCGATCGACACTTTGATTTATTTGAGAGAAAATATATATGCAGAGAAGGAAAATTTCAGTGTTTGAAAAATCTTAAATTGACTTCCTTTTATAGCCATTTTCAGCAAGAAACGTGTCTGTTCAGACCCGTTTTATCCAAAAAGTTGTGTCTTTTGGAAAAAATAACAACTTTTCAAAAAAATGTGTCTGTCAGGAAATAACGGCTTTTCGGAAAGTAATGACTTTTCGAAAAGAGTAACAACTTTTCGGAATGTTACAGTTACCCGCAAATTATAAGAGATAATATTAACAGGATTTATTTGATTTAACAAACACTGATTAAATAAATTTTGTCCAAAAAATTTATCAATCAATCCAAAGCCGAGCAACGACGACGGCGCGAGGGAGCATCTTCTTCTTAGCTCTTTAAGAAGTAATGGAAGTGTTTCCTTATACAAGGACAACAATTTCCCTTTTTTTTGCCGATATGGGAGAAATGACTTTTCATTTGCACTTTGCAAATGACTTTTCATTTATCCTCCAAAATAGTTCCCTCACTTTTCATATTTTTTTTTCTTTTCCCATTCACACTTGCTAAACCGCAACAATAATTGTGAAATTAGGTCTTAGGCCTAACTCACACCCCAAAAGCTAGCTCAAAGGGAGGAGGATTGCCCAAGCCTTATAAGGAGTCCACCCATCTCATTAATCACCGATGTGGGACTTTTGTCATTCTTTAACACCCCACCTCACGCCCAGTGCTTAACATCTGGTGCGTTGGCAATTTTTAATTTTGGGGACCCCAACATCGGGTGAGACGGAACCTGCTCTGATACCATGTGAAATTAGGTCTAAGGCCTAACTCACACCCAAAAGCTAGCTCAAAGGGAGGAGGATTGCCCAAGCCTTATAAAGAGTCCACCCATCTCATTAATCACCGATGTGGGCAATCCTCCTACCTTTGAGCTAGCTTTTGGGGTGTGAGTTAGGCCTAAGACCTAATTTCACATGGTATCAGAGCAGGGCCCGTCTCACCCGCTGTTGGGGTCCCCAAAATTAAAATTGCCCACGCACCAGGTTGCTAAGCACTGGGCGTGAGGTGGGGTGTTAAAGAATGGCAAAAAGTCCCACATCGGTGATTAATGAGATGGGGGGACTCTTTATAAGGCTTGGACAATCCTCCTCCCTTTGAGCTAGCTTTTGGGGTGTGAGTTAGGCCTAAGACCTAATTTCACATGGTATCAGAGCAGGGCCCGTCTCACCCGCTGTTGGGGTCCCCAAAATTAAAATTGCCCACGCACCAGGTTGCTAAGCACTGGGCGTGAGGTGGGGTGTTAAAGAATGGCAAAAAGTCCCACATCGGTGATTAATGAGATGGGGGGACTCTTTATAAGGCTTGGACAATCCTCCTCCCTTTGAGCTAGCTTTTGGGGTGTGAGTTAGGCCTAAGACCTAATTTCACATGGTATCAGAGCAGGGCCCGTCTCACCCGCTGTTGGGGTCCCCAAAATTAAAATTGCCCACGCACCAGGTTGCTAAGCACTGGGCGTGAGGTGGGGTGTTAAAGAATGGCAAAAAGTCCCACATCGGTGATTAATGAGATGGGGGGACTCTTTATAAGGCTTGGACAATCCTCCTCCCTTTGAGCTAGCTTTTGGGGTGTGAGTTAGGCCTAAGACCTAATTTCACATGGTATCAGAGCAGGGCCCGTCTCACCCGCTGTTGGGGTCCCCAAAATTAAAATTGCCCACGCACCAGGTTGCTAAGCACTGGGCGTGAGGTGGGGTGTTAAAGAATGGCAAAAAGTCCCACATCGGTGATTAATGAGATGGGGGGACTCTTTATAAGGCTTGGACAATCCTCCTCCCTTTGAGCTAGCTTTTGGGGTGTGAGTTAGGCCTAAGACCTAATTTCACATGGTATCAGAGCAGGGCCCGTCTCACCCGCTGTTGGGGTCCCCAAAATTAAAATTGCCCACGCACCAGGTTGCTAAGCACTGGGCGTGAGGTGGGGTGTTAAAGAATGGCAAAAAGTCCCACATCGGTGATTAATGAGATGGGGGGACTCTTTATAAGGCTTGGACAATCCTCCTCCCTTTGAGCTAGCTTTTGGGGTGTGAGTTAGGCCTAAGACCTAATTTCACATGGTATCAGAGCAGGGCCCGTCTCACCCGCTGTTGGGGTCCCCAAAATTAAAATTGCCCACGCACCAGGTTGCTAAGCACTGGGCGTGAGGTGGGGTGTTAAAGAATGGCAAAAAGTCCCACATCGGTGATTAATGAGATGGGGGGACTCTTTATAAGGCTTGGACAATCCTCCTCCCTTTGAGCTAGCTTTTGGGGTGTGAGTTAGGCCTAAGACCTAATTTCACATGGTATCAGAGCAGGGCCCGTCTCACCCGCTGTTGGGGTCCCCAAAATTAAAATTGCCCACGCACCAGGTTGCTAAGCACTGGGCGTGAGGTGGGGTGTTAAAGAATGGCAAAAAGTCCCACATCGGTGATTAATGAGATGGGGGGACTCTTTATAAGGCTTGGACAATCCTCCTCCCTTTGAGCTAGCTTTTGGGGTGTGAGTTAGGCCTAAGACCTAATTTCACATGGTATCAGAGCAGGGCCCGTCTCACCCGCTGTTGGGGTCCCCAAAATTAAAATTGCCCACGCACCAGGTTGCTAAGCACTGGGCGTGAGGTGGGGTGTTAAAGAATGGCAAAAAGTCCCACATCGGTGATTAATGAGATGGGGGGACTCTTTATAAGGCTTGGACAATCCTCCTCCCTTTGAGCTAGCTTTTGGGGTGTGAGTTAGGCCTAAGACCTAATTTCACATGGTATCAGAGCAGGGCCCGTCTCACCCGCTGTTGGGGTCCCCAAAATTAAAATTGCCCACGCACCAGATTGCTAAGCACTGGGCGTGAGGTGGGGTGTTAAAGAATGGCAAAAAGTCCCACATCGGTGATTAATGAGATGGGTGGACTCTTTATAAGGCTTGGACAATCCTCCTCCCTTTGAGCTAGCTTTTGGGGTGTGAGTTAGGCCTTAGACCTAATTTCACAATAATGAAGTACCAATTTATGTAAATGATCACTACAATTAATGTGTTGTGCTTTTCCTTCTGATTTATTGGAGATATGTTATTGACTCATTTTTTGCACAAGTTGTACTCATTTGTCAAAGTCGCATTAGAAGGTAGAAATAGTCCAAATGTATGAATGATACAAGTTCATTAATCAATTCCAACTTTTTGTAGAAGTTGTTATATTTTATCCTTGCAGATCGATGTCTTTGAGTTAGACAGAACAAGTATAACTCCAAGTTTCAATTAAAAGACAGTAGTGCAAAACATAGCAGGACAGTACTACAAACAATAGGATTTGACGGAAGAACTACAAAAGTGAACACAAGTTTCACTTTATACTAGTCATCTATGTCCAATATCAAAGAAATATATCATCTCAAGGAAATGACACTGTCAGATCAGATTGAAAAAAAAAAATACACGGCCAGTAGAGTTTATCTCATTTAATGTTCCCACACCTGCTTAATAGACGAGTATTTTACCCTCAGTTCTGCATAATTGAGTCACGCATGGCAGAACTAGGAGGCAGGGGATTTCCATTTACAAGGACTTGTTCCAGAAGATTAACTCGCACAGACTTGAATTCATAGTGCTGCAGTAGAAATAACAATGTATTAGCGAGGAGTGACAAAATTTGGCTGGCAGATTATTATAAATCACACGAGCAAGGCAAATGATTGACAATATCATTTTTCATCCAATTACTCAACATCCCAAAAGTAGCCACCTTAATTCATTTGGAAACTTTAATTCAGATATAGCAAGAAATGACTTCATCTTTCTGTTTAAGGAAGACCGCTCTGCTTCCAATCAGTTATAACCAAGAAAAGGGAAGATTAACTCCCTATTGACACCAAATTACCACTGCTAGAGGCTCAAGTGCACCCTGCCTTGACGTGTTATAAGGTGGACTCTTTACACAAAATAAAGGGGTATAAACTAATAGAACACATCTAATATGTGGTGCTTACAGGAAAAGAAAAAACGTGATATAGAAGGAAAAATGATATTTGTAATAGCATTGCATCTGAAGTACTATAGATATTATAACAAGTTTACCTTTCCTTCCCATTCAAAATCAACAAATTTGCAAATGGGATCCAATAGTGTGACCTGATCTCCTTGTTTAATCTGTCAAAAAGAAAAGTTTGTTAAGTAATGATGTGAAAATCTAGTTCCTATGTCATTTTTCACTTCTATTCCTTTTTGTTTCTTTTTGTCCTTGCAGTATCAACTTTTCATAGAGCATGCGTTTCCTAAAAGAAGCTCCGTTTATGTTATTTTCATCTTCTTATTTAACAAAGATCCTTAACAGCAGTACTTGGAGAGGAAAGATCCTTCGCTTATTTATTAGGCATGTAGTGCTGTAGCAGTTTAGCAGCAGACTGACGTGTCAATATCTGAAATTTATTTGTTTGATTTTCTTATCTCGGTTTCTCTTAGATACTATACTTCAATAGACCACCTTTTTCTAGGAAGTACGAGCTTAATGGATAAATGTACTAAGAAACAATTAAACATCATAAAGTAGTGCTTACTGCTTCCTTCTGTATGCCGAACACTGCAAGTACAAAACTGTTCTCATCAGAGTCACAAAGCATATAGTATCTGTAGAATAAGAGTACACATTGAAAAATAAGTATTTAAGCATAAAGCAGGGCTGCACAGACAAGTGTAACTTTCACTTTTAAAGGAAATGCTGATACTGATAAACTCGTGTAGGTTCCTCCAAGATGAAGTAACTTACAATGGAGCTTTATACTCATACTTAACTAAGCACCGTACAGCTGCTATAACCTCAATCTGTTTGTTATGGCCTTCAGTTAAGAGATCCACGGTTGCTCTCTTGTATGAAGGATTCACTGCCAGAAAGCACTCTATTACCTCAACTAATAGATAAATAGCTCAATCATATTCCTCATTGTTTACAGTTAAATATCTAAAAAGAATGGAAAGCCTTACATTCAATATTAGCAAGTGATTGGATCAGGGAAGACAAGCTTGTTTCCGTACTCTTTCGCTTACTCTTTCTCTTATTCTTCCCCTTACTCTTGTCTTTATGCTTACCCTGAAAAGCAGGATCACATAATTCAAATGCACTTCACAACCTCATTCATAATGTGTTAAAAGCTTCAAAAGAAGAAAGTATTTAACGACTGAGAATCTCAAGGTATTTTTTAATGACTATATCATAACTTTCCCGTTGCTTGAAAAAATTCAAAAATGTACCTCATGCACCACTCAGTCAATACAGGGCTATGCTCCTGATCAGTTAACACATTGCACAAATAAATTGGACTATTTGAAGGACACAAGATATGGTCAGTACCTCATCTCCTTTTCTTTATTGTGCATGAGTACCTTTTGCAACTATTGTGGTGGCAAGGTCTGTACACTCTACCCTCCCTAGATCCCACTTAGTGGGATTCCACTGAGCATGTTGTTATTCTTGCTGTAGTAAGTGAAAAGGATTCATAAAAAATTTCGCCAAGTAGGAGAAACTTTACAAAGCTTTCTGGGGTAGCCATAGTACAGTATTACTTAGACACCCAACTTGAATATTTCTATCCAAACAACTCTTAATTCCACATAATCTTAGCTGCCTATTGCAGTTTCCTAGCCTCTACTTGTTTGGCAATATTCCGAGAATCACTCAATCAACTGCACCTTAAGCCTACACATTAGGACAATTTCAGAAATCAAAAGCATGACTTATCTTTTGGTGTTTTCCTGTCATACCATAAAACCAAATTTCATGTTATATCCGTCCTCCCTAGCTATCTTTAGTACTTGTTAACAAAAGGTTGTCAAAGCAGAACTTTGTAGATTATGAATGGTTATCTCCGAAGCCATCTTAAAGGACTACTTCATCATACATTATATTATAGCAGGAACCAGAAAGCTTTCCTTGTTAACTCTGATGATGAAATTAGTGATTAATTAGAGTTCCATACTAGAGACAGGTATGTGTGAATACATCAAAGCACTCCACTGTGCATAGTCAGGAGTTGGACAGGTCAGATGTGCAATTGCAGGAATGTGACTCCTTCAGTACCTCTTGTAAGTAGTTATCACTGGCCTGCTCTTTGTATATTTGCTAGAAACAATGCACCTTTGATCATATTCACTTCCCTTATGATTCTAATGTCATCAACCAAGCCGTTCTTAATGCAATGGATTATAATATGACTTGTGGATGCTTTATATAAAATAACCACAATCAAATAATCTTACCTGGAGTAATTCTTTTAATTTGTTAAGAAGCTGGAGCGTTACTTTCACTTGATGTGAAGCATCACTAGCAGGATTCTTTACTACAGCATCTGAAAATCCAATTAGGGACTCCTTGTAGTTCTCCAGATATCTAGTCACCTGGGAAAACAAATATCAAATTTGCCCAACATGGCATTGAATTTTAGAAATGGGGAAAGTGAAGTCTATATTTAAGATATCATGATATGTGCTTCACCTGTATAAGTCATATTTTATGAGAGAATGCTTCTATTTCTAATCATGAATATTTCCTTTAGTCCACCAACTTTCATTCCACTGGATCTTTATATATCAACATAGATCCTAATGATTCTCAAACACTGAGAGAACCAAGCTTATTTAGAGGCCTTTTCTGCAACCTTTAGATCATTTAGTTTTTCCAACTATTGTTCTTTAAGAACACCATCATAAAAGTACATGGTGATAATTAGCAACAATTGAGAACCTTGTGTTTTGAAAAATCCTATATATAATACAACAGTTCATAAGTGAAAAATCAGTTGTTGTTTTTACAACAACTTACCGTGCTATAGTCGTATTGAAGATATGGGCTTGACTTCATTGCATCAATTTTCATCTGAAATAGGGTTAAAAATGAGAAGAAACTTCCGAGTATTTAAAAAAACCAGGCTTACAGGGAGCTAATACTGCACACATATATTTCATATTAAAATAAAAGGGAAATAAATATACAGAAACAAGATTGTAAGAACTTACAGCTTTCTCGTATTCCCCAAATGCCACTTGAAGATTATTGTGATCCCATCCTCCATTCAGAAGAAAGGAAGTGAAATATGCACATCCTAAGATATCTACCAACCAAATGAAGCTCAGTGGAGGACTTGGATTTTCATCAAATGTTTATTATAGCTAAAACTGTGTGCAGATACTAGTTAAAGATCTAACTATAACATACACTGTATAGTAAAGCAGGACATTTGGATGTTTTCATAAGTATAACATATACTTTATAAAATTCCACGTACTGCACATATGCTACTTCATGGTTCCATGTACCGAAGTATGTAATTTCTGCACCTTAATCTGTCTTCAATTTAATTGTATGCTACTTCTTAACTATAGCTATAAAATATGTGAAGGGTGAACACAATCATTGACAAACACCAAGTAAACATTTAGTAAATTGGCAAAGCTGAGAATGCTAAAGCGCGGTATGTTTATGACACAATATCATAGAATCTCAGATGTAAGTGATTAAAGCAGTTCCTATTTTAGCTAATTTCTGTTCGGAGTCTTACATAAACAACCTCCATCCTTGTCATCCAGAGCGAGTGTCCTTTGGGCATATTTGATGCATTTGTCAACGTGCTTGGCTGGATTTCCAGGAACTATGAAGTAGATAGACAATCAGATAACAGATCAGCAGCAGCCACTTAGTAAAAAGTACATGTATAGATGTTTTGAATTTTCTCCATGAGTTACTATGAGAGAGTGGAAAAATGTATCATACATTTGCTTTGATTTGTTAAATGAAGATTTTGAATTGGAAATGCTAGAAATCATATTCAATTAAAAATCAGAATCCCTGACTGCCAAAATTCCTTTGCACATTGTTGCTTTCTATGTCAAATTTCAACTTAATGTGTGCAAATTATCTCTCTGTGCCATGCATGTCTTTACTCCCCAAATATGACTTCGAATTTTATAATCAGCTAAGTCTGAGTCTAAAACACAAAACAAATGATGGAAACTAAAGTTTTTGAATTATTGCAATTTAAGCAAATAACATTTGATATATAAATAAAACGCTTGAGATTCTCCTTGGAACAAAGTACATTAACGAGAAAAAACAGAAGAATTACATTCACCTCGTGCATTTATCAGTTCAAGGTGTGCAATTTGACGTAAAATTCTGGCACTTTCTCCACCCTAAATCAAATAAAAGAGGAAGAATCCATTAAATTAAGGGAGCGTTTGAAGTTCAGAGAAGAAAAAACTTAAGTACTGAAGAAGCAGCAAAATATAACCATTTTAAGGACAAACTTATAACAGTTTTTAGCTCTTTTGTAATCCCCTTTCTTGGCAACGCAGAGGGCGAGGCAATCCCAAGCTTCCAGCAGAAACGGATTCAATTGAGTCTGGTAGATAAAGTTAACAGTAAGAAAGAAACCAAAAACAAATTCAAATATGTAATTCTTCTTTCACTTACCGCGTTCACTAGATAACGCTCTGCTTTCTCCTTGTAAACATCAGGAACTGCATTATACAACCTTCCTTTTAGATACTCGAACATCGAACTTTCATGACTTAATTCCCTCTTCTCTGCACGAATTCATACCACTTAAACTCACTCCAAAAATTAAATTGAATACGTTTTTTTCTTCTTCTGGATGATCCATACCTTGAGGAACTGACTCAAGGACTTTGATGCACAAATCAATTTGACGCTCGATGTCAGAGATTCTCTGTTGTGTAGTTGACGGGAAATGCTGGTCGCAGAAACGGTAGAGCCATTCCGCCAGTTTAGTCACAGTTGAAATCCAATGATCGTAGTTGGATTCTTTCAGATGAGTACGAACTTGTTCAATGTTGGATTTTCGATCAGCAGAGACTTGTCCTTTCTCCCTAGAAACCTCTTCAGTTGGAGTGCTCATCTTCAATGATGGATTCGATTCATTTAGATGAGTAGAAACTTCTTCAATGGCAGATTTTAGATCTTTTTGATGAGTAGAAACTTCTATAATGGCAGATTTTAGATCTTTTAGATGAGTAGAAACTTCTTCACTGGTGGATTTTAGATCTTTTTGATCAGTAGAAACTTCTTCAATGATGGATTTCAGATCTTTTAGACGAGTAGATACTTCTTCAATGGCGGATTCTAGATCTTCTAGACGAGTTGGAGTTGTCATCTTCAATGGTGGATTTTGGAAAGCTCAACTGCAAAGTTTGTTAATGGCGGTTTACAACTTTTGGGCGGGAAGTTCTGTTTATAAGTATCCTGATGGATCACACTTTCTTCATGTTGCTATTTTAAGAAATTACTTTGCCACCCCCAATACTTTTTGTATTCACTTTTTCACCATCAATGTTTTAAGTTTAGAATGTCATACTTATTTACTAGTTCTGAGAACCACGTGAATATTACTCATTTAGGGTGTGTTTGGTATGGAGGAAAATGTTTTCCTGGAAAATAAGTAGATTTTGGACTTATTTTTTTCATGTTTGGTTGGTAACTAGAAAAATATTTTTCGAAAATTATTTTTAGTGTTTAATTTATGAATGAAAAATGTTTTTGAGAGACATCTTTTATTTTTACTAGAATAAAAAATAATTTATGAAATTAAAAATATTTTATAAAAATAAAATTATTATTTTTTTGGGGTGG
>NC_028638.1:34388381-34399710 GCF_001406875.1 Solanum pennellii
ATATGTTCTTTTTGGCTATATATAATACAATCCAAATGCATCAATTTTCTTTCTGATATGGTGCCTTCTCTTCAATCTTTTGGTGTTATATTACATTGTTTGATAAGTTCTCATTGTATTTGTCTATTTTTTTCCCTATGGAGGTTGTTTTTGGTTGAAGGGTAAAAAAAGATTTAAATAATAAAGTATAAAATTAGATTATCATTTTATTCTGTGTTAAATTAAAATATTATAAAATATTTATTTATAAATAGTAATCATTCTACATGCCACACTAAATATTAAAATTTTTGGTTATTATGAGATCATTGAGTTAAATCAATATATAAAGACCATAATCAATGCCCAGTTGCCCACTAAAGATTTGCATTGTTATATGATTAAAGTCTTCAAAAGAATGTGTATGTTTTCGCATGTTTTTTTCTTTGTTTATTTTGTATGTGTTTTCTCTCTATAAACTTCTTTAATTTGATTTTCCATAGATTTCTGATTATTTTAATTGTATTTTTATTTAGGCTAAAGTTAATCTTTTGTGACTATATATAATGCAAATTGGCTATTAGTATCTAAAGTTCTATATTTACCGTTGTTGATAAATTTTATACATTAAAATAAGATTCCTCGTTTGATGTTATTGTGATTAAAATTCTCTAATTTGATTTTCCATAAATTTTTGATTGTTTTAATTGTATTTTTATTTAGGCTAAAGTTAATCTTTTGTTACTATCTAAAGTTCTAAATTTACAGTTTGTTGATAAATTTTATACATTAAAATAAGATTCTTCATCTGATGTTTTTGTCACAATTTTATAATTTTATTTGTAATTGTTGGATTTTGTTATTCGTTACATGCATGTACACGTAGAATTCTAATTGTTATAATGAAATATATAAAAAAAATTTAACATAGGATACACGTGCAACGCACGTGTGCTGAAACTAGTATATATATAAATGAGGACCATAAAGGAGGTGATGTGGCACCTCTATATGGCCTCCATTTACATTTAGCTTTTTCCATCTTTTTTTTAAAACAAATTTATTATATATCATAAAAAATTACTTAAATTTATTACAAATAAATATTTTATTAATGGTGGGTCATTTATAACAAAAACTCTTCATATTTTTTATTTATTTATCTCAGTTATAATTAAAAGAGAAACATAATTTTTTTTTTGATTTTTTATTTAAATTAATTATTATATTATAAAAATATATTACTTTATTTATACAAATATACAAATATACAAATAAATACTTATTAATGTATGAGCATTTATAATAAAAAAAACTCTCTATATTTTTTTTCTATTTGTTTATCTCACTTCTAATCATGAAATCATAATGTTATTTTTTTTACATTTTAAGTATTTTTATTTTTATTTTTGAATTTATTCACTAGGAGTTACTACCCATGACTTGCCCCTCTTTAATTTTTACTTTTAATAATATTCATGACTCTCATAATTTTTATATTCATAACCTCCAATTTAAATTTATAAGTTTATGTGTCGTATGAAATTCCTTTATTTTGCCTATATATTTATATTAGTTTCATGAAGATTTACAGTCACAATTATTCTTTATTTTTTCATCATATAAGTTTGATTTGTAACAAAAAACGAAGTACATGAAGGTAAGAAATACTTCATTGAAATTTTTATTTTTTATTTTCTCTATTTTTGTCTATATAAATTCGTATTTGATTTGTGAAAAAAACTAACATGTAACCAAAAAAAAGTAAATGAAGTTAATAAATATATCATTCTCAAGTCCTTATTTTTTCATTTCCTATATTTTGTCTATATAGATTCATATTTATTTTCATAAAGATTCACATACAAAGTTATAATTTCTCTTCTTCATAATACTTGTTTGTGAATTAGCTAACATGTAATCAAAAAAAAGTATATGAAGGTAAGATATATTTCATTCTTAAGTCTTTCTTTTTATTTTTATGTACTTAGACATGCTTTCTTAATATATATTTTTATGTTTGTATTATAATTTATCAAGTAAGTATGATTAAAAAAATCTCTTTAATTCTTAACAATGTTTTGTCCGTATGCAACTACTCTTTGTAATGGTTAGTTTCCATATATAATATAGTTTGATTATAATATTTGTTAGATTTCAAGAAATAATTATTATTTAGTATTGTTATTACTATTGAAAAGATAATATATAAATATATTAAATATGGTTTATATTTCGTTCTTTCTTTTGACATAATTTTTTTAAATTCGTATATGCTTTTTTTTTATTCAGTTGGCTGCATATATGAAGAGTTTGACATATGGATCAAAACATGATGGCGGATCTCTTTGCAAAGGAAGATGGTACAAGAAAAAAAAATGAAGCATAATTAGAGATTATTTTTTCACTTTGAAATTTATTAGCAACTTAGTTACTTTTGCTAGAGTTTTTAAAATTTTGATTTATGTAAATAATTTAGCTAAATGTATTATATTGTCAATGCTAATCATTTGATCCTTTAGTATTCTATTTTCTCTTTGTTATGAAAAAAATAAATATAATTATTTCTTTTTAACAACAACAAAATTTATGATGATTAGTTTCATTTTTATTATAAATTATAAAAAGTAATTGAAAAATATATTATTATTTTCATGATGTCATTTTTTGTGTATGTAACAATCTGTCGTCGTTCTTTTTGCTTTGAAATGTATTTATAATTTTTATGTAGTCACCAATTATTATATTTTCTCTGTTCATTTTTTGTATTTTCACACCTTGTTTTTATTTTTTTATTTTACAAATAAAATCATTACATAATTAGTAATACATTTAGTGGCTAATAAAATTATACATTTGAATTATTTATAACTCATGTCTCTTCATCTACTTGTGAAGTTTAATACTAAATATGAATCATGACTTTATATGGTTCATTTTTCGTAAATCTTAGAAGTACTTAATTAATGTTTAAAAAATTATAATAAGCAAATGTAATAATAAAATAAAAAATAATAATTTTGTTTTGACGAAATCAGAGTTTGGATAGAACATCACTACTCCTAGAAAAGACAGAGAAAATTAAAACATCTAAAATATTTTCAACCTAATACAATATATTGTTATTTCAACATATTATCCCTTATTCCATTTACCTCACCACGGTGAATATTTTGTTCTAATATATACATATACAAAACAAAAAAATATATTTTATATGTTTTAAAAAAGTCTATGATATCGCAGATGAGGAGAAATATAAATATTATCTATATATTCGATACTAACCTAAATATTATATATTTCATATTATTATCTTATAAATATTTCATATAATCGCGCGAAGCGCGTATAGTTTCACTAGTTATAATATAATTCAAGTTTCAATTACAATAATAGCAAAATAACACAAATCTAAAAAAGTTGTCTAGATGATGGTTGTCACGACTGGAATCTAGACCCCAGACGAGACCGGCGTCGTTGACCTCTCAGAGGTCGCAAACAAGCCTACTTACGTCATTCTTACTTTACATAGGTTAATTTTAGCGGAAAATTTGAAATTTTTGATTCTTTAATCATACTTGTTAACCATTCTTTATATTTCGTAATCGTTCATCATCAACCATCTAACAATTTAAAGATAAGCAACTGAAAGAAATAATTCATTAAGTATTAATTGTATCTCGGTCAAATTAACCCCAATACAAAGTCTGAACCAAAGTAGGTTTGAAACGCCAGTGGAACATGCTCCACTAGCTCAACTCTAAAACTACGCTAGGATGTAAAATAGTAGCATCCTCGAAAGCATGAGGACCTACCAAACTCCGGATGAATGCTGACGTCCGGATAGCTGCACAACGAACCTGTAGCTCTACCGTCCACCTGTGCCTGCACCTAAAAGTAGATGTTTATATGGAATTAGTACACACTTGTACTAAGTATGGGTATATGCAAGCACACACCAGGGACATGCATGAGGAAGAATAGCTCTTTCCTAACAACATGATGTTTGGAAGTCAAGTCAGTGGATTTGCTAAATTGAGATTGGGAAAGTTATGCCATGAGAGTGACATGCATCATTATAATTATCGTATGGCACACAACACATAACATCTTCATATAGCACATAACATATAACACATAGTTTCTTTCGTATTATTCATTCATATACCATGAGACCTTATTATCATAGACTTAACCTTAAGACTTCCCAATGAGGGCTCAACATATGGGACCTCAACTAGGAAGCCTTCTTTAGCAAACACAGAGTCTGCTTCCTTCCTTCATACGTATTTCATTTCAATTCATTCATAGGCCAGTGCGAACACCAGCTATACCTAGGATGTAGTTTAAGACTTTCATCGGGTTTGCTGTGCAATGATCAGGAATAACCTAATGTCATTACCTGAATCTAGCTCACCTCTTGATTATCCTATCCTAACACCTTCGGTATCATTCATTTCTTTATATGATTCATTTGAGGCTGGCCTCATTCATTCATTGGGAACTTTAACTTTAACCGACATAGATCATGTGAGCATCATGAAATCCAGTGTCTCCCCCACACCGAAAAGAGGTGGAATCACCGGCCAAAGCGATTCAATAACATGCTAGCGTATATGGGAATTTAACCCCGCCAGATCCCTATAGTGGTAATATAGGTTCAAAGACTAGGAGATGTATGGAGACCCATACCCGGCAAGCCGGACAGTCTCATCTCATGAGAGTTACGTGAACCTCCGCCCTTCCCGATAGAAGGCATCACCGCTCATAGCTAGCCTATCGGTGCTCAGTATAAAGTTCCATTACATTCAGCTCATACATCATGGAAGTTGGATTCTAGTATGAGGACATCATAGCTCAATAGATGATTTCTCCTCTCATCATTAGTATTAAGTGTTTTAAACTCAATATTTTCATTAGAGTGTTCATAGAGACTGGTCTCTTCATTATCTTACACTCTCATTGGTGAGTTCGTATTGGTAACATTTACTTAGGCTCACCTCTTATTATGTAAATGTTCATTTATTCATTTCATTACGTATATCTTAGGTTCACTTATATTTGAACGTATGTTAACCTTATGTGTCTATACATACAAGCCATGGGGCTTCATTTATAGTTCGTTAAGTGATTCTTATTTCCTAAGATTATGTATTACAAGACTTATGTATCTTGTATATATATCAGGATCTTGATTTTTGATCTAAGTGTATGGCATTATTCTTGAATATTTTACTCACGTATGACTTATGTATCAATACGGAGGTTTGGGCACNGTTATTCTTGAATATTTTACTCACGTATGACTTATGTATCAATACGGAGGTTTGGGCACGGAAACCCAAATCTTGAATTATTTGGATATCATATATATTTTTCATTGATTTTATTTATAATATTCATAACTTTAGAACTCTAAATTAAATTTCAACATTTTCATGACATAATAAATTTTCTATTTTTTTAATTAGAATTCTAAATTAAATTTCAATCATTTACATGAAAGAATTAATTTTCTATTTTAATTAGAATTCTAATTTAAATCTCAATATTTACATAAAAGAATTAATTTTCTATTTTAATTAGAATTCTAAATTAAATCTCCATATTTACATGAAAGAATTAATTTTCTATTTTAATTTTTTTACTATTAATTAATCGAAAGGTTGGGGGTTCGAGCCCCAACAACCCCTTTGATTTTTAGAATTAAGTTTACTACAATAGGGAGGTTGTGGGTTCGAACCCCCACAGCCCCCTTATTTTCTTTTAATTTTCTCTGAAGAGAGGAGGCTGTGAGGTGGTGGGTTCGAACCCCCACAGCCCCTCTATTTTTTTTTATTTTTCGCTGCTACAGTCCCTGAGGTCGTGGGTTCGATTCCCACGCCTCACATTTTTTTTCTTCCCATTTTCCCCCTCTCTCGCGCGCACTTGGAGGTCGTGGGTTCGAATCCCACGCCTCCCATTTAATTTACTGAATTAATTCCCTTCTCCTCTTCCCCCAGGTCTCGTGTTCGATTCCCCCCAGCCCCCTTTTCTTTTTCTCCCTTTTTTTCTTTTTCCAGCGAACCAGAAGCTAAGGGGTTCGATTCCCCTTAGCCCCTTTCCTTTTTTTTTTCAGTTTCTTTCACAAGTGAGGTCTTGGGTTCGATTCCCATTGACCTCACTTAATTTATTTTAAATAAAAAAACTCAGAATTTGACACTTTTGAAGGGTACAAAAATCTGGAAATTTTTTTGTCCTTCTCCAACCATTTTTAGGTGCATTTTTTTTCATAAGTTTAAATAGCTATAAGATGGTTATTCAATTCACAATACTTCATCATAATGAACATCACATTGTACACCCATTATACACATAAAATACACAATAAATACACAACTTATATACCCCAAAACAGTGACTCAAACACTGCCCTATACACACCTATACATTAATTTTTCCGGTCATATTTTGATGATCATTATCGTGATTTCCCGCACGTAAACACATTCATATTTAATTTAAACACATCATTCATGCAAAAATCTAGCAGCACAACATAGCCATCCTACAAATTCGTTAGGGAGCTAAGGACAAGGACATACGAAGGGGAACAACCTTAGTTTCAAGAGTTTAAGAAACGTTCGAAAGAAAGTACTCTTGGAGAAAGAATTCCATGAGAGAAACCCATACCTTTATTGATGTTCAAACGAAGAATTCGCTACCCACAACTCTCTCCAAAAATCAATCCAATTACCTCAACGTCCACACCACTCAACGAACAACTTCTCTTCGCCTTAATAATATTTTTTTTTGGTTGCTTTGTTTTTCTTAAAATTTCATGTGAGTTCTTCAAGCGTGAAGAACTGTTGATATTTGGCAGAATAACGTGAGAAAGATGGAGAACGTGAGAGAGAGAGTTATTAAGCGTGAGAGAGAGAGAGAACTAATAGGGTTAGGAGACTAAATTCAAGAATTAGTCAAATATAATTTAAATTGAATTAATACAAATCTGGTTTATTTTAATTAATACGCGAAAGGACCATTATGCCCTTAAATACCTATTTATTCTTATTTATTTAAATTTCTTTTTTTTTTGGATCGTTACAGTGGTATTGATAAAACACTCAATGCAGATAACGCCTTATTACAATTTACAATATATAAGGCAAAAAAAAGAATATCTCTTCCCTAAATCAAGAATGAGCAAAATTCGAAGGAAGGATAAAGTTCTCTTGAAGATGACATCTGGCAAGATAGTGACTCTCAAGAATGTGCTACATGTTTCATAATTAAGAAAAAACTTGGTTTCTACTTTACTTCTTATTAAAAATGGATTCAAATGTGTATATGTTTCTGACAAACTTGTAACTAGTAAAAATGAAGTGTATATTGAAAAGAGCTACCTTTGCAAGGGCTTGCTTAAGCTTAATATAATGGCTTTTGCTAATAATAAAATTTCTTGTTCTACTTACTTGCTTGAGTCGAGTGATTTATGACATGAACGTTTGAGACATGTTAATTGTAAGACCTTACAAAAACTGATTAGTTTGAAAGTGTAACAATCCAAAAAAAAATAAAATGAATAGGATAAATACTTAAGGTGATTTATTTATTAATTAAAAAATCTATTCATTAAGGGTAAAATGGTCCTTTCATGTATTAATTAAAATAAATCATATTTTTAGTTATTAATTATTAAATTAATTTGACTAAGTCTTGCAAACTATCCTAGTTTTAATGGGGCACTATCTCACACAAACTCTCTGACACACCTAAACACCTCTCTCTCTCTCATCCATTTTGATTTCTTTGCTGCAAAAACAGAAAAAAAAAACATTAGAAAACAATCAAAAGTTCTCTACACTCAAAGAATTTACAAAATAAAAATATACAAGCAAGCAAGCTAACTTAAGAAACGAAAACTTTGCATCATCTTCTCGACCGGTTTGTGTTGAAGGTTTAGGGGAGGTTTTGGGCAGTACTTGGAAGGTATGGAAAGCTACAACAAGGTATGCGTTTTCTCTCTTGGAATCCTTTATCCAAGAGAAATTTGAAATTTCTTTCTACAAAATTCAACGTATGAAACTAAGTCTATTCCCTTTATTGTTGAACTCCTTATCCCTAGTCTCCTTCTGATTTCAATTTACATTAGTTTAGAATCATGTTGTTGGTATGGTTGCTGGTAGCTAAGTGTGAAATATGATGTTCCTTATGATTTTATGCTTGGAAATAGTAAGCTTGTTCAATGATGTCAACTGAAAATGATGTGGCGCAATGTGTAAAATGTTTGTTGTTGTTCTCCATTTGAAGTCTTAAAATGGCTTGTTTGATAATTGGAATTATTGTGCATAAGGTGTGTAAATTGAGGTGTTAAATGAAGTGTAAGGTGGCTGATCTTAAGTGTAAAATTCTAAGCTAAAACAACAATGAATCTACACCTAAGAATGTGTTAAACGAATTGTGAAAGTACCTCAAAACGAACTATGAATGTTGTAGAAAATTTAATAAAATATCCAGCACTTGGTGATGAAATTTTCGGCCAGAATACTTGAGGTTGAGAAGTTTAAAAATATATTTAAAACATGTGTGGTTAGTAGGGATTGAACCCAAGACCTCACTACATGAAAGGTGGAAAAGATAAATAAATGAGAGGTGTGGGATTCGAACCCACAACCTCTCGGCCAAACAAGAGAGTGAAGAGAAATTTTAAAAAAATAATAAAAATAATGAGAGGATTAAGATTCGAACCCACCACCTCTTGGCAGAATGAGAAGGTAAGGAGAAAATGTAAATTAAACTAAGGTGAGGCTGTGGGGATTCGAACCCACAACCTCTTGAATGGATGAGATAGTTAGGAGAAAAATAAAGGAGAAAATAAATGTGGAGAGTGGGGATTGAACCCACAATCTCTTGGATAGGTGGGAAAGTTAAGAGATAAATTAAAAGAAAAATAATGAGCTTGTGGGGGATAAAACCCACAACCTCCTTGCCTTAAAACGGAAAAGGGGAGGAGAACAAGAAAGAAATATTATGGGATTGATGAGAATCGAACTAGGGTCTCCCAAATCTGAAAAAAATGTAATTATCAAGTTTAAAATAAGATTAATTATTGTTCAAGGGATTCGAAATTGAGTTTCCTGTCCCAATTTCGTATTGACACATAAGTCATACGTAAACAAATATTTAATGAATGCTGCCTCTAAAGATCAAAATCAATATTTTGGCATAAATTCAAGATACATAAGTCTTGTACTACATAATCTTAGGATGATATGAGTCACTTAATAAACTATGAATGAAGCCTCATGGATTGTATGTATAGACCCATAAGTCTAGCATACGATTAAAAATAAGTGAACCTAAGATGTACATAATGAAATGATGAAACCCTAGAACGGTTAAGTGCGAGTGTAAGATACACTAAATGGCCAAGTGCATTGGCATATGACGAAATGAACAATGAAATGACGAAGTGAACAATGAAGTAATGAAACCTTAGAAGGGTTAAGTAAAAGTGTGAAACACACTAAATGGCCAAGTGCATTGGCAGATGACGAAATGAACATTCACGTAAAAAAGGGGTGAGTAATTATGAAGAGCAAATGTGCTAATGTTAATAAATGTTGTGACAACATGATATGAGGCTAATGTAAAAGATGAGAGCAATCTCAAATGAGCCTAAGTAAATGTTACTAAAACGTACTCACATATGAGAGTGTAAAGTTAATGAAGAGACCAGTCTCTATGAACACTCTAATGAAAGTATTGAGATTAGCACACTTAATACAAATGATGAGATGAGAAATCATCTATTGAGCTATGATGTCCTCATACTAGAAGCCAACTTTCACAATGTATGAGTTTGAATATAATGGAACTTTATACTGAGCACCGATAGGCTAGCTATGAGTGGTGATGCCTTCTTTCGGGAAGGGCGAATGTTCACGTAACTCTCATGAGATGAGACTGTCCGGCTTGCCGGGTATGGGTCTCCATACATCTCCTAGACTTTGAACCTATACTGCCAATATAGGGATCTGGCGGGATTAAATTCCCATATACGCTAGCATGTTATTGAGTCACTTTGGCCGGTGATTCCACCTCTTTTCGGTGTGGGGGAGACACTTGATTTCGTGATGCTCACATGATCTATGTCGGTTAAAGTTAAAATTCCCAATGAATGAAGGAGGCCAGCCTCAAATGATACACATAATGAAATGAATGATACCAAAGGTGTTAGGATAGGATAATCAAATGGTGAGTTAGATTCAAGTAATGACATTAGGTCATTCTTGGTCATTGCACAATGAACCCGATGAAAGTCTTAAACTACATCTTAGATATAACTGGTGTTTACACTGGCCCATGAATAAAATGAAATGGAGTACGTATAAATGAACGGAATAGACTCTGTGTTTGCTAAAGCAGACTCCCTAGTTGAGGTCCCATATGTTGAACCCTCATTTTTGGAAAATCTTAATGTTAAGTCCATGAGTCCAAGGTCTCATGGCATATGAATGAATGATGTGAAAGATGTAATGTTCTATATGTGATATGATATGTGAAATATGTTATATGTTGTTTGCAAAATGATAAGTTTGATGATGCATGTTACACTCATGGCATGACTTTTCAAATCCAAATTTGGCTGGTCCATTGACTTTTCTAATCTTGTCACGACCCAATTTCTCGAGCCATGAAGGCACCTACTATAACCCACCAGTAGGTAAGCCAAACCACAACCCAAAACAACACGTAATGGGTGTGAGGGTAGAAACTAAACAAGACTAAGCAAAATTACTATAACAACATAAGCAAACCAAAACATAAATACAATAAAGGATCCCTCCCAGAGCCTGAAAGTCACTAATACAGAGCTACCAACAAAACGAGTACAAGTCCCAACAGTGGACCACCAAAACTAGACTGTCTCGAAAAGTAAAAGACAAGTCTTTATATAAACAAATGGAGACTGAAATAGTACAAAACGCTGTGTGCTCACCCCTGTCTCCAGACCAGAAATGCTCCAAACTCGATCAACGCTGACTGCTGGTGCTCGGACCTGCATCACGAAAATAGATGCAGAGCGTAGCATGAGTACCAAATAACAGGTACCCAGTAGGCATCATAGGCCGACTAAACTAGAAAAGTAAAGCACTATGAAAAGACGGAATCACAAAACTAGAGGTCAAGAACGGAAGGCTAAGTAACACAATAATGCACACGAGTGTATAAAGATCTAACTAAATTGATATAAATAAGCTAACTACACCTAACTGGACCCACCATAAGCCCAAAAGGTACACTCGTGCGCAAGTTTAAATAAAAACCCGAACGGACCCCCATAAGCCCGACGAGTACACAA
>NC_028638.1:34399915-34446485 GCF_001406875.1 Solanum pennellii
CATAAGTATGTGGATGGTCGAGGCCGGACCTTAAATCCGGATACCCGACAAAGATGTCGATATATCTGCTGAAAGAGTCTTTATCTATCCATAATCATATATACCCGTGGAACACCATCCAAACTTAGCTAATCAATGTAAGTCCTTAAAGCCGAATCGAAACTCAACTTTGAATCACGGAGCGGAATTCATTGTCACTGACGTAACTCGAGAAGCCGTAACATCGAAGAAATAAGAGTAACTATCGCTAGAGCAAGCTCATCGTCTAGCTAAATACCAAACTATCAGACTCAAGTCTGCTACATCAGTCTACAAGGATTTAAGCCGGCCGAGCGACTTCGGGGCTAAACTAAGTCCTACCGACTTTGAATCATGCATTTCTAAGGAAAACCCTAGTCAAACCTAAACTAAGGCCCAACATACTTCTGATAACCAGTATTCAAACATACAAGTAATTCATATAGCAGAGAAAGTCAATTAATAACAATAAACATTCTCACAGTTATCCGATAATACTCAGAAAAAGGTCGAAAATATGATTTTTAACACCTATGCATGATCCAATAACTACCCAACCCAAATCCCAACTAATCAACATGCATTCACATGTTCGAGTTCAATCTAAGAAGAGAAATCGTAGCCTACCTGAACGCAGATCACGCGCGCTCCAAAATTCACTTCCCCGGATCTTTTACTTTCTAAAAGGCCTCGAAACGTTGATACACTATCAGAAATAGAGTCACAACGTTATTACGGTCATTTAAACACTAAAATCGCAAGAAACAGAGACGGGTCAATTTCGCGGTCAAAATGGAAAAAGTGGGATCCGGGTTGAGAAATCCAGAATTAACCCCAAATAAAAGTCCTAAATAACTCTCGGAACTTGTGTACCATAATGGAACACAATTCAGGACTCAAGACAGTCCCAACATGAACATGAAACAAAAAAACCCAAATTCTAAGCTAAAAATCAGCAACAATGGCAGCAGCTACTTACAAGATTTTACCAAAAATGAAGGTCCAACAGCCAAAACCAATCACACCACGAGGATCCTCACGAAAACCCCCACAATATAGGCTCTTGAATCACTAGATTCGGACCTAAAATGGCCAAAAAATCACCTTCTAAAATTTCCCAAAAGTTGAGCTCGAAAATGAGCTATGACAGCAGTTAAAACACAAAATTTACCTCAAATCGGGTCCCCAAATCAGATTCCAAGCTCACCAATGCGTTGCCCTCGAAAAATCTCACAACTTAGCCTTTTGAATCGCCCAATTCGGAGTTGTATCGCTCAAGATATCAAGTTCCAAAGTAAAACATAAAGCTGAAAGTTGGGGTTTTTATAGGGGCTGCACCAGATTCAGCTTTGCCTACTTTCTTTAAAGTCTCCGACGGGTGCTCGGAATCCGTTCGGAACCTGATAAAAATAAAATAGATATGCTACCCTACCAAAGTCGACATTCCGGACTCAAAGGCGCAGTCGAAATTTTCATCAGAGGTCATCTCGATAAAATGTGGGTCCCACTTCCATTGGCCATTTTAAGTCAAAAACCACAAAAGGGCTCGGAAAAATATCAAAAACCTCAAAACCCGAAAGAAGGGTCAAACTAGACCAAACTCGACATTCCGGAGCTAACCGCGCTGACGGAATTCTCATCCGAGCGCGTTTACTCAGAATGTTGACTAAAGTCAAACTTAGCCTTTAAACTTAAAGTTAAAACGCCTAATCCCACCTACTCACACTGAAAACTTTGGGAGTCATGCCGACAATGCTACTAGACTAAAATGACCCTTCCGGAACTGATGGAATCGTCAGAATTGGATTCTGATGTCATCTTCTTGAACTTTTGATCGAAAATGATCGTTTAAGGTTCATAAGCTCCAAAAATACTAAAGCTCACACAATAACCTAACGAATGACCAGGTGACCGATCTGTCAGTCCCAGCAAGTCATAAATGACTTGAAATCGCTATAGGAACGCTCTAAACGATGTACAGAAGATAAAACACTAAAAATTACAAGAAGGGTCATTACATAATCCAAATTTGGAAAGTTCACTAACTTTCCTAATATCAATTTGGCAAGTCCACTGACTTGACTTTCCAAAATCATGTTGTTAGGAAAGAGTTATTCTTTCTCATGCATGTTCTAGGTGTGTTCTCGCATATACCCATTCTTAGTACAAGTGTGTACTAATTCCATACAAATATCTACTTTTAGATGCATTCACAGGTGGATGTTAGATCTTACAGTACGACGTTGCAGCTATCCGGGCGTGGAGCTTTCATCCGGACTTGGTAGGCCCTCATGCTTTCGAGGCTGTCAACTGTTATTATCTAGCTTAGATGTAGGCTTTAACTAGTGGAGCATGTTCCACTAGTGTTTCATTTCCCATTTCATTTCAGACTTTGTATTGGTGTCGTTTTGGCAAGTACACATTTAATGCAGTTACGAATTATTTCTTTCATTTGATTATCTCTATATTAGAGGTTGATTTGTGAACGCCTATAATGTTAAGTTTATAATGTTTAGTATGAAGTAAGAAGACAAAAAGTTCAAATTTTCCGCTAAAATTAATCTAGATGAAGTAAGAATGACGTATGTAGGCTTGTCTGGGACCTCTGAGAGGTCAACGTCGTCGGTCTCATCTGGGGTCTAGACTCCAGTCGTGACAGAAAGTATTGCCTAATTTCGAGTACGATAAAACACAATATAAATATTTGTGGAAACTAAGTTTGCCAAGCCTCCTTATAAATATGTGGAAAGGAATCCCAATCCTTTAGACTTGATTCACACAGACATTTGTGATATGAAAATAAACACCAATGCCTGGTGGGAAAAACATTTCAAACTTTTATTGATGATTGCACTAGATATTGTTATGTTTATTTGCTATCAAGTAAGCATGAAACAATAGAAGCATTTAGGCAATAAAAAACTGAAGTTGAAAATCAATTGGATAAAAAGATAAAAATGATAAAAAGTAATAGGGGTAGAGAGAATGAATCTCCATATGTGGAAATATGTTTGTAAAATAGAATTATCCATCAAACAACTGCCCCTTATTCACCACAGTCTAACGGGATTGCACAAAGACAAATCGTATGTTGAAGGAAATTATGAATGCCTTACTTATAAGTTCAAGTTTACCATAAAACTTGTGGGAAGAAGCTATACTTAGCGTAAATCAAATACTCAATAGAGTGCCCCATAACAAGACACAATCTATTCCGTATTAAAAGTGGAAAGGAAAGAAATCCAATTTTAAATATTTCAAAGTGTGGGGGTGTCTAACAAAATTCCAAGTTCCTATACCCAAAAGGTTGAAAAAGGACTAAAGACCATGAACTCTGTGTTTATTGGATATGTTATAAATAGTAAGGCATGTCGCTTTTTGATTCATAAATCTTAACATTCAGATATTCATTACAGTACAATAATTTAATCAGATAATGCTAAATTCTATGAACACATTTACCCGTATAAAGGGTCTAAATGACCTCAAGATGAACCAAAGGAAAATATACAAAATGAAGAAAATCAAAGATGTAGTAAGCGTCAACGCACTGCTAATTCCTTCAGATCAGATTTTGTAACATTTTTCATTGATAATGAGCCTCGAACCTTCCAAGAAAAAATGTCCTTTGCGAATTAAGCTTTTTGAAAAGAAGTTGTTAATAGTGAGAATGAATCAATTTTGAATAACCACACTTGGGAGTTGGTTGATCTTCCTTCAAGAAATAAATCTTTAGGATCAAAATGAATCTTTAAAAGGAAAATATAGGTTGATGGTACAATTGACAAGTACAAGGAAAAACTCGTAGTCAAAGGCTTCAAACAAAATGAAGGTCTTGATTACTTTGATACATACTCGCCACTAACAAGGATTACATCTATTTGGATGTTGGTTGCACTAGCAACAATATATGGATATGGGCTGAAATAAGCACCCAAACAGTGACACGCAAAGTTTGACCAAATAATGTTGGCAAACAGATTTAAGATTAATGAGTGTGACAAATATTTTTACATTAAGGACACTCCAAATCATAAAGTCATTATTTGTTTGTATGTGTATGATATGTTAATCATCAGTTGAAAACTTAGCTGACATAAATGCTAATAACAAATGCTTAATAATAGATTTGAAATGAAAGAACTTGGAGTGAGAAATGTTGTATTCAAAATAAAATATCTTCAAACTCCCCAAGTTTGACTTTGTCACAATCTCGTTATATTGAAAAGGTACTTGACAAGGTCAAGTATTTGGATTTAAATATTGTTAAGACTCCAATAGTCGTGAGCTTTGCACTTCGAAAGAATTAAGGTGAAAGTGACTCACAATCGGACTATGTGAGAGTGTTGGAAAGTTAGATGTATATAATGAATTGTACACGGTCAGATATAGAATGTGCTATTAGTAAGTTGAGTCAGTACACGAGCAATACCAATCAAACTCACTGGATGACAATGAAGAGTGTTTTAGGATATTCAAAACAAACTCAAAACCATGCTTCACATGACAAATATCCAACAATAATTAAGGGATATAGTGATGCAAATTGAATCACTGGATTAGATGAAGTAAAATTCACAAGTGGATATGTATTTAATCTTAGTAATGGAGCAGTCTCTTGAAAATTATCCAAATAGACATGTATTGTTTGCTCCATTATGGAATCTAAATTTATCTCTTTAGATAAAACCCACGAAAAACTGAGTGTGTAACGATCTAAAAAAAATTAAAATAAAATTAAATAATAGGTACTTAAGATAATTTAATTATTAATTAAAAATCTGAAATTTTAAGGGTATAATGGTCCTTTCACGTATTAATTATAATAAATCAAATTTGTATTAATCTAATTTAAATCCTAGTTGACTAAGTCTTGAATTTAGTCTCCTAATCCTAATAACACTCTATCTCTCTCTCTCACGTTCTCCATATCTCTCTCTCACGTTGGTTTCTTCCAAAAATAATTTCAAGAACTGAAAATACATCAAGAGTTAATCACACTTGAAGAACTCACAAGAATGTAAAAGAAAAAAAGTAATCAAAACGTCAAGACTAAGAGAGGTTCGTCGAGTGAGGTGTACGTTGAAGTAAATTGGGAGTGGTTTGGAGGAGTTTCCGGGCAACAATATCAGCATTTGGACATCGATTAAGGTATGAGTTTTATCTCATGGAATTCTTTCTCCAAGAGGCTTTTCAAACATTTCAAACTCATGAATTTCGAAACTAGGGTTGTTCCCCAATGATATTGTTGAATGTCCATCTCCCTAGTTATCCTTGTTTTCGATTCTTTAAGTGTATAGATGTAATCTTGAACATGTTGTTTGTATGTGGTTCTAACTGGTTTTATAAGTTCTTGATTAAGTAATGATTAATGAGGTCTATAGATTGGATTCGGATGATTGAGTGATTAGTTACACAGATTAAGGAATGACATAATGCTTAGTTTTGTGTTCGAGAAAGATGAAGTTGTTATGAGTTGTTTATGAAGTTGAGTCTACTGTTATAGGTTGTTCATTGAATTATAATTATAAGTTAATTGAATGTAAAAAGGTTGGCTTACAACAATTGAGGTTTAAATGACCACTATATGTGAAAGTTTGGTTTATGCCAACAAATTGGCTAGCAAAAACTATGTCCAAAATATTATCTCCCAAAATGTGTGAAGTTATACTAACAAAGTGATACCAATCTCTACATCAATGAACTCATAACATAGGGTATGCCAATCAATGGGACAAGTCCCAACATACCCTATCCACACGAACTTGTGAACGTAATAGCATTGAATAAGTAGTTATAACTTTCATAAAGAATCAAAGCTAGTTCATGAATCTATAATGCCAAAATAACTTCATAGCTTGGCCAAACCAAGCATTGAATTGTTCTTGTATGATAATCAAAGATTAAAAGTTCAAGTGTAGTGAAAGTTTGGCTTATGCCAATAAATTTGTCTACAACATTATTTTCAAAATATGTAATAGAATTGGCTAATGATTCCATGAAATTATACTTGAGTGAATTGCATGCCTTATGCCAATAAAATGGATAACAATACATCGTCTAAGAGTGATGAACGAAATTGACTATAATGTTATCTTTAAATAATTAAAATAGAAAATTAATTCTTTCATGTAAATATGGTGATTTAATTTAGAATTTTAATTAAAATAGAAAATTAATTCTTTCATGTAAATATGGAGATTTAATTTAGAATTCTAATTAAAATAGAAAATTAATTCTTTCATGTAAATATGGAAATTCAATTTATAATTCTAATTAAAATAAAAGATTAATTCTTTCATGTAAATATTGAGATTTAATTTAGAATTCTAATTAAAAATAGAAAATTTATTCCTTCATGTAAATATTGAGATTTAAATTAGAATTCTAATTAAAATAGAAAATTAATTATTTCATGAAAATGTTGAGATTTAATTTAGAGTTCTAATGTTATGAATATTAGAAATAAAATCAATGAAAAGTATAAATGATATCCAAGTGATTCAAGATTTGGGTTTCCGTGCGCAAACCTCCGTATTGATACATAAGTCATACGTGAGTAAAATATTCAAGAACAATGCCATCTACTTAGATAAAAAAAATCAAGATCTTGGCATATATACAAGATACATAAGTCTTGTAATGCATAATCTTAGGATAGTAAGAATCACTTAACGAACTATAAATGAAGCCCCATGGCTTGTATGTGTAGACACAAAAGTCTAACATACGTTCAAAAATAAGTGAACCTAAGATATACGTAATGAAATTAAGAAATGAACATTCACGAAATAGGAGGTGAGTAACTATGAAAAATAAAGGTGCTAATAATGAAGAATGTGGTGACAATCATGATGTGAGGCTAATGTATATGATGAGAGCAATCTCAAATGAGCCTAAGTAAATGTTACCAATACGTACTCACCAATTAGAGTGTAAGATAAAGAAGAGACCGGTCTCTATGAACACTCTAATGAAAATATTGAGTTTAAAACACTTAATACTAATGATGAGATGAGTAATCATCTAATGAGCTATGATGTCCTCATAGTAGAAGCCAGCTTCCATGATGTGTGAGTTGAATGCAATGGAACTTTATACTGAGCACCGATAGGCTAGCTATGAGCGGTGATGCCTTCTTTCGGGAAGGGCGGAGGTTCACGTAACTCTCATGAGATAAGATTGTCCGACTTGCCGGGTAAGGGTCTTCATACATCTCCTAGTCTTTGAACCTATATTGCCACTATAGGGATATGGCGGGGTTAAATTCCCATATACGCTAGCATGTTATTAAGTCACTTTGGCCGGTGATTTCACCTCTTTTCGGTGTGGGGGAGACACTGGATTTCATGATGCTCACATGATCTATGTCGGTTAAAGTTAAAGTTCCCAATGAATGAATGAGGCCAGCCTCAAATGAATCATATAAAGAAATGAATGATACCGAAGGTGTTAGGATAGCATAATCAAGAGGCGAGCTAGATTCAGGTAATGACATTAGGTTATTCCTGATCATTGCACAACAAACTCGTTGAAAGTCTTAAACTACATCCTAGGTATAGCTGGTGTTCACACTGGCCTATGAATGAACTGAAATGAGGTACGTATGAATGAAAGAAGCAGACACTGTGTTTGCTAAAGAAGGCTCCCTAGTTGAGGTCCGATATGTTGAGCTCTCATTTTGGAAAGTCTTAAGGTCAAGTCCATGATAACAAGGTCTCATGGAATATGAATGAAAAATATGAAAGAAGCTATGTGTCATATGTTATGTGCTATATGCAGATGTTATGTGTTGTGTGCAATTTGATAATTATAATGATGCATGTCACTCTCATGGAATAATTTTCCCAATCTCAATTTGGCAAGTCCATTGACTTGACTTCCAAAAATCATGCTATTAGGAAAGAGCTATTCTTTCTCATGCATGTCCCTGGTGTGTGCTTGCATATACCCATACTTAGTACAAGTGTGTACTAATTTCATACAAACATCTACTTTTAGGTGCAGGCACAGGTGGACAGTAGAGCTACAGGTTCGTTGTTGCAGCTATCCGGACGTCAGCATTCATCCGGAGATTGGTAGGTCCTCACGCTTTCGAGGATGCTACTGTGTGACATTCTAGCGTAGTTTTATAGTTGAGCCAGTGGATCATGTTCCACTAGCGCTTCTTTCCAGTTTTGGTTCAGACTCTGTATTAGTGCTATTTTGGCCGATATACAATTAATACTTAATGAATTATTTCTTTCAGTTGCTTATCTCTTAAATGTTAGATGGTTGATGATGAACAATTACGAAATATAAAGGCAATGTTTAGCAAGTATGTTGAAAGAATAAAAAATTTCAAATTTTCCGCGAAAATTAACCTATGTAAAGTAAGAATGACGTAAGTAGGCTTGTTTGCGACCTCTGAGAGATCAACGACGCCAATTTCTTCTGGGGTCTAGATTTCGATCGTGACAGAGTGATTCCAAAATATCTTGGAAGATATTTTGTATTGGCCTAAACCATTGACACCTATATGCACAAATTGTGATAGGTAGGCAACAATAGATAGGGCATGGATCATGATGTATAACAGTAAATCTCATCACATAAGACGGAGACATAATATCATCAGAGAACTACTCTAGTGAAATTATCACAATTGACTATGTAAGGTCAAAAAATAACGTATCAGATCCACTTACAAAATGCCTAATTAGAGAGGGAGTTGAAAGGTCATTTAAGAGGATGAGTTTAAGGCATAGAACAAGTCAAGCATGATGATAACTCTACCTAACAAACTAGATATCCCAAAAGCTAGGTTCAAAGAGATCAAATAAAGTTGTGTTTGACGGTCCAACATTGTCAAATAATCAAACCCATTTTCATAATGAAGATAGGCTTAGTAACCAATGATAAAGACTATATTGAAGTTTTTAAAGGCTTCTAAGTTTGGCAAGGCATGACCAAATAATTTCTCTACGAGAGTGGAAGTGAAGTGGAAGGCGCTTCAAGGAGAATGTTAGTAAATTTTGATTCTCTAAGCTCTCATGAAATCAGAAAGTGTTCATGCCTGAAACCAACAAAATTGCGAGAATCATAGATGGTAAAAGTCTTGTTATTTGACTTATATTGTCTAGGTGTACATTCAAGTTCGACAATTCAAAGATATTGCATCTAGCGATTGATCAAATGCATTCGATATAAGTTCACTACATATTGTTCAAACGAAAACCCACTTATCCCGATGCAAGTAGTCTTTGTTTGTAAATTGTAATAACACACAATTCCGTGTATCTCTATCTTTCGCCTTATAACCATTTTCGTTTATGTGGGGAAATTTTTGAATTCATTGTATAATGTGTGAATAAATAATGATACATAGAATAAAGATCGGCGAATTAGAAATGTGCAAGTGTTGCAAGTATGAATGAAGTTATTTCATTCATGAATACTCATGAAAGATAAATGCAACCTTATCGTACTTTTAGGCTGCCTTTTCACATGTCATGCATGAATCATTGTGTTCGCCTATAGACTATAAATATCTCAATTTTCTCAGACATAGACATAAGTTTTGAAACAAGTTTATAAGAAGAAAAACACTACATAGTAAGGAAAAAAAAGACTTTGCTTTTTCAAAAACTTTAAGTGTGATTACAAGCCATTGAGTGGTTCGCTCGACAACAACTTTGAGGTACCGCTATTTGTTTTCGTGAATCATTTTATTTTGAGAGGATATATTCCATAACCTCATGTACTTGAGGGGAATAATTTCGTTAAGGAAACTCTGTGGATTCAGAGGACTTGACTCTTCTTTCTTTCATCTTCTTGATCATATAATCTTTTGTTTTCAAAATTTATTTAACTTCATATTATATATTTCATCATTTTTATGAAATTTGTTTGAAGTTATTTTGATGGAAAAACAAATTTTGCACTACAAATACTTAACAATACTAACCAGAAGCCATAATCGGATAAGGTCCAAGGGTACAAATAAGGTGATACATGTGTAATTTTGAGTGAAGATCAATGCAGGGTAGATGCTTGATTGGAATTCGATTGCAACATCAGAACTGGAAAAGTTCTGAACAGAAAATATGTCGAATTGAAGTTGGGCAGCGACTAAATTATCATACTACTACAAAGAAAGTGATTGACATGACTTCAGAAATAGCAAGAAATTGCTTCACGAAGCTGCAGGTGCATTGCATGAACGGATTTTAGTTGTTGCATCACAAGTCGCTTCTGAAATGCTTTCGATTGAAGATGTGGCGTAAATAAGAGAACTTGGGCAGTTTGATATAGTTGATTAAGCAGGGGTGATGATTGATGTTGGAGCTCAAATTATTTCTCCAAGAGCCTCTCCAATTAAGCTTCATGATGATCGTACGTTGAATATGATTAACTCTCATGCTTTACCAATTGTTTCAATCTCTTAAGTTATTTCAACGAATAATTTGATCACTACTAGCCAGAAAAAAGGTGTTACAAGTGAGAGTCGATGGGCTGATCGGGTGGATCAAAGAAGAGGACAAACATGCCATACCTCATAGAAAATTGAGCCGCGAAGTACCAATATTTGTTCCTAAGGGTAGTGGCATTTCCGGTGATTCATCTCCATTACATATAAGGCGACAACTGATTTTAACAGGTACTAATGTTCAAAAGTTCTATTGACGACAAAGAGCTTTTTGATGCATTGGTGAATTCTGATGTTAAGATTTGACTTCTCTTACATCTATTAACACAAACAAGCAACTACAAGATGTTGGTATGTAGTAGTTCTCTATTGACAAATAGATTTGCTAACCTACAAGACGAGGACTCCTTTGAGGAAGATGATATGTTGAATTATTGTTTTGCAAATGCATCTACGGATGCATATAATTTCTCCTAAAAAAAATAGTTGGTTTGCTAAATGACTAAGGAGTTTGTTTATAAGTATATACTGATGAATCTGGCAAAGCAGAATAATACGACATTGTCAAAAATATACAGTTTATCTCATTTGAAGTTCCCACATCTGCACGCAATAGACGAGTATTTTTCCCTCAGTTATGCGTATTACATAGGCATGGCAAAATTAGGAGACAGGGCATTTCCATTTACAAGGACTTGTTCCAGAAAATTAACTCTCACAGACTTGAATTGATAGTGCTGCAGTAAAATAACAAATTAGTGAGGAGTGAAGCAGATTATTATAAATCACACGAGCAAAGCAAATGATTGACATGACTTCAGAACTAGCAAGAAATTGCTTCATGTTCCTGTTTAGGGAAGACTCTCTACTTCCAATCAGGTACAACCAAGAAAAGGGGAGATTAACGCCCTATTGATGGTTACCTGTCAATTTACCATTGACACCAAATTACCACTGCAAGAGGCTCAAATTGCACCCTTCCCTGACGTGTTATAATGTGTATAGAAAGTAAAATGACATTTGGAATAGAATTGCATCTGAAATACCACAGATATTATAACAATTTTACCTTTCCTTTCCATTCAAAATCAATAAATTTGCAAATGGGCTCCAATAGTGTGACCTGATCTCCTTGTTTAATCTGTCAACAAGAGTAGTTCGTTAAGTAATGATGTGAAAATCTAGTTCCTATGTCATTTTCACTTATTTTCTTTTTTGATTCTTTTTGTGCTTGCAGTATCAACCTAAAAGACGCTTCATTTATGTTTTTCATCTTCTTATTCCTTCTTAATAGGAATATGGTAGGCTATACGTCACTATGAAAATCTGAAGTACAATAAATATTCAAAGATATGACATTTATTCTCTCTTTATCTTTAGTGTTTGGTTACGTATTAAAGAAGTGAGGTGTTTCCCCTTCATCTAACTTATCATCCAGGAAGTGCTGCAGCAGTTTAGCAGCATACTAACGTGTCAATATCTGAAATTTATTTGTTGATTTTCTTATCTCAGTTTCTTCAAGATACTCTACTTTGACCATTTTTTTCTAGGAATTAAGATCTTAATGGATAAATGTACCAAGAAACATTAAAACAGCATAAGGTAGTGCTTACTGCTTCCTTCTGTATGCCGAACATTGTAAGTACAAAACTTTTCTCATCAGAGCCACAGAGCATATAGTATCTGTAGAATAAGAGTACACATTGAGAAATAAGTATGTAAGCATAAAGTAGGGCTGCACAGACAAGTAACTTCACTTCTAAAGGGAATTCTGAAAATGATCAACTCGTGTGGGTTCCTCCAAGATGAAGTAACTTACAATGGACCAATATACTCATACTCAACTAAGCACCGTACTACTGCTACAACCTCAATCTGTTCGTTAAGGCCTTCAGTTAAGAGATCCATGGTTGCTCTCTTGTATGAAGGATTCACTGCGAGGAAATACATTACCTCAACTAATAGAAAAATTGCGAAATCATATACCTCATTGTTTACAGTAAAGAATGTAAAGCCTTACAATCAATATTAGCAAGTGACTGGATCCGGTCAGGCAAGCTTGTTTCAGTACTCTTTCCTTTACTCTTTCCCTTACTCTTTCCCTTACTCTTCCCCTTATTCTTGTCATTTCGCTTACCCTGAAAAGAAGGATCACATAATTCAAATGCATCCTTCACAATCTAATTCCTTATTTCTTAACAGCTTCAAAAGAAGAAAGCATTTAACAGCTGAGAATCTTAAGGCATTATTTCTTTAAGACTATATCATAACTTTACTATTTCTCGAAAAAAATCAAGAAACGAAAGAAGAAGAAACAATTAAAATGTCACCCAAGGCACCTTTCAGTTAATACAGGGCTATGCTCCTGCTCAGTTTACTCATTATTTTGAACAAATAAATTGAACTATTTGAAGGACACAAGATATGGTCAGTACCTCATCTCCTTTTCTATTAGACACTTCTTGTTCTTTAAGATACGCCTTATGCTTAATGCATGAGTAAATTTTGCAACTATTTGTAGTGGTAAGTCTGTACACTCTAATCCTTCCAAGATCCCACTTCGCGGGATTTCACTGAGCATGTTGTTGTTCTGTTGTAGTAAGTGAAAAGAATTCTGAAAAAAATCCATCAAGTAGGAGAAAATTTACAAAGCTTTCTGAGGTAGTCATAGTAGAGTTACCAAGTTGATCTCATGATCTATTTTAGCACAACGATACAAATAGTATTACTAGGTTAGATACCCAACTTGGATATTTATGTCCAAACAGCTCTTAATTCCACATAATCTTAGCTGCATTGCAGTTTCCTAGCCTCTACTTATTTGGCAATTTTACGAGAACCACTCAATCAACTGAATCTCAAACCTACACATCAAAACAATTATAGAAATCATGGAAAAGCATGACTATCTTTTGGTGTTTTTCTTTTCATGCCATAAAACCAAATTTCATGTTATATCTTCCCCCTAGCTATCATTAATACTTGATAGCTAAAGTTAAAAACAGCAGAACTTTGTAGATAATGAATGGTTCTCAAAGGCCATCTTAAAGGACCACCTCATCGTACATTCTTATTATAGCAGGAACAGAAATCTTTCTTTGGTAATTCTGATGATGAAATTAGTGTTTAAATAGGTTGGAGTTCCATACTAGTGACAGGTATGTGTGAATACATCAAAGCACTCCACTGTGCCATGTTGGAGAGGTCACATGTACAATTACAGGGAGTGTGACTCCTTGAATACCTCTTGTAAGTAGTTATCAGAGGCCTAACTTTGTATATTTGCTGCAAACAAAGCACCTTTCATCATACTCACTTCCCTTATGATTCTAATGTCATCAACCAAGACGTTCTTAATGCAATGGATTATAATATCACCTGCGGATGCTTTATATAAAATAACCACAATCGAATAATCTTACCTTAAGTAATCCTTCTAATTTGTCAAGAAGCTCGAGCGTCAGTTTCACTTGATGTAAGGCATCACTCGCAGGATTCTTTGATGCAGCATCTGAAAATCCAATTAGGGAGCCCTTGTAGTTCTCCACAAGTCTATTCACCTGAGAAAACAAATATCATGGCATTGAATTTTAGAAGTGGGTAGGTGAAGTCTATGTTTAAGATATCATCATATGTGCAAACATAAAATTTGAAGATGAATAAAAGTGAGTTTTCTTTACGAAGCATAAAAACCTTTCAAGCTTGCTGAAGCCAATTCTTTTAAATCAGACTTCTTTTCTAATTTGAAGTTGGACTTCCCTATACACACTTGATCTTCTATATAGATTATTTTGTACTGAACTCATCAACATGTCTATGATCTCTTCAGATCTTGTAATAGTCATTTAACTGATCTTTCAACCTGTATCCTCATGTTTGGTTCAAGTACGACCTGTGTATGTCGTATTTTATAAAAGAATGCTTCTATTTCTAATCATGACTTTTCCTTTAGTTTACCAACTTTCATTCCTTTGAATCTTTATATATCAACATAGATCCTAATGATTCTTATTTAGAGGCCTTCTCTGCAACCTGTTGATCATTTAGTTATTCTAACTATTGTTCTTTAAGAACACCATCATAAAAATACTAGGTGATAATTAGCAACAATTGAGAACATTGTGCTTTGAAATATCCTATATATGATACAACAGTTCATAAGTGAAAATCTTGTTGTTTTCAACAACTTACCCTGCTATAGTCGTAATCAAAATATGGGTTTGACTTCATTGCATCAATTTTTTTCTGAAATTGGGTAGAAAATCAGATGAAACTTCCAAGTATCTAAAAGAACAAGGCTCGCAGGGAGCTAATACTGTAAACATATATTTCATGTTAAAATAACGGGAAATAAATATACAGAGACAAGATTGTAAGAACTTACAGCTTCTTCGAGTGCCTCTAATGCCAGTAGAAGAGTATTGTAATACCATCCTCCATTCAGAATAAAGGAAGTGAAATATGCGCATCCTAAGATGTCTACCAACCAAATGAAGCTCATTGAAGGAATTGGATTTTTATCAAAATATTTATTATAGCTAAAACTGTGTGCAGATACTAGTTAAAGATCCAAGAATAACATACACTTTATAGTAAAGCAGGACATTTGCATGTTTTCACAAGTATAGCTTACTACATATACTTAAGAAAATTCCAGGTACTGCGCTTATGCTACTTCATGGTTCCATGAACCAAAGTATGTAATTTCTGCACCTTAATCTGTCTTCAATGTAATTGTATGCTACTTCTTAACTATAGCTATACAATATGTGAATGGTGAAAAAAATCATTGACAAACACCAAGTAAACATTTAGTGAATTGGCGAAGCTGAGAGTGCTAAAGCAGGGAATGTTTATGACAATATCAGAGAATTTCAGAGGTGAGTGATTAAAGCCTCTTTTAAATAGATTCTGTTCAGAAGTCTTACATAAACAAACTCCATCCATGCTATCCAGAACGAGTGTCTTTTGGGCATACTTGATGCATTTGTCAATGTGCCAGGCAGCCAAGGCTGAATTTGAAGAAACTATGAAATAGATATACAATCAGATGAACAGATAGCAGCAGCCACTAAGAAAAAAGTGTATATATATATATATATATAATGAAGTCACTAAAGTTCTGAATTTTCTCCATGAGTTATTATTAGAGTTAATATGTCAGAGGTGATTCAACTTTGATAATTTATCTAGTAAAGTCACTAAAGTTTGTTTTACACTTAACTTAAATATTTTTATCAATAAAATCACTTAACCAAATTTATTATTAAAAAAAATATTGACATGATAAAATAAATTATTTTTTATGCCATGTAAATATAGAAATTTATTGAGAAATTCTTACAACAAACTTAATTAGTGAAAGAACAAAATATTACTGCAGATATTTAAAAAGATCAAATTTCAAAATTTATTTTTGCAACACAACTTTCAAAACTCGTTAAAAAAATTGCTTTGTTTAGTTAAATGAAGATTCTAAATTGAAAATGGTAGAAATCAGAATCCAATTAACAAAAATATGTAAAGTATCTACTTAAGCAAATAGAATGCTTGAGATTCTCCTTGGAACAAAGTAAATTAACGATTAAAAAACAGAAGAATTCACCTTGTGCAAACTTCAGTTCAAGATATGCAATTCGACGTAAAATTATGCTATTTTCTGCAGCCTAAATCAAATAAAGGAGGAAGAATCCATTCAATGAAGGGAGAGTTTGAAGTTTAAAGAACAGAATAGTTATGTACTAAAGAAGCAGCGAAATATAACCATATGAAGGACAAACTTATAGCACTTTTTAGCTCTTTGGTATTCCCCTTTCTTGGAAAAGCAACAGCCCAGGCAATCCCAAGCTTCCAGCAAAAGCGGATTCAATTGAGTCTGGTAGATAAAATTAACAGTAAGAAATAAACCAAACACAAATTCAAATATGTAATTCTTCTTTCAGTTACCGCGTTCACGAGATGATGCTCTGCTTCCTCCTTGTAAACATCAGGAATTGCATTAAATATCCTTCCTTTTATATACTCGAACATTGCACGTTCATGACTTAATTCCCTCTTCTCTGCACAAATTCATACCACTTAAACTCACTCCATAAATTAAATTGAATGCATTTTTTTCTTCTTCTGGATAATCCATACCTTGAGGAACTGATTCAAGGACTTTGATGCACAAACCAATTTGAAGCTTGATGTCAGAGATTTTCTGTTCTGTAGTTGACGGGAAATGGTGGTCGCAAAACTCGTCGAGGCATTCCACCAGTTTAGACATAATTGAAATCCAATCCTCGTTGGATTTTTTTAGATGAGTAGAAACTTCTTCAATGCTGGAATTTAGATCAGTGGAGACTTCTTCTTTCTCCCTAGAAACCTCTTCAGTTGGAGTGCTCATCTTCAATGGTGGATTGGATTCTTTTAGATGAGTAGAAACTTCTTCAATGGCGGATTTTAGATCTTTCAGATGAGCAGAAACTTCCTCAGTGGTGGATTTTAGATCTTTTTGATGAGTAAAAACTTCTTCAATGGCCGATTCTAGATCTTTTTGATGAGTAGAAACTTCTTCAATGGCCGATTTTAGATCCTCTATATGAGTAGAAACTTCTTCAGCAGTGGATTTTAGATCTTTTTGATCAGTAGAAAATTGTTCAATGGTGGATTTAAGATCTTTTAGACGAGTGGAAACTTCTTCAATGGCGGATTTTAGATCAGAGGAGGCTTCTCCTTTCTCCCTAGAAACTTCTTCAATGGTGGATTTCGGATTAGTGCAGACTCCTTCTTTCTCCCTAGAAACCTCTTCAGTTAATGTGCTCATCTTCAATGGTGAATTGGATTCTTTTAGATGAGCAAAAACTTGTTCAATGGCCGATTTCAGATCTTTTAGGTGAGCAGAAACGTCTTCAGCGCTGGACTTTAGATCTTTTTGATCAGTAGAAACTTGTTCAATGGTGGATTTTAGATCTTTCTGATGAGTAGAAACTTCTTCAATGACGGATATTAGATCGTCCATATGAGTAGAAACTTCTCCAGCGGTGGATTTTAGATCTTTTTGATCAGTAGAAACTGCTTCAATGGTGGATTTTAGATCTTGTAGACGAGTAGAAACATCTTCAATGGTAGATTTTAGATCAGTAGAGACTTCTCCTTTCTCCCTAGAAACCTCTACAATTGGAATTGTCATCTTCAATGGTGGATTTTGGAAAGCTCAACTGCAAAGTTTGTTAATGGCGGTTTACAACTTTTGGGCGGGAAGTTCTGTTTATAAGTATCCTGATGGATCACACTTTCTTCATGTTGCTATTTTAAGAAATTACTTTGCCACCCCCAATACTTTTTGTATTCACTTTTTCACCATCAATGTTTTAAGTTTAGAATCTCGTATTTGTTTATTTGAAGAAATTCTCCTGCCCCACTTTTGTTACTTTTATTAACAATACTATACTCACCCGTCACATTATAGTCATGCAAGTACCATATCATATTCATGTAAGTATTAGATTATTAAATATTTTGTTCTTTTTTTGTTTAATTCACTTTTTTCCTTAAGTACTTTTTAAAATTTACCACACAATCAATTAATTTATTAATTTGCATTTTCTTAAATTGAAATTCAAAATGTTGAGCTATTTTTATTAATTTTAAATCGTTTTAACAAGTGGGCCCCACTTTTTTAATAGCTTCTCTTCTATGCAAATTAATTTCTTAACTAAAAAAAAATATCTTCTAAAATCAAAGATTAAAATGTTGAACCCATATTTTTTATTAATTTAAATATTTTTAACAAGTGAATCCCACTGCTTAAATTTCTCCTCTTCTACGCCTCTTCCTTTCTACTTCGTTCATTTTCACAAATGCTGGTCCTTGTTGAAAAAAACCCCATCCTTCAACCTTTAATGATTGTATTTTTTTTCCTTACAATTAACCATTTTTTTAAAAAAAATAACATATTAATTTTTTTCCTTATAACTCTCTCCACCCACCACACTCCAAAAGTAGCCTTTTTTCACAAAATGGATCACTCAAACAACAAAGTTTATATTGAAATTGAAGTATTAAATACAATGCTGGTGTTGGATTTTGTGGATTACTAAAAGGCTGATGAAATGGAAGTAGGGTATAGAGGTGGGCGATAATATGGGTGAAGAAATGTATAAGAATGCTTCAATGGAGAGAAAAGTATTTGGGGAAGACAACAAAATTATAAAGAGAGAAAAAAGTTATTTTCTTTTTTAAAATGGGGCCCGCAGTTTATTTTTTACTTCCTAATTAGAAATTTCACTTTTTTAAAAAAAAACTTAATTTATAAAAAAATTATTTAAAATATTATTTATATACTAGCCAATAAAAGAATGACGGTACAATTTTATAATTCAGTTTTTTCATTTTTAACTTTTCACTCGCTTTTAAGAAAGTGGATCACCCCTTAGGGGTAGTTAATTCACTTGAAAGTTATTAAAAGGGGTATTTAAACGTTCGTATAGTTTAGGTGCTAAAGTTAGTTTTGCTGCCAAAACTTTTATATATTAGTTATTATATAATAAATATAAATATTATGGGATGCTAAATATATATATATATATACACACACTTTAATTCTTATGTTATGACATTATAATTGTTAGGACCGGAAATAAATATGAGAGTACAAAAAGGACCGAAAATAAGCAGGTGTAAACGCGAAAGCTAGCAATGCAAATCTCGAAAGACCACGAGTAAGAAGACAAAGAGAAATATACCATAAGACACAAAGATTTAACGTGGTTCGGTCAATCGACCTACGTCCACAAAGGAGATGAGCAATCCACTATAAATATGAGAGTACAAAATACAGAGGGAAACAACCTCAACCAAATCACTCGGAATACATGGGAGGTTCACACAAGTGATAACGTATCAAGCTTGTGACCCACAATTTCTCCCCCTAACCAAAACTCTCAAAACCCTTAAGACTACATTGTGAATGCTGATTAAGTTAGAAGGAACATGCCTCTATTTATAGAGTCCTAAACCTTTTCCTACCAAAAAAGAATTAGTCAATCCAAAACCTTTTCCTAAGAGGAAAACCTATTTATGGGTAAGATCAGGGCAAATAAAACCCAACAATAATTGATTAGGTTAGTTAATTTAATTAAAGTAGAAGACAAAACAATGTGTATGAAACTCTTTCAATCCAGTGATTCTTTGAACTTTGAAATCAAAAATAAAAATTATGTGTAATGATTCAATGTGCCTCATTATTGAAATTCTTCTAATTCAGTGACTCTTTCAATTTTGAAACCAAAAATAAAATTTATGTCAATGTGTCTCATTATTGAATTTTGGTACGTGAAAAGACAGTTAATTATATCACTATAAATACCTATAAATTATAACTACAATTTGCTTGTCCCTAGATCATTGTTGTTTTTCCTTTTTCATCTACGGTTCTAAAATCTTCTTGCTAAATAATGATATGAAATATCATCAAAAAACTAGCTAATATCAGTCTGAAGTTAGCTTTCTCATAGTAGAATACTTGTATAGAAGCATAAGAGATGAAATCATAAAAAGAGAAGTTTTCTTACAGTAGAATAGTTGAACTTAAAAGTATAGAAGAGATGACCTATTCCTTCATATCTTTTGTTTATTAGCTTATATTTAAGTTTTCTTTTCCATTTGGAGTCAACGTATGGATGTCCAAATTAATTTTGGTATACAATTCACATTTTTATGTAATTCTTGTATCATTTTGCATTATTGTGGGAATACATTTTTATTTGTCATTGTGTTATTATTCTTGTACGTGTTACTTAATCGATAAAACTTCTATTAATACAAGATGGATTTGATAATATATGAATAATTTATACCATATGCTCAAATATCCATATTGCCAATTTCTAAATTCAAATTAATACAAATTAGATGCAATATGAATTTATTGGATCTAGTTGAACCTATTATATCGTCAAATGGTTTTGCTTTGCTTGTCGCATCGATAGGTTTCTTGGAACAAACTCCTCAGTCATTTTACTGTCCCAACTATGTTGATTTTCATGTAACTTCTTTTTGGTTTTGTCGCTTCCACTTCGTTGTTGCCTAGGTGATATATCCCCTCTCTATCCACTATATCAAGACACATGTCCAGCATGTTGTCTTCCTCATCTTCATTAAGGGAATTTTCACCCAAATCAATTGTATTTGACACTAAGCCATTGACTCATTCTTCTTTGCAAGCACACATTTAGGCACAAATACAGGAGCTTCTGGACTTAATTTGCTATTCAAAGCAGGTGGTGAGTCCTTATTTTCTTGAATCAAATCGTTGTTCTGTTAACCGTACTTGCTTTCCAATAGTCTTCAACAAATTTTTAAAGCTATTAGAACATAACAGGTCTCTTGAGGTAGTATTAATATCTTGCCTCTTCTTATTGTCATGAAAATTCTCATTAGGACCATTTTCACTACATGGAGAATTGTTTTGACTCGGGCAAGGATCCAACTATTAGTTGATATTTGTGTGCAACTAGTGTCCAAATTTTAGTTGGATTATCATTTCAACTTGCAATACATGTTGCCCAGAATTTTCAGAATGTTCAACATGAGATATATCCATTAGTTTTTGTGTGAATCCATTAATTTTTTCCCTGAACCAACTCGCAGCGCATCAACCTCAGCTCTTGGTGTTCCCCCTGCGATTTTAGTTGCATTAGACATCAAATTTAGCCCAACATCATTTGATTGCACCTCACTAGTAGCAGCCTGTAAGTTATTGCGATCACCTTTGTTTTCGGTAATTATTTGAACACCAATATTTACTTGTATTAACATCTATTAAGTCTACAGGATTTTGCCCAAAAGTGGAAGTAACCAATTGTCGATCTAAAGAAGTAACATTATTTTGATCAACAACTATAGTCTTTCTTTATTCATTTGGTATTTCTCTCGCATCACCTTGATACTTTTCAAGGTCGGTAGTACCTTTTAAAGCAACTTCAATGGTATCATTAATTTGTTTTTATTTTGGTTTCTTGTCGACATCAAACGACAACTATCTTTATCATGACCTTGGTGCTTACAATAATTGCAATACAGAGGTCGATTATCATGTATAATCTCTTGAAAAACCTCGATCAACTTACCAGATTTTCTACCACAAACTACAACCTTATACGATTTGGAAGCTTTTCCATTAGACAAGTATAACCTTGACCCTAGCCGTGCTACATCTTGACTAGATTTGAGTAGATTAACTATTGGTTTCCCAATTGCTAATGCTATAGACAACAGAGATTTCTTTGCAAGCAAATCTGAGGATAAGTTCGGTAAAGAAATTAAAACCACAGCTAACATTGTTTCCTTCTTAGGGTTATATCCAATGGACCATGGAAAAACCCTACACTGGTGCTCCTCTCAATTATAGAGAAGATAGTTAACTGAACGAGATAAACTAGTACATAATCTTCATATTGATCAAACCTCAACAAAATTTGTCTTGGAGCAAGTAAGCCAATTAAAAAATTATCTTTGGTACCAAGATGTTTCGGTAAAATTGACAGTAATACCTTCAAATTTGGCGCACCATGGGATAATTTAAACACCACTGCTTGACATAATCGCTCTTCGATCATAAAGTCTTGTCTTTCTTCTATTGAAAATATGATATAGGTTCTCCATGAATTATTTCGATTGATTTTAAGATTATCTTTGAGTTAATTAGGGCAGATTGTTTAGGATCTATAGTATTGGAATTGAAAAGAATGGCGTATATGGTGGTTTGGGGTGGTGGGGCGGGCTGGACAGCCTCGAAAGGAGGTCGTCCAATGGTTGTAGCAGCCATGATAGCTGCGCAGCTGCTGCCTATGCAGGAGCTACCAGAAACCGTAGGTCGGCAGTTAAGTTTCTATGTGAACTATGAAGTTGCAAACATAGAATTTGAAAATGAATAAAAGTCAGGTTGTTTTTAGAGGCTATTGGATCTTTCTTCACTAAGCATAAAATTTCAAGCTTGCTAAAGCAAATTCTTTTACATCACGTTGTTTTTTTAATCCGAAGTTGTACTTCTAGATAGATTATTTCGTACCAAACACAATTCAACATGTCACTAATCTCTGCATTTCTTTTGCATTTCTGGTTTATTCCTGACTAGCACTTCATAAGATCAGTCAAAGAAAGAAAGTCTTTTAACTTACCTTAATCAAATACTTAAGGGCAAAGGACAAAAATCACATACTTCTAAGGTAAAATTACTATTTGTCCCTTATAAGTTAATAATTACAAACATCCCTCAAACCGATACAATAATATAAGCGCTGATACATTAATCTGATGCGCGAGATACATTACATTTTATACATTACATTTTATACATAATACTCTAATCTGATGTATATTTTATACATGATACATTAATTTGATGTGCGAGATACATTAATTTGATACACAAGATACATTAATTTGATGCGCAAGATACATTAATCTGATGTGCTGATACATTAACCTGATGTGTGAAAATGCAGGATTCGGGGATTTTTAAAACTAATAGGGGATAATGGTAATAAGAGAACTTAAATGTGGTATTTCTGTCATTTTTCAATGTTTAATAGTCAAATTATAAAGGAAAAATTACATAAATTAATACATTTTAAAAAATAATTACTGATTTTAGCAATACTTTTTGTTTATTACCATTTATAGCAATACTGTGATAAATCTGTAATATGTATTAAAATTGTATTATAAATGAATTAAAAGCGATCAAGTGAAAAAAAAATATTATTGCTATAAATGGTAAATATTTTATTATTATAGCACATTTATGTATCCACGTTGATGCCTCCGAGTGATTCTAATATGATCAAATACGTAATCAACATAACCATATGAATTCATATTGTTATACTTCTATTTCATATCCAAAAAGTCAACCCTAAGAATGCAAGGTTAAAATAATAAATTGACAACAAAACTAGTTTATCCTTAGTTTGAGGAGTTTATGCGCAAGAAATCATCAAAAACTAATCACTAATGGTAACACCTCACTATTTGAAAGAAATAGAATTTGAAAGAAATTATTTTTTGGAAATAAGCAAATTTGAAAAGTTTGACAAGGTAAGCCAATTAAGTATGAGTTTTGGGTCAACTTCAAACTAACATAACTCCTGGTACATGAAGATTTAGGTGGTCTATAAGATACTGAATGAAAGGTTTTGGAATTATCTTTCCAACGCCACTGAGTTTGTTAGTTTTCGAGTTCGTATGAGGGAGATATGCTCGTTTGAAGTTGGAATGTCCGGATAAAGAAAGTCAATTGGATTTTAGAGGGGTATTTTGTTTTTCTTCATAACCCAATTAATCTGTTCCGGTTTTAGGAATTTATTTGGGGTCTAAACTGAGTTAGTTTAGTTTAAGCAATTAAGAATTATGCGCTCGGGCTTCGAGAGAAGAGAAAAGAGGAGAGAAGTTTAGACATTCTTGGAGATTTCTTGTGGAATCGAAGTCATTTTGCCAAGGGTTGAACCATAAAGAGATATGTGAGACTTTCATAGCGTTGGGTTCGTTTACCTACGGGCCAATCATGTTTAGTTTAGCAAAATTCGTTCTAGAAAGTTGAAAGTTGATGATTTTGAATTGTGTTCTTGAATATTTGCTTTCTTTCTTGAGTTAAAATGAGATTGTTGAGTTCTTAAGGAAATCGTGTCGATTAAAGAGCCATTTATGAATCGATTCTTGTGTACATTTAGTAGGTATCTAAATCTAAAGAGAATTTGAGGGAAAAAATTGAATATAGGTGAATTGGGGCTAGAAAACGAAAAAGGAAAAAGTCTGGCAAATCTGGGTACCAGGTCCACGTTATAGACTTGTTCCTCAGGATGAGAATTTTTTTCTCCACGTCGCAGAGTGGTCACGGACCCTTCTGCCTCAAAATTTATTTCACAACCAAATATTTGAATACATCTCCGCGTCGTGGACTTGCTTCCTGACAATGATTTCTTGATCGTTTCTTATGTTTAACTATCTAAAAATACTCCTAAGCATTACAAGATTTGTCCTATAACAAATCACAATCCTTGAATCCATAAACTCAAATTCAAGGAAAGTCAAGAGTCAAATCTAGAAAGTTTTTAGAGTCCTTTCAAAAGTTCTTTTGCAAATGCTTTAAAGTTGTTTTAAGACTTGAGTTTTGAGTTAAGAAAGAGTAACAAATGAAGTTCATTTCTTCCAAAAGAGTATATGAGAACTAAGTATTTTCAAAGAGTAAATGTTTTTACATTTAAACAAGATTTCCAAGAGAGCCTTTGATCTAGGTTTTGAGTAATTATCTCAAACCATAGAAACCGTTTTTGTTTTTAAACATACGAGTTGAGTATTTTGGGAGTAGTATTAAACATCGATGTCAGGATGAGTTCATAACAACTCAATGTCTCCATAAACCATGCAGTCAATGTGGCTAGAGAGGTCATACTTTTAGATGATTCCTTAGTGACTTTTCACATAGGCTAGTTGATCCATATAGTTAAGGCATTTTATATCCCGGCAAGTTATAAGATAGTTGGCAATGTGGGTGAGACGTTGTATCATGACATAACTCATAATGATGGTTGATGGTTAGAGAAATTTCTGCAGAGTTATATTACTTTATTATATATGTATATTGAGTTGTGTCTTACTGTTTTAAATGCTTTATATTAAATTGCATCTTTACTGTTGTTTATTTCTACATTGAGTTGGTTTTCCATGAGTTGAGTAAAGTTGAGGTAAGTGTTTCTTTTAGATTTTAGTTCAAGCTTATGTCATGTTTAGTTTTCCCCTCCCATGCTCGTACATTCAATGTACTGATGTCATTTGGCTTTTGTCGTTTTATGATGCAAATACGGTAACCAGGATCAACATCAAGCGCCTGTAATCCACTTGAGCACTTAGAGTCAGTTGGTGAGTCTTCTTGCTTTCTGAAGGAACCCTATTTACATTGCTTTATTATTTTTAGTTGTTAGGATGATCGGGAGTCTTGTCTCGACATCCCAAATAGTTTAGAGGCTTCATAGACAACTAGTTAGTTCATTTGTCTTTACATTTTCATTCTATTATGTTGAGATTTAACTTTTCCTTATTGGCCAGTTGAATGTTCCCTTTACAACATTCTAGTTTATTACATCGATTTATCTTTGTTGAGTAAAATCTTCCGCTAAGAGTTAAGCCAGACCAAGGATCCACTTGGGGCCAACAATGCTTCTCGAGTGTAGTCCCCCCAAGGTGTAGGCTCGGAACGTGACACTAATCAACCCATAAACGAATAAATTACCATTTTCTAGTCCTTATATTAAAAGTTAAAAAACCCTAACTTAGAGATAAAACATGAGTATCCCTCAGATTATGACCGAAACATATTACATTACCAGTTGCTTTCTTTTATGAATTAATGTAATCTATTGATGAAAGCGTCCAGCGTAACAAAATATTTTCTTTTTTTAAAAAAAGTAGTATATTCATGAGACAAGAAGCCTAGAGAATACGTAGATCTCTAAGACAAACATATGGTGGCACATAGTTATGGGATAGAGATATTGCTGCTGGAAACCCGGTCTTCAACTATCGTAGAGCTTCCACCTCAATATCCTCTGGATACTAAGTATAAATCCCATAGATTAATCATAAATCACAATTTATTTTTTCATCGATGAAAAGACACAATTAAGCAACCAATCCAAACTAAAGTTAATTTAGAATAGCTCCTTAAATCCCACTGAATAATCATAAATCACAATTTATTTCGTCATCCATGAAAAGACACAATTAAGCAACCAATCCAAACTAAAGTTTATTTAGAATAAATCCTTAATCTTAATTATACTTAGGTGAGAAAACCTTTCAACCTTATAAATTCTTTTGTGAGAAAACCCCTTTCACAATCATGTTTTGAGTAATATGTGAGAAATTCTTTCACAAAACTATTATATCGAGGCTTTACTCTCAAAGAAACCTTAAATCACTTAATCAATTTCATAAAGAAACATGCATATCTTAATAAATTCATCTTTCATAATTCATAAGCTTCATCATATGATCATAGTCTAGAAATCATGGATCATGCATTGGTTCATGTAAGTTTAACTTAAAACACATAGTTACTCCAATTCATGCATAATATGATAGAAACAATCAATTAGTTCATAATTGAAAATAATCCATGAGATTGAATAGAATCCTAAATTTGATTGGAGGAACTAACTTGTAAAATTGGATAATTTAGGAACCCTATGGAAGAAAGGACTCCATAGATGAACATCATCATACCTTAGCAATCAATGGTGAATTAGAGCTCTTCAAGCCAAATCCCACCTTTCTCCTTCCTTGGCTCTTGATGGAAATTTGGGGGACGATCTTGGAGGGGATTCATGAATTTTAGAAAAGTGATTTAAACTAGGTAGTTTTTAGGTTTAGAAGACTTATATATGGCCTAGGATTAGGATCAAAACAACCTAGTTTAGGCATTAAATAATTAGGAAAAAGACTAAAAAAATTCTTAAAATTAACTGTCGACCCACATCTACGATTGTACGGACCAAACTGATCAACCATCTATAGGTTCAGAGACTATTAATCATACCGATATTTTGACGAAATTCATGTACGGTTCGTAGGTCTCCTACGGTCTGTACATGCCAACTGTGGAAACGAACTCTAGGCTTTAAAATTTCAATAAGTCTGGGGTCACGTACGAGACCTATCTATGACTCGTAATGAAATGGTGGACCCACCTGGTGAGTCGTAAAAAGGATACTAGGATTTGTTTTGAAAAAAACTTATTTTTTACCACTTTCTACGGTTGCTATATACGACTAGTAGAAGCTTCTAGGTCCTTAGATGAGAACCGTAGACACAACCTGCAATCCAAAATTTTTATTTTCTCCCTTTTCCAAATTCTGGGGTTTTACATAAATTTGTTATAATAGTTGTGTATGTTGATAACTTGAACATTATTAGCAATCTTAAAGAGCTTCCGAAAGTTTGAACATTTGAAAATGGGTATCTAAAATGAAAAAAAAAAAACTCTGTTAAGATAAAAAATTCTTGATCTACTTATTGAGAATTTGACAAGTGAATATTTGTCCATCAATAAACATACATAGAACAGTTATGATACAATTTTACATGAATAACTCACATATATCGAGTACCCCAATGATTATGAGATCGCTTGACATAAATAAATCATTTCGATCTCAAATGAAGAATGAAAAATTTCTTAGTGATGAATCTCCATATCAGTCAATTAGGAAACCATTGGACCTTGCTATATATGATCAAATATTTTGCAGTGAGTTTATTGACAAAATTTCACTACTCCGCAACGAGAAGACGTTGAAATGACATCGAGTACATATATAAAGTTATTCTACAAGACAATCAATTGCAAATAAAAGTGTCCACATATGGTTGTTACTATGAATAAGTTGAATGAGCAATTTACTTGCATTAACAAGGTCACCAATAGAATGATTTTCAAGAATGTATTTGGTTAATTAAGCTCAAAGCCTCATCATATATATACATGAAAGCAAAAAATTATATATCAAGATGTGTTCAACGATACAACATTTTCGTGAATGTGATTTGATCATAAAGACACTGTCAATATCAATATTTGAGAAGTTGGTATAGAAGATTGCATGACATCATCACAAGAAATTAAGTGGTGGTTTTTAATCAGGAGGAGTAAAATATGTGTTGCATTCTTTTTTCCTTTACCGAAGTTTTTCCCAACTGAATTTTTCTAGCAAGGTTTTTAATGAGACAACAAATAATGCTTATCAAAAGATAGGATTTGACCGAAGAACTAGAAAGAGAACACAAGTTTTACTTCATACAAGTCATCGATGTCAAATGTCAAAAAAAATATATCATCTATAAGGAAATGTCATTGTCAGATTGAAAAAAAAATACACGGGCTACTGCATGTAATAGACACGAGTATTATGCCTATGGTAATGAGTCACTCATGGCAGAACTAGGAGGCAGGGGATTTCCATTTAAAAGGACTTGTTCCAGAAGATTAACTCGCACAGACTTGAATTGATAATGCTGCGGTAAAAATAACAATACCATTATTATAAATCATATGGGCAAGGCAAATCATTATTCTTCCAGCACTTAAACCACCTGTTATCCAATTATTCATTTGGAAACTGTTTGGTTTCAGAAACTGCAAGAAATGACTTCATGTTCCTGTTTAGGGAAGACCGCTCTGCTTCCAATCAATTACAACCAAGAAAGGGGCAGACTGGGACCAGATTAACTCCTATCCTGTTTAGGTAACTTGCCAAATTTACCATACCATTGACACCAAATTAAATTACCACTGCAAGAGGCTCAAGTGTTATAAGGTGGAGTCGATACACAAAATAAAGGGATCCATAAGCTAATAGAACTCATCTAAGATGTGGTGCTTATAGAGGGGGAAATGTGATATAGCAAGAAAAATGACATCTTTGTAATGGCATTGCATCTGAAATACCACAGATATTAAAAGGAGTTTACCTTTCCTTCCCATTCAAAATCAATAAATTTGCAAATGGGCTCCAATAGTATGACCTGATCTCCTTGTTTAATCTGTCAAACAACAGTAGTTTGTTAAGTAATGATGTGAATATCTAATGGGGAGTTGGATTGGAAATGCTTATAGAAACTAAATATCAGTGAATTACTCTGATATAAAACAGTATTGTCATGACTCATAGTTCCTGTGTCATTTTTCACTTCTTTTCCTTTTTGTTTCTTTTTCTCCTTGCAGTATCAACTTTTCATAGAGCATGCATTTCCTAAAAGAAGCTTCATTTATGTTATTTCATCTTCTTATTCCATTTTAGTAGGAATACGCTATGTGTCACCACAAAAGTCTGGAGTAGGATAAATATTCAAAGATAAAACATTTTGAATGAGATGATCATCATTATTAAGAGATATTGAGGCTCACTAATGGATTACTTAAGCGGCAAATGAAATCTTTTCCTCTTCAAGTATAGACAAATGGGGAAATCAAGATAAGAATGGTGTTTGATAGAATGACATAGAAACAAATTATTCCAATTTACAGAAATTTTTTGAAATGCTAACTCACTTTACTATTCTCTCTTTTCATCTTTAGTGTTTGACTATGTATTAAAGAAGTAGACCACTTTTTTCTTAGAACTAAGATCTTAATGGATAAATGTATCAAGAAACATAAGAACTGAATAAAGACAGGAAAGATCCTTCACTTATTTTTTGGCATGTAGTGCTGCAGCAGTTTAGCAGCAAACTAACGTGTCAATATCTGAAATTTATTTATTAATTTTCTCATATCAGTATTTACTAGACCACTTTTTTCTAGGAAGTAAGGTCTTAATGGATAAATGTACCAAGATTTAATTAAACAGCATAAAGTAGTGCTTACTGCTTCCTTCTGTATGCCGAACGCTGTGAGTACAAAACTATTCTCATCAGAGTCACAGAGCATATAGTATCTGTAGATTAAGAGTATACGTTGATAGATAAGTATTTAGCATACACTAGGGCTGCACAGACAAGTGACTTTCACTTTTAAAGGAAATGCTGAAAATGATCAACTCATGTGGGTTCCTCCAAGATGATGTAACTTACACTGGAGCTTTATACTCATATTTAACTAAGCATCGTACTGCTGCTACAACCTCAATCTGTTTGTTAAAGCCTTCAGTTAAGAGATCCACGGTTACTCTCTTGTATGAAGGATTCACTGCCAGAAAGCACTCTATTACCTCAACTAGATTGTTTACAGTTCAATATCTAAGAAGAATGTAAAGCCTTACGATCAATATTAGCAAGTGATTGGATCATGGCAGGCAAGCCTGTTTTCATGCTCTTTCCTTTACTCTTTCCCTTGCTCTTTCGCTTACTCTTCCCCTTATTCTTGTCATATCGCTTAACCTGAAAAACAGGATCACGTAATTCAAATGCATCCTTCACAATCTCATTCATTATGTCTTAACAGCTTCAAAAGAAGAAAGCATTTCACAACTGAGAATCTTAAGGCATTATTTTTCAAAGACTACATCATAACTTTCCTGTTTCTTTAAAAAATTCAAGAAATGAAAGAAGAAGAGACAACTATAATGTTACCCCAGGCACCGTTCAGTCAATACAGGGCTGTGCTGTATTGACTCATTGAACAAATAAATTGGACTATTTAAGGACACAAGAACCGGTCAGTACCTCATCTCCTATTCTCTTAGATAAGTCTAATGCTTAATTCTTAAACCTTTTCCCCAATGGACAACTTTATTGTGCATGAGTACCTTTTGTAAATATATGTAGTTTAAGGTCTACGTACACTCTACCCTCCCCAAACCCCACTTAGTGGGATTTCAATGAGCATGTTGTTGTTGTTAGTGAAAAGAATTCAGAAAAAAATTCATCAAGTAGGAGAAACTTAACCAAGCTTTCTGGGGTAGCCATAGTAGAGTTACAAAGATGATCAGTTGATCTGTTTTAGCACAGTGATACAAATAGTATTACTAACTTAGACACCCAACTTGAATATTTCTATCCAAACAACTCTTAATTCCGCATAATCTTAACGGCCTATTCCAGTTCCCTAGCCTCTACTTGTTTGGCAATATTCAAAGATTCACTCAATCAACTGCGCCTCAAACCTACACATTAAGACAATTTTAGTAATCATTGAAAAACATGAGCATCTTTTGGTGTTTTTCTGGTCATACCATAAAACCAAATTTCAAGTTATATAAGTCCACCCTAGCTATCATTTGTACTTATTCCTAAAGGTTGTCAGAGCAGAACTTTGTAGATATTGACTGGTTATCTCGGGAACCATTCAAAGGACTGCCTCATCATACATTATGGTATATCAAGAAACAGAAAGCATTTCTTGGTAACTCTGACGATGAAATCAGTGTTTAAACAGGTTAGATCTCCATATTAGTGACAGGTAAGTGTGAACACATCAAAGCACTCCAGTATGACATGTTGGGAGTTGGACAGGTCAGATGTTTGCAATTGCAGGAAGTGTGACTTTTTGACTAACTCTTGTAATTAAGTAGTTATCACTGGCCTGCACTTGTATATATTCTGGAAGATAATGCACCTTTGATCATACTCACTTCCCTTATGATTCTAATGTTTTCAACCAAGCCGTTCTTAATGCAATGGATTGTATTATCACTTACTGATGCTTTATATAAAATAACCACAATCAAATAATCTTACCTGAAGTAATCCTTTTAGTTTGTCGAGAAGCTGGAGCGTCACTTTCACTTGATGTAAAGCATCACTAGCAGGATTCTTTAATGCAGCATCTGAAAATCCAGTTAGAGACATCTTGTAGTTCTCTAGATATCTGTTCACCTGAAAAAACAGATATCAAATTTTCCAACATGGCATTGAATTTTAGAAAGGGGGAAACTGAAGTCTATATTTAAGATATCATGAAATCTGCAAACATAAAATTTGAAGATGAATAAAAGTGAGCTTTTTTAGAGAATATTGGTTCTTTCTTCACTAAGCATAAAACTTTCATGCTTGCTGAAGCCAATTCTTTTTTAATCAGACGGTTTTTGTAATTCAAATTGTACTTCCCTATCACACACTTATTCTTCTAGATAGATTATTTCGTAGCAAGCTCAATTCGACATGTCACTGATCATGCAATAATCATTTACTGAACTTTTTCGTACCAAACATGATTCTTAACTACCAGAAAGAGGTAACTAATTCAATGAGTTATTATCAGATTCTTATTGGCAATTTTTTTTTTTTTTATCAGATTCTTAACTTTTTCACGTACAGCTTTCTTTTTCTCTGTAAGGCTTTCAGTGCTTCCTTATCATATTACAACCTGTGTACATATTTCCTATTATATGAGAGAATGCTTCTATTTCTAATCATGGCTTTTTCCTTTAATTTACCAACTTTTGTCTTATCTGTAAAGTTTTCAGAGTCTTCTTTTTGAATGGTTTCATTCCTTTGGATGTTTATATATCAACATAGATCCTAATGATTCTCAAACTCTGATAGATCCAAGATTATTTAGAGGCATTCTCTGCAACCTTTAAGATGATGAAAGAAAGTCTATCTGTGATCCACACAAGAAATTGCAAACTCATATCCTTTCCTTGCTGCATGAAAGAAAGTCTATCTGTGATCCACACAAAAAATTGCAAACTCATATCCTTTCCTTGCTGCATGGTGCAGTGGACAACCTGATACATGGTCTCCTGTCTTCCTTTCTTTTTCTTTATTTTTATTTTTCCAACTCTTGTTCTTTATGAACACCATCATAATAATACAAGGTGATAATTAGCAATAATTGAGAACCTTGTGTTTTGAAAGATCTTATATATGATACAGCAGTTCATACGTGAAAATCAGTTGTTTCTTTCAGCGACTTACCATGCTACAGTCGTATTCAAGATGTGGGTTTGACTTCATTGTATCAATTCTTTTCTGAAATAGAGTAAAAAACCTGAATAAACTTCCAAGTATCAAAAGTAGCAGGCTTTCTGGGAGCTAATACTGTACACGTATATGTCATGTTAAAATAAAGGGAAATAAATATACAGAGATAAGATTGTAAGAACTACTTACAGCTTTTTCGTATGCCTCTAATGCCAGTTGAAGATTATTGTGATCCCATCCTCCCCTCAGAAGAAAGGAAGTGAAATGTGCACATCCTAAGATATCTACTAACCAAATGAAGCTCAGTGAAGTACTTGAAAATTGGATCTATCAAAATGTTTATTATAGCTATAACTGTGTGCAGATACTAGTTAAATATCTAAGTATAACATACATACTGCGCATATACTTCTTGTTGGAAATTTCATTTTTCCAACATTTCTTAACTATAGCTATACAATATGTGAAGGGTGAACACAGTCTTTGACAATCACCAAGTTAACATTTAGCAAACTGGACAAGCTGAGTGTGCTAAAGCACAGAAAGTGTATGACACAATAGCAGAGAATCTCATAGGTAAGTCAGTTCCTCATTGTAGTAAATTATGTTCGCAGTCTTACATAAACAACCTCCATCCATGTCATCCAGAGCGTGTGTCCTTTCGGCATATCTGATGCATTCATCAATCTGCTTGGCTGGATTTTCAGCAACTATGAAATAGATATAGATTTCAGAATTTTCTCCATGAGTTACTTTTATTTACTTAATAAGAGACTGAAGAAATGTATTTTACATTTCCTTCGATTTGTTAAATGAAGATATTCAATTAAAAATCAGAATTCCAGACTGCCAAAAATATAAAAAGTATCTAATTAAGGATGGAATTAGAACTTCACAGACACGGCTTTTATAATCACCTAAGCCAGAGGCTAAAACACAAGACAAATAAAAGATGAAGAATTACATTCACCTTGTGCAAACGTCAGTTCAAGGTCTGCAAGTTGACGTAATATTACCGCATTTTCTTCACCCTAAATCAAGCAAAAGACGAAGAATCCATTAAATGAAGGGAGCGTTTGAAGTTGGGAGAACACAAAACTTAAGTACTGAAGAAGCAGCGAAATATAACCATTTTAAGGGCAGTCTGATAGTATTCTTTAGCTTCTTGGTAATTCCCTTTTTTGGCAACGCAAGAGCCGAGGCAATTCCAAGCATCCAGCAGAAGCGGATCTAATTGAGTCTGGTAGATATAATTAAGAGTGAGAAGCCAACCAAACGCAAATTCAACAATCAACAACACATTAAATATGCAATTCTTCTTTCACTCACAGCTTTCAGTAGATGACGCTCTGCTTCCTCCTTATAAACATCAGGAATTGCATTATAAAATCTTCCTTTCAGATACTCAAACATTGCACATTCACGATTTAATTCTCTCTTCTCTGCACGAATTCGTACCAGTTAAACTCACTTGATAAATGAAATTGAATGCCTTTTTTTCTTCTTCTTGATAATCCATACCTGCAGGAACTGATTCGAGGACTTCGATGCACAAAGAAATTTGATGCTCGATGTCAGAGATTTTCTGTTCTACAGTTGACGGGAAATGCTGGTCGCCGAAATTGTACATCCATATTGAGAGTGCATCCAGCTTTGAAATCCAATCCTCATAATTGAATTTTTTTAGATGAGCAGAAACTTCTTCAACTGGAGTACTCATCTCCAATGACGGATTTTGGTGTGAAGGCTCCACTTCAAACTGCAAAGTTTTGTCCAAGTGTGTAAAGTTTTGGGTGGGAAATTCTGTTTTTAAGTATATTCTAATTCTCATGGATCACACTTTCTTCATCTTACTATTTGACCAAATTACCTTGACACCCCTAATAGCTTTTGTATTCTCTTTTTCACCCCTAATAGTTTTAAGCTTAGAATCTCATATCTACCAAGTATACGAAGAAAGAGAAATTATGTGGTTAAACAAATTTATACTACTTAATTAGTTATCAAAGTTATAATTTGCTATAATTATTATTCGTAATTAACATTAACAATTAATTACATGGGCTGATATAAGGTACTTTTGTATAATTCGCCACATTTGTATCATAACAATTCTTCATTTGATTTGAATATGTATTCAATGGTCTGTATTTGTATATGTAGACGATTTCCTTTATTTTTCAGTTTTATCACTACATATACATTCAATCTTTTTGTGTATAACTTTTTAAAGTTTGTATAAACGTGTGGTTTCGAATTTATACAAAGTAATTTGTATGGCTATCTAAAATTCTTATGCTTATGTTTGTATAAATTCGTTATTTTGAGTTTTATCATATTTGTATAATTTCATACTTTATATTACTCGATTATACAAAAATACGCGAATTATAAAAACGTACCTACAAATTATACAAATGAGCTGCGAATTATACAAATATTGCTCTTTCTCACTCGCCTCTCTCCTCCCTCTCCCAATCTCGCTCGCCAAATATACAAATACATATCTATACCAGTTACATATATATAATTATACAATCGATATACATATACAGTTCACATCTCTCCCACTTTCTACCTCACCTCTCTCCTCCCTCTCCTAATTTCGCTCACTACTCTCCTCCCTATAACATGTAGTTACGAATCGTAACTAGCAAACTATAGATATGAAGCGTGATTAAGCTAATTCTAAATGATTATATGTGAAAGTTCCCCAAAAAGAAATTACCTTGTCCCACTTTTGTTACTTTTATGAACATACTAGTGAGGATAATTTGTGTTATGCACAAACCTAATAATTTTAGTTTTTACGGAAAAAAGAAGTATATAGGAAAAGTTATCTAATTACACATTTTTTTAAATCATATTTTCTAAAATTTGTTATCATTTCATAATATTAGAAAAATCTCTTTATCCTCACCTTCTCTCTTTTTCCGGATGCACTAAATTCACTTGAAAACAGATTAGGGGTAAATTATTATTGTAAAGTTAAAGTGTTAAAGTAAATTTTGCTATCAAGCTCAGAGGGAATTTTTATGCAATTTGTCTAAAAGAAATAATAAATTTGGGTAAATTGTTTTGATGGTGCCACATTGCGTTTCATTTGGCTTAGGAAATAATAATAATAATAATAATAATAATAATAATAATAATGATAAAACATTAAAAGTTAAATTACCAAAATTTCCATCAAATATTAATAGACTTTTATGCCCTTTAATTAGATACTAATTATCTGAAATTTTGTTACTTAAATCAACATATGAAATAAATAATTAGGCATAATTAGTAAATAGACATAATACATAAACATAACCCTTAACTTGGCGTCAGTTGACAACTATGACCCTGAACTTTAGATGTACACAAGTAGACACTTAAACTGTATAAATTTGAATAAATTGACACATTCGTCCTACATGGCATCCTACATGAAAATATTGTATCCTACGTGTATCATACCATGTAGGACACGTGTGTCCACTTGTTCAATTTTATACAAGTTTAAGTGTCTGTTTGTGCACATCCAAAGGTAAAGGTCATAGTTGTCAATCGACGCCAAGTTAAGGGTCATATTTATGTATTATGCCTTAGTAAATACCGTACAAGTAAACTAACAACATAATAAATAAACATGACCTTTAACTTTGGATATGCACAAGTAGACATTTAAACTTTTATAAAATTGAACAAAGAGACAAATCCGTCCTACATGACACTCTACATGGAAATTTTGTATCCTACATGGCGTCTTACATGTATTATGTCATGTAGGACACGCATGTCTACTTATTCAATTTTGTACAAGTTTATGGGTTTGCTTGTGCAAACTCGAAATTGGAGGACATAATTACGTTGTCCGGTGAAACCAAGTTAAATATCATGTTTATGTATTATGCCTAAACTAACCGTTTGAAATTTTAAAACTTAAAGTTTGTTGATATACATTAAAGGATTTCAAAGAATAATACATAAATATGACCCTTAACTTGGCATCAATTAACAACTATGACATTTTACTTTTGTTATGTACAAGACACTTAAACTTGTATAAAGTTGAGCAAATGAACACATTTTTCCTATATGGCACCCTACGACAATTTTGTACCCTACATGGTATCCTACGTGTATTACGTTACATAGGATACTTGTGTCTACTTGTTCAATTTTATAATAGTTTAAGTGTCTACTTGTGCACATTTAAAGTTGGAGGGCGTAGTTGTTCGTTAATGCCAAGTTAAGGGTCATAATGCCAAGTTAAGGATCATGTTTGTGTATTATGCCTAAGAAAATCATGTTAGTCTCTTTCGCTACTAAATTACTGTTATTGTCTTCTTGTTCAATTTTATACAAGTTTAACTAGGCGTTTGGTCATGCGATACCATATCATGATATGGTATCGTGAGATGGAATCAACATTTAGACATGTGATTTTATGTTGATTCCATCTCATGATTCCATATCATGAGATATGATTCCATATTCTCCAAAATCCGTGATATGGAATCATATGGAATATCATATCATGATTTTAGATATTAATATAAAAATTGATCCCCAAGTTTATATTTTGTTAAAACAACTCACATTTATATCTACTAACCATTTACTTCGTAATTAAAATTTATAATGACATCATTACTTTTTAAAATTTATTATTCTCACTGACATAAAATTTAGGCGTAATACATATTTTGGACCTTAAACTTGACTTCAAATTTTAACTTTGACCTCCAACTTTCATAATGCACAGATAGACACTTAAACTATCCAACCTTTAAGTAAATAAACACTTGATTTTTGGAGCCAAAGAGAGTAAAATGCAAACGCTCCCACGTGTATTAGTGAGTCACTCAATGACTGTCAATTAACTAAATAGTTTACACGTCATTTAGAATTAAAAAAAAAATTAAAATGAGATTTTGATTTGGAAATATAAAAGTATATATAAAAGGAATTCATTAAGGGTGGAGTTGTCATTTCATCATTTTTTCCGTTTTGGGCCTCAAAATTATACATCACTCGCGCAAAATACGTGCACAACACACATTTTTCCAGGCAAGACTCGCATGTTTATTATTTATAAGGTTGGATAGTTAAAGTGCATGTTTGTGCACTATGAAAGTTGGAGGTCAAAGTTAAAATTTGAAGTCAAGTTTAGGGTCTAATATATGTATTATGCCTAAAATTTATTATTCTCACCAACATATAGTCACTTTAACTCACACTTCACGATTATTGAGTAATAAAATCTTAAAGAACCCGTTAAAACTATTTCATTTTAACTCAAATATATTGATGAGAAGTGAAAGTCAGATGGAACAATTACTTAAGTTGAGAACAAATAACTTTGTAATAATTTATTACGCGATTTTATTATTGGCATAATACATAAATATACATTTTTACTTGACTCCGAATCACATTTATGTCCTTCAACTTTGAGTGCGCACAAGTGACACTTAAACTTGTATAAAGTTGAACCAACAGACATACATATCCTACATGTTATTCTACATGTCATTTTTTGTTTTATGTGGTGTCCTACGTGTATTGTGTCATGTAGGACTCATGTGTTTATTTGTTCAACTTTATACAAGTTCAAATATCTATTTGTCCACACTAAAAGTTGAACGACATTAATATAAAATAATGCATGACAATTATTAACAATTTTTCTTGGATAACGTGACCTTTGACATTTTGTCAATACATAAACCATATTAAGTTGCTTGTAAATTAAAAATAACCTTTCAAATTCCTAAAAAAGATATGTTATTAATTTTTTGTACATTGAAACATTAATGATAATTTAGTTTCTAAGCATAAGTTATTAGAGGAACATTAATTTAGTGAATGAAAAATGGTCATTTAATTTTTTTTAGAAACATTTAATATTTAATTAATTAGTTTTTTTTTTATAAAAATAATTTAGTATAAGGGTAAAATGATAATCCAATTTCGCAATTTGGTGTTACATACAGATGATGAATATTATTAAATCAGATATTTTATTTATGAATTAATCTAAGAAAGTGCAAAAGTGGTTAACATTTTTATTAAAATGATACAATTTAGCATTTAAATTGAATAACTAAATGTTTTTATGATATTTTAATTTATATTATGGATAAAATCGTAATTCAACTTTTAACTTTATATATATCTTAAAATAAAAGTTAATTATTGAAATTTTATATTAGACAAATAAGAAACTTTATATGAAAAAATATTTAAGATATAAAACTGAAGAATACAATTCACCTATTTGTATTCTTCAATGTACAACTACACGATTAGGATCATGTAGGAATAATTGGATTTATATAAAAAGCAATGGTCATTCAGTTTTAGGTAACTCAATCTTTAATTTGATGGCTTCCCGCTTATAAGATAGTACTCGTACATGTGTTGTACATATATATGTAATACACATGTATAAGAATATGAAAAATAAGAGAAAGGAAAGACAGTACAACAAACTGAATAGGATTTGACCAAAGTCATGTGTGTCAAATGTCAAAAAAATACACCAGGCAGTAGAGTTTATGTCATTCCAAGTTCCCACAGCTGTGTCAAATGTATTTTGTCTATTATAATGGTTTAGAAATGGCAGAACTAGGAGGCAGGGGATTTCCATTTAAAAGGACTTGTTCCAGAAGATTGACTCGCACAGACTTGAATTGATAATGCTGCAGTAAAAATAACAATACCATTAGTGAGGAGTGACAGAATTACTCACATGCCATTAGTGACGACACATTTTGTATAGAATTGCATCAGAAATACCAAAACGAGTTTACCTTTCCTTCCCTTACAAAATCAACAAATTTGCAAACGGGATCCAATATTGTGATCTGATCTCCTTGTTTAATCTGCCAACAAGAGTAGTTTGTTAAGATGTGAAAATCAAGTTCCAATTTCATTTTTCACTTCTTTTCCTCCTTGCAGTATCAACTTTTCATAGAGCATGTGTTTCCTAAAAGAAGCTTTGTTTATGTTATTTTCATCTTCTTTCCTTTTTAATAAGAATATGGCAGGCTACGTCACCACGAAAATCTGAAGTTGGATAAATATTCAAAGATATGACATTTATGAAATGCTAACTCACATCTTTAGTGTGTGGTAACTCATTAAAGAAGTGAAGTACCTCCCCCCTTCATCAAATTTTTCATCCAGAATGTGATAAAAGGGAAGAAAGATTGTTCCCTTATTCTTTAGGCAGGTAGTGCTGCAGCAGTTTAGCAGCAAACTAACATGTCAATATCTGAAATTTATTTGATGATTTTCTTATCTCGGTTTCTCCTAGATACTATACTTCACTCGACCACTTTTTTCTAGGAAGTAAGATCTTAATGGAAAAATATACCAAGAAACAATTAAACATTATGAAATAGTGCTTACTGCTTCCTTCTGTATGCCGAACACTGCAAGTACAAAACTTTTCTCATCAGAGTCACAGAGCATATAGTATCTGCAGAATAAGAGTACACATTGAGAAATAAGTATTTAAGCATAAAGTGGGGCTGCACACATAAGAAACTGTCACTTGTAAAGGAAATGCTGAAAATGAACAACTCCTAAGCCTTCAGTTAAGAAAATGAAGTAACTTACACTGGAGCTTTATACTCATATTTAACTAAGCACCGTACTGCTGCTACAACTGCCATCAATTTGTTAGGGCCTTCAGTTAAGAGATCCATTGTTGCTCTGTTGTATGGAGGATTCACTGCCAGAAAGCACTATATTACCTCAACTAATAGATATATAGCTAAATCATACACCTCATTGTTTACAGTTCAATATCTAAGAAGAATGTAAAGCCTTACCCTCAATATTAGGAAGTGATTGGATCAGGTCAGCCAAGCTTGTTTTCGTACTCTTTCCCTTACTCTTTCGTTGACTCTTCCCCTTACTCTTTCCCTTATTCTTGTCATTACGCTTAACCTGAAAAGCAGGATCACATAATTCAAATGCATCCTTCACAATCTCATTCATCATTTATTAACAGCTTCAAAAGAAAAAAACATTTAACAATTGAGAATCTCAAGGCATTATATTTTAGAGACTGTATCATAACATTCCTATTTCTAGAAAAAATTCTAAAAATCAAAAAGAAGAAACAACTAAAATGAAACCCCAGACACCGTTCAATCAAATACAGGAGGGGCTCAGTTAACTCATTGAACAAATAAATTGGACTATTTAAGGACACAAGAATCTGTCAGTACCTCATCTCCTTTTCTTTTACATACTTCTAATGCTTAATGCTTTTAGACCTTTTCCCAAATGGATGACTTTATTGTGCATGAGTACCCTTTGCAACTATTTGTAGTGGTAAGGTCTGCGTACACTCGACCTCCCCAGACCCCACTAAGTGGGATTTCATTGAGCATGTTGTTGTTGTTGCTGTAGTAGGAGAAACTTAACCAAGCTTCCTGGGGTAGCCATAGTAGAGTTACCAAGTTGATACAAATAGTATTACTAACTTAGCAACCAACTAGAGTATTTCTATGAATAAAACTCTTAATTCCATATAATCTTAGCTGCCTATTCTAGTTTCTTAGCCTCTACTAGTTTGGCAATATTCCAAGATTCACCCAATCAATTGCGCCTCAAACCTACACATTAAGAAAATTTTACAAATCATAGAAAAGCTTGACTATGTTTTGGTGTTCTTCCAGTCATACCATAAAATCAAACTTCATGTTTGTATATGTCCCTCCTAGCTATCATTAGAACTTGTTACCTAAAGGTTTTCAGACTAGAAGTTTGTAGATATTGACTGATCATCTTGGAACCCATCTTAAAGGACTACCTCATCATACATTTTGTTATAGCAGGAAACAGAAAGCTTTCCTTGGTAACTCTGACAATGAAATCAGTATTTAAACAGGATTGAGTTCCATACTAGTGACAGGCATATGTGAACACATCAAGCACTCCGCTGTGACATGTTGGGAGTGACACCTTGAATACCTCTTGGAAACAATGAACCTTTCTTTGATCATACTCACTTCCCTTATGATTCTAATGTCGTTAACCAAGCCATTCGTAATGCAATGGATTATAATATCACTTACGGATGCTGTACATAAAATAACCACAATGTCATAATTTTACCCAAAGTAATCCTTTAAATTTGTTAAGAAGCTGGAGCGTCAGTTCCTTTTGATGTAAAGCATCACTAGCAGGATTCATTGATGCAGCATCTGAAAATCCATTTAGGGACTCCTTGTAGTTCTCCAGATATCTATTAACCTGAGAAAACAAATATCAAATTTTCCCAACAGGGCTTTGAATTTAGAAAGGGGGAAAGTGAAGTCTATATTTAAGGTATCATGATATGTGCAAACATAGAATTCGAAGATAAATAAAAGTGAGGTTTTTTTAGAGACTAATGACTCTTTCTTCACTAAGCATAAAACTTCCAAACTTGCTAAAGCCAATTCTTTTAAATCATACTGTTTTTCTACTTCGAAGTTGTACTTCCCTATACACACACTGTTCTTCTAGATTGATTATTTTGTACCAAACTCAATTCAACATGTCACTGATCTCTGCAGATTATAGTCATTTTCTGATCTTCTCGTTATTTTTAGTCTTTCCAACTCTTGTTCTTTAAGAACACGATCATAAAAATACGAGGTGATAATTAGCAACAATTGAGAACCTTGTGTTTTGAAAGATCTTATATATGATACAATAGTTCATAAGTGAAAATCAGTTGTTTTTTTCAACAACTTACCAGGCTACAGTCGTATTCAAGATGTGGGTTTGACTTCACTGCAACATCTTCTTTCTGAAATAAGGTAGGAAATCAGAAGAAACTTCCAAGTATCTAATATAACCAGGCTCGCAGGTAGCAAATACTTAACACATATATATCATGTTCAAATAGCGGGAAATAAATACACAGGGACAAGATTGTATGAACTACTTACAGCTTCTTCGAATGCCTTTAATGCAAGTTGAAGATTATTGTGATCCCGTCCTCCACTCAGAACAAAGTAACTGAAATGTGCACATCCTAAGGTATCTACCAACCAAATGAAGTTCAGTGAAGGACTTGAAAATTGGATTTATCAAAATGTTTATTATAACTAAAATTGTGTGCAGATACTTGGATGTTTTCATAAGTATAACATACAGATTATAGAAAAGCAGGATACTTGGATGTTTTCATAAGTAGCATACACTTTATAAAATCCCACATACTGGGTATATGGTACTTCATGGTTCCCTGTACCAAAATATATAATTCTGCACCTTCATCTGTCTTAATTGTAATTGTATGCTACTTCTTAACTATAGCTAAACAATATGTGAAGGGCGAACACAATCAATGAAAAACACCAAGTAAAAATTTAGTAAATTGGTAAAGCTGAGGGTGCTGAATCGCAGAATGTTTATGACACAATATCAGAGAAACTCAGAATTAAGTGATTAGAACTTAAAATAGTTCCTTTTTTAAGTAGATTTTGTTTGTAGTCTTACATAAACAATTTCCATCATTGGCATTCTGAAGGAGCGCCCTTTTGGTATATTTGATGCTTTCTTCAACGTGCTGGGCTGGATTTTCAGAATCTAGGAAATAGATATACAATCAGAGGAAGAGATCAGCAGCAGCCACTAAGAAAAGAAAGTAATGTAGATTTCAGAATTTTTTCCATGAGGTACTATTATCAACTTAATAAGAGACTAGAGAAATGTAAAGTATCTAATTAAGGATAGAATTATAACTTCAAAGACGGATGTAGTGCAAAAAAATAATGGGGAAAATACACTAACTTCAAATTTTATAATCACCTACGACAGAGTCTAAAACACAAAACAAACCATGAGAACTAGATGGAACAAAGCAAATTAACCAGAAATAAACAAAAGAATTACCTTCACATAGTGAAATCTTCAGTTCAAGGGCTGCAAGGTCACGTAAAATTATGATATGTTCTTTACCCTAAATCAAATAAAAGAGAAAGAATCCATTAAATGAAGGGAACATTTGAAGTTTAGAGAACGGAAAACTTAAGTACTGAAGAGGCAGCAAAATATAACCATTTTAAGGGCAATCTGATAGCATTTTTCAGCTCTATTGAAATCCCTTTTCTTGATAAAGCAACTGGCGATGCTATTCCAAGCATTCCGCAGATGCGGATTAAGATCAATCTGGTAGATAAAATTAAGGCACAATGAGAAGTAAACCAAACGTAAATTCAACACTAAACAACACATTAAATATGTAATTCTTCTTTCACTCACAGATTTCTGTAGATGAGACTCTGCTTCCTTCTTATAAACACCAGGAACCGCATTATAAAACCTTCCTTTTAGATACTCGAATAATGTACGTTCACGATTTGATTCCCTATTCTCTGCACGAATTTGTATCACTTTAACTCACTTGATAAATGAAACTGAATGTATTTTCTTCTTCTTCTGGACAATCCATACCTGGAGGAACTGAATCGAGGGCTTTGACGCACAAATGAATTTGATGCTCGATGTCAGCGATTTTCTGTTGTTTACTTGATGGGAAATGCTGGTCGGCAAAATTGTAGACCAATTGCGTCAGGTTAGTGAACCTTAAAATCCAATCCTCGTAGTTGGATTCTTTTAGTTGAGCAGAAACTTCTTCAATGGTGGATTTTAGGTCAGTGGAGACTTGCCCTATCTCCCTACAAACCTCTTCAATTGGACTGGATTTTAGATCAGTGGAGACTTCTCCTTTCTCCCTAGAAACCTTTTCAGTTGGAGTGCTCATCTTCAATGGTGGATTGGAATCTTTTAGATGTGTAGCAACTTCTTCAATAGAGGACGTTAGATCAGTGGAGACTTCTCCTTTCTCACTAGAAACTTCTTCAACAGTGGATTTTAGATCAGAGGAGACTTGTCCTTTCTCCCTAGAAACTTCTTCAATGGCGGATTTTAGATCAGTAGAGACTTCTTCTTTCTCCCTAGAAACCTCTTCAGTTGGAGTGCTCATCTTCAATGATGGATTGGATGTTATATCAGTGGAGACTTCTCCTTTCTCACTAGAAACTTCTTCATCAGTGGATTTTAGATCAGTGGAGACTTCTCCTTTCTCACTAGAAACTTCTTCAACAGTGGATTTTAGATCAGAGGATACTTGTCCTTTCTCCATAGAAACTTTTTCAATGGCGGATTTTAGATCAGTAGAAACTTCTTCAATGGCGGATGTTAGATCAGTGGAAACTTCTCCTTTCTCCCTAGAAACCTCTTCAGTTGGAGTGCTCATCTTCAATGGTGGATTGGATTCTTTTAGATGAGTAAAAATTCCTTCAATGGCCGATTTTAGATCTTTTTGATTAGTAGAAACTTCTTCAATGGCAGATTTTAGATCTTTTTGATCAGTAGAAACTGCTTCAATGGTGGATTTTAGGTCTTCTAGACGAACAGAAACTTCTTCAATGGCAAATCTTAGATCAATGGGGACTTCTCCTTTCTCCCAATGAACCTCTACAACTGGAGATCTCATCTTCAATGGTGGATTTTGGAAGCTCAACTGCAAATTCTGTTTGTTCAATGGTGTAAAGTTATGGCTGATTGAAGCTCAACTGCGAAGTTTGTTAGTGGCGGTTTACATCTTGTGGGCGGGAAATTCTGTTTATAAGTATTCTGATGGATCACACTTTCTTCACCTTACTATTTTACGAAATTACACTGCCACCCCCAATAGTTTTCATATTCTCTTTTTCACCACCAATGTTTTAAGCTTGGAATCTCATATTTACCAAGTATTTGAAAAAATTACCCGGTCCCGACTTGGGTCAATGAAAAAGTATTTATTTCGATAAATTAATGAGATAATATATTATGAGAAGTGTCTTATATAAATATATGATCCCGTTAATATCATAAAGTAATAATTTTTTAGAAGTGCAAACATCTAAGAAAATTTAGGGAAATATGGTTCTATTAAAATTTTTTTATTAAAATCTAAATCTAGTTAAAGTTCATCTCTACTTCTTTTATTGCATCCAAAAGTTTCGGTTTGTCTTTCTTAATTGCCTCATAAAATTGTGAAGAGTTCTAGATGCAAGTGTTTCCTTACTCATAACTGATTCCAAAGTGTTTCAACTTTTGGTGTGTTTGGTACGAAGGTTTTCAATTTTCTCATGTTTGGTTGGGACAAAAGTTTCAATAAATGTTTTTCAAATCAACTTATTTCATCAAAATTAAGGAAAATAACTTCCCTTCAAAACTTAAGGAAAACATTTTCCAAAACTCTCATCCAACTTCAAATTACTTTTTTTTTTTTGAAAAACATCAATCTTTAAAAAGTATTTTCAATTTCAAAATTTTATATTTTCGCTCTACCCTCCCCTCGACCCTGATCATCCCTCTACCCCCATCCAAAAAAATAAAATGTATTTTTTAAAAAAATATTTTCAATTTCAAAAAAAAAATTCACCCCGATCCCGGACCCCCACCCTCACACTACCCNCCCCCCAAAAAAAAAAGATAGATTTTATTATAAAAATTATTTTCAACTTCAAAATTTCATTTTTTCATCCCTAGATTCCTACCCTTGACCCCTCCCCCTACCAGCACCTTACCCCTCGAAAAAAATTAATTTTGTTTTTAAAAAATATTTTAAACTTCAAATTTAATTTTTTTCACCCCTACCCTCGACCTTCCCTTTCCACCTCCCAAAATAAATTTTCAGTTTATTTTTAAAAAATTATTTTCAACTTCAAATTTTTATTTTTCCAAGCA
>NC_028638.1:34446939-34465829 GCF_001406875.1 Solanum pennellii
CCACAAAAAAAAGCTTATTTTTTTTAAAAAAATATTTTCAATTTGAAAAATAATTTTCTACTCTAGTAAAACAACAGATTTCTAAACTCAAGTTCATGAATAACGTTTTCACAAGTGGGTTCTTTCACATTATTGAAATTTCATCCCTAAACAATTTTTCGATATTGATACATTCTTTATATCAATAAATATTAATTTATCTATTAAATAATACCTCGACAAAATAATAATATTTCATGGTCTTATCTATATTAATTTAGAGAGGTTATATTGTATTAGCCAGTTTTGTATGTTGTCATAAATGAATAATTTAGATTTTATTTTTAAAAATAACTTATTTCATGTTTTAATGCTGAATAATTTAGATTTTAGATTTTATTGGAAAAACTTATTTCTTGTTTTAATGGTATTATTGTAGTAACTCTACTTTGTAGGGTTATTTTGGTATTTGAACTTTTAGTCTTTTTTTGTTCCCACTTTAAGTACTCCCTCCGCTTCAAAAAGAATAAATCCTTTTTTTTTTGTAACACTTTAACTTCAATTTCTCACGTAACACGTTTAAGGCCACAAAATTAAAAGAAATTTTGGTACATTTGATATAACTCTAATTTAGAATAATAAGATTACAAAGAATTTTTTCTTTTTCTTTTAAAGGAAAAAATACTCAAATATGCCATCAAACTTTCAGAAAAGACTCATTTATGACATCAGTTAAAAGTTTTGCTCATTTATGCCATTACCGTCAAAGAAAAGGCTCATTCATGCTATTATTTTTTAACGGTGGTTTTGAAAACCATTTTTGACACGTGCCCGATTATAATTCGACCATGTCATCAATTTTTTAAATAAAGAAAATCATAATTCTGAAAAAAATTGAATTAATTTCTTTTATCAAATAAATTGATGACGTGATCGAATTATAATTGGTCACGTCATCAATATTTTTAATCAAAATTTTTTTTTAAAAATATATTTTTTTCAGAATTATGATTTTTTTAATTAAAAAAATTGATGATGTGGCCGAATTGTAATGGGTCACGTGTCAAAAATGGCTTTGTAAAACCATCATTAAAGAATAATGGCATGAATGAACATTTTCTTTAACGGTAATGACATAAATGAACCAAACTATTAACTGATGGCATAAATGAACCTTTTCTGAAAGTTTAGTGGAATATTTGAGCCTCTTCCTTTTTTAAATCATGTGGTAAGTCAAATTAGTTTTTTTTTTTTGAAACAGAGAAAGTAATATATATGATGATATGATATGATAATTAATATTGAGTTTGCTCTTCTTTTTATCGACTATATTCTTGTATAGTTTGAAGTTGTTGTCTATAGTTGCTAATTCTACATGTCACTCCGCCAAATTCAATAGTGTTTAGTTTCTTCATATGCCCTTTCATCTTACACGTTCCGCAGGTATTGCGCTGAATCCCTTTAATTACTCGAGTGAAATAATCATGACCAACGAAATGGTTCAGAAATTTGAGAAGTTCCACTACTTTTCTTTTCTTGTTATATATATATATATATATATATATATATATATGTGTGCATTTTTTAATAAAAAATTGACAGCAAAAAGGTAATATCGGTATTGATATCTTTATTCATGCTATGTTTATGCAGGAAAAGGTTTTTGAATTTTTTCAAACAATACGTTGAACAAAGAATAAAGTTAAATGAAGAAAAAGTGATTATAATTCTTATGACAAAATGGAGAATATTTATCAAGATTTGATAAAATCTTTGATGTGATGAGATCTCACAAGCATTGTTGTCTTTTAGGATCTCGACTTTCCAAGACAGGTAAATACATTGCTAATCTACATGTTATAGTTTCTTATACTTATATATGTACTTTATTATAAACTAAAACTTTGACAATTAAATAGAATACTTCATTTCTTCTATTTCATGCAACACTCTTTCCTCTTTAATCTACTACGAAAAAAAAGTATTTTCTTAATTGAAAGAACTTTGAACTTCATATCTTTTTATCTTTGAAGGCATGCTTATTTAACTCTACATGAAACAAAAAAAATTCTAAAACTTGTGGTCTTAAATACGTTGTAATATTTGTGTGACTATATAACTTCTCAATAATAGTAAAATAAAAAAAATTATGACTTGATTATTTTCAAATACATACATATGTCATNTTAATTTATTTTATTTTTAAAGCTAGCATTCCTCTTTCGTAAAAGGTTGTGACTTATATGAAGAGCTGCGATTTTTATGAAAAATTGTGACTTTTATGAAAGGTTGTGACCTAACTTTTTTCAAAGAGTTGTGACTTTTTCGATAAGACACAATAAATATTTGGTTACACTACCCTTTGTAGTCTATATATAGAGAAATTTTCCTCTCATTTTAAAATAATGAAAATTCTGAAATTCTTCTTCTTCTAGACAACTAAATATTTGTGTATTTTGCTTCTATTGAATGACTCACTAAAAAGAGCTTGTCAGAAAGGCTATCCCGTGAAATACCTTCGGTTCCAAATCTGATTTTTGCTTTGAGTTGGGACAACCAACTTAAGTAGTTCCGGTAATAGGGAGTAAAAGGGGGAACGTGGATCAACATGAGAAAATGATGAAACTTTCCATGCAATTTTTCTTTTAAAATCACTTTTCCTCCCCTTAATTGCAGAAAATTTGCTTCATCAAATCGACAATCTGCAGGTGAATAAATCTCTCATCAATGGCATAAGGTAGCGAATTTTGGAGGGGTAATCAAACCCAACATATATGTCGTCTAACCTTCTTTGGGGGTCCATTTTAGTGCATTGTGATGGTGCTACTGACACATATAAAGCACATTCAAAATTTAGTATATGAGCAATTCATTACCAAACACAAATTGTGATGGAGAGTATTTATTATGATGAGTAAGTCTGAGACGAACAAGTGATATTACATATAAGATAGCATGACCTCAAACAATAAAGATGATATCTCAACTTAAGATCTGCTTCACCAAGTTATGTCGATAACAGGACTACAAATTGAAAACCGGGACCCGACAGAAGTACAAAGAGAAAATAAATTTTGCTTCATACTACACATCTGATGGAAATGACATAGTCAGATTGAAAAAAGATACAAGGGCATGTGAGTAGTTTGCCTAGTTTTGTTTCCTACAGGAATCCCACTGAATATATCGCGATGTTGGTAGCTAAACACAGACATTTACAGAAGATTATTTTCATTTTCTCATAGTAGTAGTGAATCACGACTAGCAAAATCAGGAGGCAGGGGATTTCCATTTACAAGGACTTGTTCCAGAAGATTAACTTGCACAGGCTTGAATTCATAGTGCTGCAGTAAAAATAACAATAATTAGTGAGGAGTGACAAAATTTGACTGGCAGATTATTATAAATAATAATCACGAGCAAAGCAAATGTGATTATTATTATTATTCCAATACTTAAAACCGTATCCACCTTACTTTTCTCTTTGTTTCTTTAGTTTTTCTAACTCTTGTTCTTTAATAAACCAACATAAATATATGAGGCGGTAATTAGCAACAATTGAGAACTTTGTGTTGTCAAAGATCCTAAATATGATACAACAGTTCATAAGTGAAAATGGGATTTTTTTCTTTCAACAACTTACCAAGCCACAATCATAACGAAGAAAGGATAGAAAATCAGAAGAACTAATTTGTTCATTACTCCTCCCGTCCCTTGTTAGTTGTGATAGTTTCATTTTTAGAGTCAAACGATAAGGATATTGACTAATATTTATTATGTATTTTTTCATCATATTGATTGATATGCAAAAAAATTGTAATTTAAGTAATTTTCGTATAATTTTTATATCTAATATTTTAATTTAAAATATTGATTTAATGTAATCTAATTTTAATTTTAAAAATAATCAGATAAACGTTTAAAAAACGCATCATGACAAGTAAAAGTAGTCAAATTATTAAACTCTTACTATTTGAAGCATCAAAATAATTAATTAAATTTTACTTACTATACTATAAAACAATAAAAGTATACAGTTATTTGAGTGTAACTATGTATTACGTACGTGTGAACTGGTTAAAGGACATAAACAAAAATTCCAATCAAGAAAAAAAAAAGGTGTATATTTCAGCTTCTGGTAATTTCAATCCCATGAAATCTTCAAGGGAACTAAACTTTCGACATACAAAGTCTTACTTGTCCCAATGTAAGGAATTTGTGTAAATTTAAATTCAGTATATTCATTTTTTCGCGGGTTATACTCAATAAAAGAACCGCTACACTTTGTCCATAGTATGTTCCCATTCTCCTTAACACATAGGAAGATACCTTGTGGTTCAAGATCTGACCATATACACATTCGAGTGAGTGAGTCAAAAGTAGGAAACTTGTTAATACAGTTCCACCTATCTTTCTCCAGCAACCAAATCAAATTTTCCTCGCCAACCGTTGTAAAAACACACACGCCATCACCCAATGCATGTAATTTCGGCCTTTCCCCACATGTTCTTGGCACTGGTGTTACAATAAATTTTTCATCTACTAGATGGAAAGATATAATTTCCTTGTCATATGACATCCGGTAAATCACACCGTTTAATGAAACTTGATTATCGTATAGGTACGTGTGAGAAGAATCATCCGGGCAAATTGGAAAAGCACTGTGAATTGTTCTCCAATGTTGATCTTTAATAGAGTATACTTCAACAACGTTGAAGTGTTCGTTTATCAAGTAATGTGCACATATAACCTTGTAATCTTCAGCCACAAAATCATAGGCAAAACCAAATATTGGAGATGTCGTCGAACAACGATTTTTATTCAGAGAATCTGGAATGACTTTGTATTTTCCAATTGCAGGATTGAATAATGTCATGCTATAGCCAGGATCGTATGACGTCATTAGGACCAAGCCACTACATGAAAACACTTGTAAAAAAAAATATTTAAAACAGAATTCTGGGATATTCAAATATACAACTTTTGAATCAGCATTAATTGATGCTTCCGTTGATACAATTTTATATTTGGGGTTTGTTGTATGTAGAGATAGAATGAAACTAACCAAGACAATTTTTTTACGACTAATATCGATGGATGAGTTATGTAGATATGACTTGATGAAGTCGGCATCATCAACACAACAATGCCATGATTTACAACAACTTTTGAATCGTGAAAGAGATTTCACAGGAAGCTTTAAGAAGATCGAGTTGACAATATCTCTAGGCAAATAAGGGATATTTGAGCGTCCGTCCATGTTGCTGATAGTTTTTTTTTTTTAATTACCATTGCTTTATAATACAATTTAAGCCTTATTCAACTCTAACTCTAAATCCAAGTAGTAGAAGGTAATAAGTTGGATTTTACCCTAATTATGAGCTTGTTTACCATAAATATATTTTATTTTTCATTCCTCGGTCATGCATATTTTACTTCATCAATATCATTGAAGCAAAGAACAGCATATAATCATATCTATCATAATAATAATATATATATATATATATATATATATATATATACACATATATTTTTTAGAAAGTTGAATTACGATTTTATCCCTACTTTAAATTAAGATGTTATAAAAGCATTTAATTACTTTAATTTAAATATTAAATTGGATCACTTTAATAAAAAATAGATTTTTTTATCAAATTAAGTCATAATATAAAATAATTTATCAAAATAATACATTTTTAAATTTTTTTACAAAACTAGTATAAATGTATTTCACAGTAGCATTTTAGGCTATATTTCATTTTTATAAAACTAACAGCGCTAGGTTGATATACGTCATTGTAAGTAATGTTTTACTCCTAAAACGTTATTTTGAGTAACGTTTTACTCTTAAAACGTTACTGTGAGTAACGTTTTAGGAGTAGAATGATACTATGAGTAACGTATATCAACCTAACGTCATCAACTTTTAAAAAATAAAATATACCCTAAAATGTTACTGTAAAATACATTTATACTATTTTTGTAAATTTTTGGAAAAACATATTATTTTGATGAGTATAAAGTTTTTTCTTATTCTGAGCTTGTTAAATATGTTTTGTCCGACCTCATGATTGTAACCTCCTTTCAATTGAACTATATATTATTTATGTATATGATGGTTAGAATATTCTTTGCCAAAGGAAAATCACATATTTTCTGAATATGATAGATCATAATTCTAATCATACACATCACCGACTTACTTTATATACTCCTCCGTTTAAAAAAGAATGATCATATTTCCTTTTTAGTCTGTTTCAAAAAGAATGATCCCTTTCCTTTTTAGCAACACTTTAACTTTAACTTTCCGCGTGACATGTTCAAGGCACAAGATTAAAGGGCATTTTGATATATTTGACATAACTTTAATTTTGAACCACAAGATTAAAAAGTTTTCTTTCTTTTCTTAAACCCCGTTCCAAGTCAAACTAGACCATTCTTTTTGAAACGGATGGAGTATCAATATTATTTTCGTATGATTTGAAAAAGTGATTACCAATGTTTGATTCTTTGAATGCCAAGATAGTGTTGTGCTAGCTCATTTGTGATCAAGATTTATGTAGAATAAATTAATATTCTGCATTTACATAATCAAATCGTTTCTAACTCAGAGATTGATCACAGTTTTATGCATTGCTCGTCGTTTCTTCTCAAAGAAAATCACACATCTTCTATGTGTTGAGTGATCATTGCTTTCTTAATTTCTTGGCATAACTTTAATGGTAATATGACAATCCCCTCAAATAACTTTAGATATATAGTAAATAATCTTCTAACATTTTCATAATTAACAATATGTAAGTGCACTGATTGCACTAATACATGACAATTTTAATCATTTTCATGAGGTTGAAAGATTGTTTCTATGTGTTAAGCAATCTACATGAAATTTTTTAAAGACCTTTTAAATCCTTCAAGAATTTTCATATAACCTTCATCGTCTAGTTAGACATGATAATCAGTCATTATACATATTCAAGTATTTCATATATTGCGAGACTGAACTAAGTTTCGTTGTATCAATTAGCGGAGAACATATCTCCACTTATTAATGTCAAGACTTCTGCGAAAATCCTTTATGCCCCAAAGCACAAACAATACTTTATATAGTATCGCTATACTTTTGCACAATGATTTATTTGTACCCCACTTACGTATATTTCTATTTTTGAACTATAAGTTGAAAAATATCACATTTCTAAGTGAAACAAAATATACTTGAATAGTGCATTTTATTTGATAAATCATTTATCTGTCCACATTATATGACATATTCAAATTTAAGATCCTCGTAACCATTACTAACATTGAGTGCTATTTCATATCAAAGATACAATCGACGATCATTTGACTTGATTCCACTACGACATAACTCATCGAAATCTCTTTATTTTTCATCATTTTCATGTCCGAGAACCTTTGCCAAGGTTTTATAAAGTTTTATGTCATAGTGCTCTTTCAAATCACTTACCTCATTATCATGACCATTTTGATAATTTTCTCCTCTCCTTCCTCAAGTAATTTTACTTTTGAATTTGATTGGTCTAATCATCACGCTTCTGGTGTACCAAAACTCTGTCTTCAAGGACTATTTATTGGAGCATTTACAACTTAATTAAAATATTGGGTCAGCAAATACATTTGACAAATTATTTGCAACATTTTGCAAATGAATTATCTCTTGAATTTTAAGTTCACATTTTTCTTAAATAGGATCTAGATAATGCACCCCACACATAATTTCAATTGCTAAACATATCTCCTCCTAATTTTAGGAAATCAAACATTCACCTCCAACCTTATTGGGGATCCGTCTTTGTGCGTGGTGGAGTAGTAAAATCATATGTGCACACATCAAATTTTTAGATGAAAATTATTTGGTTCCTGACCCTGAACCAATTGTGATGGAAGAATCTTGTTTGCTTGATATATACATGTTAAATAAACTCATCTCAGACCAAATTTTATTTGAGAGATTTGTTCTCATAATCATTTGTCTAGCTATAATTGAAGGCATATAATTTCTGCTAAACCAACCAACATTATCAACATAAATTTATAATACTCTTAATTTAACAATTCGAGCAAACAATCTTAGAAAAATCAATTTGTAAGTTGACACAAATGCACATATGACCATGCCATAGATTCATCTATTAAATCATAATAGTGAACGGTCTACATGACAGGTGAACGACCCATATTCACCTTTCTATATGTTCCAAATAATTTAAGGGGATACAATCCCAACCTTAATTGATACGGTTATCATTTTGTTATGAGAACAAGAAATAAAAGAGAATATTGAAAAAACTTTTATTTCTTCAAACATATAGCTATGATTTCTCAACTTCTTCTGCATCACTTTGAACCAGAATCGCCAATCAATTGTGTCAACTGATATTTATTCTAGTAAACTTTTAGTTTACTTTTGCATGTGATTTCTTCATCATGCTCATTTTTTATTCAATAAACAAAAGAAGCGCGGGTAATCTTTTACGAATATTCATAATCCTCTATGATCGTAATAATCTGAGGATATTTAATCTTTCAATAATTTACAGTCTCAATATAATAATTTTCAATTTTCTGAAACGTAAAAAGTTTCTTTGAGGCTTATTACAATCCCAATGTTTTGACCAATTTCATTTCGGGTAGTACAAATCAACTCTTTCAGAACTCTCAATTAATTTTGTGTACTACCGTAAATTTCACAACACCATTTTTATGGTGACCATCTCTTTCAAGGAGAAACTTATTAGTATTGTCATGGTTAAAATTATTACATGCAAGACTTATTTCTATATAAACAATGACAAATTTGTGTTGCCACACAACAACGTCTATTTTGACCATGTCCACAACCTTTATAGAAAAAAATTATCTCTTTCTTTTGTCCTTCAATAGTTCATAATAAAACATACCACAACATTTATGTAGCACTCAAAGTATATGACCAAAAATGACCATTTATGTTAAAATATTTTCTTTCAATCTCTCAAACCTCCTTTAGAGGTAAAATGTGACATTCATACCAATAATACACGAACATGTTCTTATCAATACAAACACAAGTCACATTTTCTTCAAGAAATCGACTATAACTATTTCTATTCTCTATAAGTTTTTATTAGAAACTCATGTCATGTTATATATGTAACTTACCTCAACATTACTATAAGAGGTCAAATGTACCAATTGTACTACCACTTTGTCATCCTTTATTTTGATGGAGGATTTACAAAAATTTTCAAATTGAGTTGCAACAACAACAATGTGCCCAATAACTTCTCATACCACTTTAATGGATAAAAATTACCTTTAACAATTACCTTCCCATTTGAAAGACCATCTTAAGAAACAATGTGTCCAAATTAGCAGATCTAAGCAAAATCCAGAAGAGATTTTAAGCTCAAGAAATGGAATCAGCTGCTAGAAGAAGTGGTAGTGGTGTTCTTGAAGGATTTTACAGGTTGGTTATGCGTCGTACCCCTGTCTATGTTACCTTTGTCATCGCAGGCGCTTTGCTCAGCGAACGGACGGTGGATTATGGGGTTAAAACGGCCTGTTGATGAATAAATTTTCACTAATGAAGTTTATTTGAGACAAGAGACAGAAGTACTAGTTATCGATATTTCAATAATCATTTTGCTAATTCGCCATTGCTGGCTTTCTTTTATATATTTCCTGTAGCTTTGAAGGAAATTCATTGAATGAATTATGAAATCCACTTGAAATTTATGTCATAATGGATTGTGTTTGACAATGTCGGAGGACAGGCAAATAATCATTATTGTGCCAAAAAGAAATTCTTTCTTGCATTTTATATGAAAGTATTTGAACATAAGAATTTTGAGATGAAAAAATAAAAATAAAAAATGACATGGCATTGACATAGGTGATATGGAATTGACATGACATTGATATAGGTGATATGGAATTGACAGACATTAATATAAGAGAGAGTGAACTACACACATGATAAGAGGGGTTTAAAATTTTTATTTGGATTGAGTCAAAGGTTCAATTGGTAAAAGAATATGTAGAAGGATCTATAATACACACGCATACAGGTACGAGGGTCCATTAGACCATTTCGCGTTACATTTAAACGAAAATCTTAAGAACACATAATATTATTCCTTTTAATTACCACAATGATGACCATTAACATTTTACCACACTCATATTCATACATTCAACCACTAGTCATTTTTCAGACGCATTATGCACTGCTACCACATTCAGATAAGAGAATGGAGCAAATCAATTGGGTGGATTTCATGACTTTTATCAAGAGTTCATCAATTTGCTCAGTCATCATTACATCATCATTACATTATGTTGGTACTTGAATCCAACGTCTTACCTATAAGAGTTCATTTTAACTCATTATTTGTTGTGACCCAACCCAACATTTTAATACCATGATGCATCAGGACTCTCACCTGATTACCCTCTTGGTGCTGTATGACTTGAATCCTTCGTTTTACCCTCAATCAATGACATAAATGTCAAATATGACAGGATTCACATTTAGCCTTTAAAAAAAATATTGCCACTTTGTGATTAACATGTACAAATAAATATAGAACAAAATTGTCACTTTGTGATTAACATGCATAGTAAAATATAGAACAAAAAATTAATAAAAATATTCTCAACAAAGTATGTCCTAATATCTTAAACTTGTTAAAACAGAGAGTTACATATAACATTATATTATATAATGTTTGGTGCATAATTATTAAAGTAGTGAATTACCGTTATAAATCAAAGAATCAATTGCACACTAAAATAATAAAGCATAATCCATCGTTGGCCTCCTAAAGTTGACATCAATTTTCACTTAGACAACTTAACTAAGCTTTGTTCATTTTAGACACCTCATGTCATGCCCTATTGTGTCATTTTGACACTTTTTACTGACAGGCATAGTGAGTTAATACACTCAATACTAGCGCGTGAAAGACTCATTTAATCATTCTTCTTTTACTTTTTTTCATTTTCTTCATCATTTTTCAGCCACCATCTCTTAAAATTTGAATTCCTTTCATAGAGAAATAGTTTTGATGATGCTACAGACAAATAAAATGAATTTCAACACGAAGTGATTTCACATAAAAATAAATTCATCGCAATAGAAGGTCTACGATTCATGTTGTTTCAAAAAAGAAGGACAACGAAATTTTTTGAAAAAGACTATGGGTGGGGTGGGAGATGGGTGGAGAAGACGATGTGGGTGAAGAAATTCTAAAATGACAGAATGCAATATGACATGAGGTGCATAAAATGAACAAAACTTAGTTAAGATGTCTAAGTGAAAATTGATGTCAATTTGAAACCGATGGGTTAATAATTCTAATTATACTAAAATAATACTGCTCACTACCACCATCCCTTTTTCAATTTTCATGTGAAACCAAAATATTTTACACAAAAAAACAAAATAAATTAAAAGTTTATGTAATAACCAAATAGTGAGCAGAATCATAAATAAAGTATAAAATAAGTTTCACGTAAAAATGAAAATATATTTATTCATAGGTGAAAAATGCACAGTAACAATAATATTAATCATTTACCTTGTTCACAAGTAAAATATAAAATAGATTCCATAATAATTTACTTTGTTCCCGAGAGAAAAATAAACACAATTATTTTATTGTCTTTTCTTTACTTTGCTTCAATCTTGCAATGGTAGACATTCGTGCTGATAACAAGTTGTAAAACTTAAGAACAAAAAACAATATAAAGATGAAGACAAGAAAAATATAAGACAAGAGGAATAATATGAGATAACATTATGATGTATGTAGTGAAGGATTAACTAGTATATTCGAGGACATCCATATTAAGATTTCTTTACCAAAATCAATTGTTATTGCTTTTTTATTTTTGATTTCCTGTTATTCAGATTATTTTTGTCCAAACTAAGGGGGCATCAAGTCGGTATTGCTATTCTTGGGTCTAGAAAATGGTGAAATGATTTCTCAATGTCTTATTGCATATGGATGTCACTGTTACCAATCCTCCATGTTTTGTAATGTGTTGGAAATTTTGGTTATGATATTTATTTCTTCACGCAGGCTGCCTCCTTTTGTCAATCTAATGGCTTTAGCTTGGAGAGTCGACTAATGGTAATTACATAAACTCAATAATGAAAATCTGGGTGGAGTAGATGACAAATATTTATAAGAATAAAACTCCTAAAGAGCATGAGCAAGGAAATGGAAATTGGTTCATTGCCTTCACTTCTATTGAAATTTTTCAAGAAAATATATAGTGATTGAATGGTGATATTGGTGGATGCTCTGCTTTCCTCTCCAGATCAAAGAAAAATAGTGTGCTTTCTTAAATGAAATATACTTCCTTTTATTTATACACATACAATGAGATTAAAAGTTGACGTAAATTTTTTCCTTTTTCTATTAACTTTTTTCTTGACAATCTTAAATTTTTTATTTCTTGTGTAGCTAGATAATCTAGCATTCCAATAATAGTAATGAATCCTTTGTTTACAAATTCAAGAATTTGAGACATATGTCGTCAAAAAAAAATCCTTTGTTTACAAATTCAAGAATTTGAGACATATGTAGTCAGAAAAAATTATGTACATGTAGATGAATAGTTAACTTTTAATTTACAAGTGAGGATTTTATATTGGCTAAAGTTTTATTTAGTAATAGGGGACAAACGTGCAATGCACGTTTCCAAAATCAGTATGGAATAAACATGCAACGCACGTGTCCAGAGATTAGTATAATAAAATTGACAAGTTCAATAGTTGATCCATTGTTCATTTTGGACAGAATAGTCTGATAGGTCCTTATACTTGTATCGATTTATAAAGTGGACCCTTCTATTTATGACTTTGTCAAGTGAACCCTTAAACTCAATGAATCACATCATTTTAAACACCTTTGACCATTGACCAAACTTATGTGACGAGTTGAAAAAATGTGTGACGCACACATGAGTTAAGAGCGTGAAATTAGTGCTTTTCATTAAAAAGACAATTTTAATCAGAAAAAAAATTCAAAAATAGGAAAACCAAAAAATTATCCCTTCTTCTTCTCGCATTTTTCTGCAGAGAAAGAATTAGGTCCTGCACATATTTTTCACCATTAATTGTTTTTGTAATCTTACTCTATTTCTAAAAGATAATACTCATTCGTCAAACATCCCACCACAAACATACAAATTGGAAAGAAGAAAGATGAAATTTTTTGTTTGCAATGATTTTTTTTGGGTTGATTTATTTGTTACTGCTAAAATACAAATTGGAAAGAAGAAAATACTCATCCTTCAAACATCCCACAACAAACATACAAATTCGAAATAAGAAAGAAGAACTTTTTTGTTTGAGGTATCGTCACTACTCAAATCTCCACGGTTGCTCCAAGCAACTGTTTTGGTCATTGGAGATTTATCAATTCACAACGATTTTCTAAGAATTCTTGAATCTCGAATTGTTTTGGGGAAGCAAAATTCATTTAAAGCTTTACAAGCAATGGGTCAAAAAGAGAATTTTTTTTAAAAAAAACCTTGCTCAACGAGAACACCCAATTTTCAAGCTATAGGTATGACAACAGGTGTATATTTTGTGCTTAAGGTGGATGGAAAAGGAAGGGAGTGTGAGGAGGGTTTGGATTTGGGGGGCGGCTAGGGTTTACAGATGAGAATGAAAGATGGGAAAGGAGTTGATGCAGCTAGTGAGAAAAATTAGCTTTTCAAAAAAATATTATTAATTTTTTAATATTTATTTTCTGACTTGTAATTAAAAAATAACGTGGATTCTACGTGTACTAGGTTGTATATGCACCATCTCCAAATGGAAAAAAGCGTTTAAAATATTGTGTTTTATTAAGTTTAAGTGTTCACTTGACAAAGTAATAAGTAAAATGATTCACTTTACAATCTGATACAAGTACAAGGGTCCAGACCATTTTACCTTCATTTTGAGATAAAAAAAACTCTTCTAAACAACTAATTAACAACTAATTAACGTAATAAAATTATGAACAATGACCAATCTTTATGCTGTCATTTTCTTTCAATTGGAAATGATTAAGTTATAGCCTTTCAAAGTAAAACATTTGATTTTTTTAATAGCCATTATAATTGCAAAGTTCTAAAGTTCAAACACACGTCTAAGCTTCAAATAACTTGAAGTTGTAAAAAAAACAAAAAAAAACTAATTGTATTCCCCTGTTATCAAATGGGCTACCGCTCAAATATCCCGAATTTGCCTATTAATTATATTGTGAACTCCATCCTACTAGAACTTCCCATCAAATTTCATTTAAGGTTCATATTACATGCAAATCATGATGTTGTTCTATCTGTTGCTTAATTTACATGTTTCTTTCAGTACAGATATGGTATGGGGCTGTCACGACCCGGTCCTACCAAGGACGTGATCGGCACTCAAGAACCATTGTTGGTCCTCAAGCGAATTCTCATCCTGGCTGACTACAAGTGAAATACTAAATCAAGCATACATAAACATCAAACTGAAAGAAACATTGAAAAGATCTTACTAAATATCAAAACTTTGTTGAATATATTCAGTATATGAATTATAAGTTTAAATAAAACATCTCAAAACTGAATGATTCTCCAAAACTGTCAATCTATGAAGCCTCTACTATATATAGACTAGTCGCCAATGTAGGTACAAGACCCGTGACTACTCAAAATACTACTTATACTAACAACTATGAAACTGGGTCCTCTGGAAGCAAGGAGACTCTAAAACCCCGACTTTTCAAAACGTCTAAATTAACTCATATCTTCGTGGAAAGACAAGGAAGGTGGGTAATAAATTAAGAATGGTGTGGTATGTCATATTTTAAGTGTTCAAGGGTGGTGTCTCAATTTTTGAAGTTATATAAGTGGCATAATAAAAGTTGGTGATGTTGACACCCAATTTTGATCCTCCCCAATTATAATTAATTTCCGTGTTTCTTAAGTTTTAGACGTTTTGAAATAATTAGTAAAATTTAAAATATTTTGAAAAGTCATTTTTAATCATTTATCGTCATTTTATTTAAGTGATGTTCTCGTTTTATAAAATTGAATATAACTAGTATTTTATAAAGGTTCCAAAAACCGTCTCAAAGATGTCATAATTTTCTAGTGGGTATTTTTCTTTAAATTCGGTCTAGTGTAGATTTTTTAATTACAATTTATTTCGCCAAGTGTAATCGTCTAGTCTATTTTCAAAATTAATTAATTCATTTTCGTCAAGTTCAAGAAGCTCGCTAAATTAATTTAATAAAAATAACACTCCACACACATTTAAGATGATATATCTCAAGTTATAAACTTAATTTTTTAAAATAAACTACTTATAGCAAATTATTATCGAATTATAGCATATCAATAAAAAATATATTAATTAAAAAAACTATAAATAATTATTGAAATAATAATTAATTTGTTCAAATAATTACTTTTATTTTTTCAGTTTCATTTTTTAAACTAAACACTTTAAATTTTTGCTTATTAATTATACATTTACCTTTTACAGTTTTAACTTTTTAAAATAAATAACAAATTATTAATAATTAAATTTCACATTATATAGTTACCTTTTTAAAGACAAAAACTAAATAATAGGGATTTGATTTTAATTACACCCTATTTTACAGTTACCCAATAACTACCTACCCCCATTTAAATCAATACACTACAATTTTTCCCCAATACACTCAATCTTCCCCCACACGCCTAAAACATCATCTTCCCCAAATCCCCTTGCTGTTCCCCAAGTCTTTCCATTATCCCTCACTTATCAGTTCATCCCCAAAATCAAACATCCATACTATGTTCATATAGAATGTCGAAGAAAGGTAGTGAAACCCCACGTAAAAGTAGAAGATTGGTCGATGAATCAAGATCTGAGGACTTTCATGCTCCTTAATTTAACATTTTGTCACAAACTCAAACACAAAAATCAACTGGAAAAGAGAAGTCTAGGTCAGTGAAATCGAAGATGGAAAAAAACAAAAACAAAGAGGCAAAGGAAAGAGGGAGGAATAGGAAAGGAAAAGAAATTCAAACATCATCTGAGTTCGAGTCTGATTTTGCTTACGAATTAATAAAGATGGAAAAAAATAAAAACAAAGAGGCAAAAGAAAGAGGGAAGAAGAGGAAAGGAAAAGAAATTCAAGCATCATCTGAATCCGAGTCTGATTTTGCTGACGAATTAATAAATACAAAATCAAAAAAAGCAAAAGGCATTGAAATTGGTAGGTCAGAGATAAGCCACAAATAAACCAAAACAAGTTGTTAAGATCAGTAAAAAGATTTTTTTCAAATTTCAATTAAAATGTACTGTTTAAGTGTGTTTAATTTTAATTTTATTTGTCAATAGTATAGAACATGAAATTTGTATGATTTACATATGAGTTGAGTTTTTAGTATTGTATATTTTAATTATATATGAATATTGTATGTTTTAATGTTGTATGATTTGTGAATATATAATTGGATTACAACAAAGTATGATTTTTGATAAATAATAATGTATTAATGTTGTATGATTTTGTGTATAAAATAATTACTATATTTCACTATAGGAATGTATGCATTAATGTGTTAACTTTGTATGCTATGTGTATGAAATGCTATATTGTCTATTACAATATCAATGTATGAATAATGTATTAGTGTTGTATGTCGTATATTTTTACTATTATTATAAGTATTAAAGTTGTATATTTTATGTTCTGATTTTGATGTATGAATTAATGTAATGGTACTGTTTGAGTAGTAGTTTTTAGTTTAAAAGTCATAATTTTTTTTTTTAAAATCAAATATGTATTAAATATTGTATGCATTGTGTATGAACTGATGTACAATTTTTGTATGCTTTGTGTATGAATTGAATTGAATGTCCATTTAACATAGCAGTGTATATATGATTTTATATGACATTATATAGTATGATAAACTTATTAATTTAATTTTATCAATTTTATAGAAGAAGAAGATACAAACACATTTCTCTTCATGTATTAACATGAATGTGTTTGCGGATCTGTTGACCTTCCTAGGCCAAGATAAGTTTCAACAATTCTTACAAGAAACACCGTTTGGATTTTTTTATGATTTGCATAACGTAAAAATCCAATGTCAGATGTTACGACATATATTTCTTCTTGAAACTGAAAATGACAGGGATGACATGTTTGTTAAAAATGTAAATGGTACAAAGTTACATCTTGGGTTACAAGAATTTGTTGTTGTAACCGGTCTGAAATGTGGACCAATTTCTGATTTTGTATCCTATCATAGTAATTCATACAAACTTCATACACATTTAATATATCATTCACTGACATATACATTATTTCAATTAAACAAAAAGAATATAGTTTCTATACAAAATGAATACAAAATATATATTATATTTTCAACAGAAACATATATTGTAAGTTAAACAAAATATAGACTTTCATACACAATTGATACAAGTTTCTTATAAATTTTATACACAATTAATACATTTTTCATACTTCACCAGTACACAGAATTATATCTTCTTGCTTTTTAAATATTATCTGAGCAGGTTTTACCATTAAATACAAATTTAATATAATTTTCAGACATTATTCATACATTTGTAATACTTGACCTGTACAAAGAATTATATCTAATTATTATTTGTCTAGTTAATAAACACATTGTACGTTTTTCTTATTTCTTCACAAATCAATTAACACGCGAATCTTCAATTTAATTACAACTCAAACACATTTATATTAACTTATGGGTTTTCAAAATATGCATCCTGATTGTTTATCCAAAAAAAAAAGAAAAGAACATACAAACTATATTTTAGATCTGACAATAATAAAAAAATTGAACACTTTTATACATGTACAAAACAACAAATATAATTAAAACCAACTATTCATAATTAAAACAAACAAATCATAATTAAAATCAATATGATGAATTTCACTTTCCACCATGTTTAATTAATATCGACACAATGTTGTCCATCAAATCAAATTAAATTGTTTCCAACGCCAAAATTTATTCAACTACTAATAAAAAATAAACTAAAATCTACAGATCTCAAAAAAATCGTGAAATTTTGGAAAACAAAATGACATGTATGTTCATGCCAATCTGGTAGAGCTTTTAAAGGAATTAATAAAAAATTAATATCATTTAAACTAATTTTAGAGAATTAAGGCAACTAACTAATCTAAAAAAATTTAAAATCCCTTAAAACGTGCTAATTTATTAACAGTAATTAATAATTATATTTAATTTATTTAATAAAAGATCTCATTTTCCATTATTAATTTGTTCATTTTTTTAATTTATTTTTTATTTTAACAACTCTTTTTAATAATTTAAAATTAGGCCTAAGTCATCTCCAGCCACTCAAAGTTGTCCGCATAATTCATTTAGACACCTCAACTAATCCTTGTGCCAATTGAATACTTTATTTGTTCAAAAGTCATTCCTATTAGACACAAAATGCTGACATGGCAAAAAACGTGTAATTCACTTTCCTTGAGCGCGTTAATTTATTAAAAATAATATTTTTCTTTTTTCTCTCTTAATTTATACCCCTAAGTTAATTTTTTTAAAAAAAAATAACAAAAAGAAGAAGAACAGTTGTATTCTTCTTCTTCCCTATTTCTATCAATCCCACCCCACCCCACCCCAACCCCCATACCCATACACCAGTGGTTATCTTCTTCCCCCATCATTCTAATGATTTCAAAATTCTTAGTATCAGTGGTTATCTTCTTCCCTCACCATTCTAATGGTTTCAAAATTCTTAGCATTTTGTTTCATTTATAAATTTTTCGAAGAGATTCTTTTCCCCATCTTTCTCTACCTAAAAAACGAGATGAAGTAAAAAATTATAATTAAAAAAA
>NC_028638.1:34474348-34566659 GCF_001406875.1 Solanum pennellii
AGATTTCAGGGTGAGCTATTGCTTCTAGCTTGGACTGGATCTTCCTCTTCATGTCTTGATGCCTTGAGATTCCGGCATGGACTAGCTTTTTACTTATTTTAGCTTCTTAGATACTCTTAGATTAGTAATTTGAGGATAGATGTTCTTGTGGTGATGACTTCCAGGTTTTGGGAATAAATAGTATTGAGTTTTTATAAGTTATTTAATCGATTTCCATTAATGAGTTTAAAGTCTTCCGCATTATATTTTGTTATTGATGGTTGAAATGTTGGGGATTAGATTGGTTGGTTCCCTCACATAGTAGGATAAGTGTGGGTGCCAGTCGCGGCCCGTTTTGGGTCGTGACACCTAATTTACACATTAATTTACTATTTATTCGTCTTTTTAGCCAAGTATTGTAAATACTTAATTGACCCATTTGTTAGGCATTTTTAAATGGAAAATTACTAACCGGAAAGAGGTGGAATCATGTGAGCATCATGAAATCTAGTGTCTCCCCCACGCCGAAAAGAGGTGGAATCATCGGCCAAAGTGACTCAATAACATGCTAGCGTATATCGGAATTTAACCTCGCCAGATCCCTATATTGGCAGTATAGGTTCAAAGACTAGGAGATTCATGGAGACCCATACCCGGCAAGCCGGACAATCTCATCTCATGAGAGTTACGTGAACCTTCGCCCTTCCCAAAACAAGGCATCACCTCTCATAGATAGCTTATCGGTGCTCAGTATAAAGTTCCATTACATTTAACTCATACATCATGGAAGCTGGCTTCTAGTATTAGGACATCATAGCTCAATAGATGATTTCTCATCTCATCATTAGTATTAAGTGTTTTTAACTCAATATTTTCATTAGGGTGTTCGTAGAGTCTGGTCTCTTCATTATCTTACACTCTCCTTGGTGAGTACGTATTGATAACATTTAATTAGGCTCATTTGAGATTGCTCTCATCATATACATTAGCCTCACATCATGATTGTCACCACATTCTTCATTATTACCACCTTTCTTTTTCATAGTTACTCACCTCTTATTACGTGAATGTTCATTTCTTCATTTCATAGTTTATCTCATCATATGCCAATGCACTTGGCAATTTAGTGTATCTTACACTTGTACTTCACCCTCCTAAGGTTCTTCATTTCATTACGTACATCTTAGGTTCACTTAATTTTTGAACGTATGTTAGACTTATGTTTCTATTCATACAAGTCATGGGGCTTCATTCATAGTTCGCTATGTGATTCTTACTTTCATAAGATTATTTATTGCAAGACTTATGTATCTTGCATATATGCCAAGATCTTGATTTTTGATCTAAATAGATGGCATTACTCTTGGATATTTTACTCACGTATGACTTATGTATCAATACGGAAGTTTGGGCACGGGAACCCAATTCTTGCATCACTTGGATATCATTTATATTTTTTTTCATTGATTTTATTTCTAATATTCATAACATTAGAACTCTAAATTAAATCTTACCATTTATACGGAAGAATTAATTTTCTATTTTTAATTAGAATTTTAAATTAAATCTCCACATTTACATGAAAGAATAGATTTTCCATTTTAATTAGGATTCTTAATTAAATCTAAACATTTACATGTAATTGTAAATTTTCTATTTCAATTAGAATTCTAAATTAAATCTCAATATTTACAGGAACGAATTAATTTTCTATTTTAATTAGAATTCTAATTTAAATCTCAATATTTACATGAAAGAATTAATTTTCTATTTTAATTAGAATTCTAATTTAAATCTCTTTTTTTAAAAAAAAAAAAAGAAAAGGGGCGAGTGGCAGTGAGGTTGTGGGATCGAATCCCCACAGCCTCGCTTTATTTCCTTAATATTTTGCCCCCCTTTCAGCGCTGAGGTCGTGGGTTCGATCCCCACACCTCGCATATCTTTTTTTTTTCGCGAACAGGAAGGTCGTGGGTCAATCCCCGCCTCCAGCCCTATTTTTTTTAATTTTCTTGCGTAACAGGGTCAAGGGTTCGATTCTCCCCAGCCCTATTTTTTTTCCTGTGAACTGGAAGGTCGTGGGTTCAATCCCCGCCCCCAGCTCCATTTTCTTTTAATTAATTTATTAAGGCATGCTGCAGGGAGGTCCTGGGTTTGATCCCTGCAGGCATCAAAAAATTTTTTTGTTTCTTTGACGTCCAAAAAGTATCAGATGTGTATAGCTACGTTATGACCATGATGTCCTAGTTTGTTGGTTTGCTGAAGCTTGTGAGTTTTTGGTGTATTGTCTTGATATATACATGTTTTAAGTTTCGGTATAGATATCTTGGGATCCTCGACGGCCCAGTCAAGACTTTTGTGCTAGTTGTTATTTATCTATATAAACTCTTAGGGGTACCTGTTTATTTTATAGATTTGTTAACATAGGCCTTGCTGGTCGAGGGCTTAATTTATGTTAAGCTATACTTGTTTATTTTCTTGATTCTATGGGGCTTCTATGCAGTAGTAGCAAATGGTTCATTAGGGTGGAATCGTTCCTGATTTTTGGCATTAGGAGTCAATTGCGCCCTTGAGTTTGGGGCGTGACAAAATTGGTATCAAGCAACATCGTATCTTAGGGAGTCTACATGCCGTGTCTAGTAGAGTCTTATTTATAAATGTGTTGTGCACCACATTTGATAAGCAAGAATCTATCGGGCATGTTAGAATGATTATCCTTCTTTTGCTCACATTGTGCTATAGAGCGGTATCTTAAGGGTTGAGGTTTTTGGCGTATAATTGATACTTGTATGCAGATAGAAATGGTTGACACAAGACAGACCACATCTATTCAGGGCTAGATACAACTGCAGGCGAGGGTATCGACAAGGTACCACACTGGAGGTGGTAACCCATTGTGAGACCCTGAGGGAGACATCTTCTCAGTCTCCTATAGTGTCTCCACCACTTCAGGAGACTCCAAGGGCTAAAGGACTTCCGACTACACCAACACTACCACCTCTAGTTTGTCCTATTCCATGGGATCAGGATTTCAAGAGTGCATTATGTATGTTATCACAGTTATTAGCTGCACAACATCAAAAGGTTGCACCAGATGTTGCCGGTCTTTTTGAGGGCCTAGAAGTTAGAGAGTTCATGAATTTACCACCTTGAATCCTCCACAGCTTACAAGGACATATCACATAGAGGACCTTCAACACTTTGTTTATCATCTTCATCGGATCTTTAGAGTCATGCATGCCTCTACGACTGAGTCAGTTGAATTCACAACATTTTTATTTTGCAATGTTGCAGTATTGTGGTATGAGAGATGGGAGAGATCTAGGGATAGCTTGGATAGCTTTCATAAATTACTATTTGCATCGAGATATTAGGGATGGCCGGGTGGACCAGATTGTGAACCTCCGACCGGGCATAATGAGTGATCGAGAGTACGGGTTGAGATTTGATTCATTGGCTAGATATTTTGATGACTCATAAAATTATAGGTTAAACTAGAGCCTAATCGTGTGGGTTAATGTCTTGAGCTAAGGGTTTTAGTTACTAAATGATGAAGTATGTACTAGAACCTAAGTTTAGAAGAACGTTTAAGGTTTGGTTGAAGGTGTAAGGCCAAGAGCCACGCCAAAAAGGGGCAAGACTAAACCAAGGGCCAAGGCTGCCCTAAATTGGCTAGACATTGCCCAAGGACTCACAACCACTGTCACGACTAGTGGTATTAAACACGTTCAGTGAAAGGGATCGTGAGGGTCCCTTAGGCAAGCTGTTGACACCCAATTTCGACCCTCCTCGGTATAAATTAGTTTTCGAGTTTCTTAAATTTCCAAACAATTTAAAATAATTTGTTTTATAAATTTTGTAAAATAATAATAATGTATGAACTTTATGCCATTTTCTTATAATTCTTTTTAGATAATATAAATATTTACATAATTATGTATATAGTTGGTATATTTTACGATTATTTCTCAAAATATTTTAAATTTTAGTAAGTATTCTATTTAACTAATTTAGTTTAAATTATGGTTATATTTTGAATTACTATTTTACAATTAAAATAATTATATTACTAAAATAAAAAAGCTCGTTGATTAATTAATACAAATTCGTTTATTTAGGGTTTAACCAAATTTATTCTCCTAACTCAATTTGGCTATTTATTAAATTAACCCATCTTAAATTTCCAATTCAATTTTGGGCCATTTACAAAATTTCCTTTTTCAAATCCAGGCCCACTTTTAATTCCAGCAGCCCATCCCAATTCTCCTGAAAACTTGTTCCAGCCCATTCATCTTTGCTACATTTAATCCATTCCCTCCTCCCACTCTTTAAAAGCCAAATTTGGGCCTCTTTCTTTTTCTAATTGACCCAATTCAATTTTCATTCCCTTTAAATTAGTTTCCAGCTCATTCCCTTAATTTCCATCCCAAAACCCATTTCCTTCCTAGCCCATTCCCTTATATTTATTTCCCAGCCCAAAACCCAATTCCCTTTCCCCCTTTAGCCCCGACCCGACACCTTTCTTCATCTTCCCCCAAACATACGCTGGCGCAGAACTCCCTGAAAAAAAAAAGAACAGCCCTATCCTCTATTCTTGTCGTTTTCCCCTCGCGTAGCTCCCGTACAGCGCGTCCCCTTCCCTTCTCCCTTTGCGCTCGTACAAGTGGAACAGTAGAAGAGCTGCAAACCGCCGCACCAGCCTGGATTTCGTCCTTGTAGCATGGAATGGAGCCACGCAAGGGTGCAAGGACGAGGGAGACGATCCTATCCGTCCACCTCGCGTCCTAATCCGTTGGGAATTTGGGCATCAAAATCGAATATTTCCCCCAGCTTTTGAGATAAGTTTGGATTTTGAAACTCAAACAGGAAGGGGCCTGAAATCATCCTCCAGCCTTTTCCCTCCACAAACCCTATTTTCCCCTATAAATACCCCCCATCTTCTTCAGAAAAGGGGTTGGGAAAAATTTTTGGGAGAGATTTTTTTTACGAAAGAATATATATTGAGTTCTGTTAGAGAGAGAAGAAAAACAAAATTTTTTCATCATTTCTTAGAAGCTTGTGTGAGAAGTATTGATAGCATAAATATATACATATAGAACATATACGTAGGTGTCGAGTCTAGCGTCAAGTTTAAGTGTTCGCTGCCTCCCTTGCTCGTTTGTCCCTATTTCGCTGCTCCGAAGAAGGTAATACCCTTTCCTTGTGACATCCTCTCCTTTATCTCGCTGTGTTGATTCGATGTTACTTGTGGTTGAGATGATGATTTTGGCGTGAAGGGTATACATATATTCTTATGTCATTTCTATAACTTAGTCATATGTTGAGTAAAATAGCATGGCCTGAGTTTCTTATATCAATTCCTAGCAGGGCTTTTTTTTTTATCTGTATTTCGTCTCTTGCTTTGTTGGCTAAGCATGTTGTTCCTCCGTGTTCTCTCAATTTTTTATGTTTTTAGTTTGGTTGCAAGCTGAAAGTACAAGTGAGTGTCTATGGCATTTGTTTTCTAATGTTTCAACTTCTTTGAAGTGGCAGATTTTGAGGGGGGGAAGGGGGAAATAGAAGGGTCATCTTTGCTGGAAGCATGAAATAGTGTGAGAAATATCTTAAAATTCCATAGTTCCTTCTTACAGTCTATTGCTGTTAGCGTTGTCATTGATGAAATAGGTTGTGTAATATACCTTTTAGCTGATACCGTAATCAGCTTTTCCTTTCGTTGGTTTTTGAACATGAGTTTGGGCAGATTACAGTTTGTTTGTCGAATGACCTATTTGATTGCCTCAAGTGTGTTGTAGTAAATTATTGGAATTGTTATCTGCAACATATTATCGCCTGAGTCTCTTCTAATCGAACCTTTGTTGAATATATGTTGGTAATCTTTTCTTTACCATTGTTGTTTAGTCGTTATATGGGTTGGAAACATTTAAGTGTTCGAGTTATGACTATATTGGAGTGATCTCTGTTCAATTTCAACAATGACATCCTTTCCTTTCTCTCCACTGTGTTTTCATAGGGTATTAAGAATAGCATGTGATTGTTTTAGTTGTTGCCTTCAATCCTGTTGTCTATTTTTTGTTTAAATCTCAAGTTCATCCAATCGTTTTGGATCATTACTGTCCACAATGTGCAAATGTGTGTTATATCACTGCATGCATGTTTATGTTACAAGTTGATTATTGGATTGAGTATGTTAAGATTTCATGTCCCTTTCTTAATTCTTTTTCACTTGTTGTTGCATGTGAAATCATTTTCGAGTCCCTATGGATTTCGTTCCCATCTCTTGCACTTCCTCATTGAGCCGTAAAGGCTCAAACCTCGATCCTCCTCGAGTCGTAGACCCCTTCAAACAGGTGTACAGGTCGAAAACTGCAGAAATGCATTGCTGGAAATTGATTCTGGTTCATTAGAACCTGGAAAGCTGCTGGAAAATTACATTACAGGTGTTCCATAAAGCTGTATAGTATATATATACACAATGTATACACTGATATACAGGTAAAAAATGCACAGGAAATCCAAGTTTGAAATCTGGGTTTTTAGCAGTGAAGATACGCTGCTGAAAAGGAGTTTTCAACTTTTTAAAGTTGAAAAACAGGCTTATATACGTCCTGTATACACTGATATACATATACGCTATACTATAAATATGTGTAAAAAATGTGAATTGCAGATTAAAGTACAGGGGCGCCGATTTTAAATAAAATAAAGGAATAGGCAATGAATACGTACATAGGGAACAGCCCGTATACATTTGTATACATTTTTGGGCAGCGATATACAATTCTTAAACAGGTTAAAAGTAGTACCGGTACAAATAGGAAGAGATAATATAGAAAATACAGGGTGAATAGCGAGAAACGCGTATTCGAACAAGTGCAGTGCTCAAAAAGTCCGATATGTATTGGATATATACAATATATATCATTTTGTATACTTTAATTTCTTTTTCAAGAAATGGGCAGGGCCCTTCAGCAAACTTTTTTTTAATAGGACCAAGGGGCCAAATGTTTTTTTTTTTTTGCAGGATTTTAATTGGTAAAAGGGTCCAAATCGAAGTAATTAGTTTAGAACAGGTGGGTCACAACCCAAATGAATGAATTTGGGCAATCAAGCCCAAGTTCAAATATTTCTCTCTCTCCTATTTATTTGTTTTAATTATTTCATATTTTGGTAGAATTTTAATAATCTCCTAAAGGGTAGCCATTTTTCATTATTTTAAATTTTACTATTTTATTTACTTATTTTGTTTATTTACTTTTATTACCATTTAGTTTTTCTTAAATTAATTTCCTTAAAATGTTTTTCCTTTAAAAAAAATAATAAAAAAAGAATAAAATATGTCAAAACGAATTATTTACTAAGTTAAAAAATATATTTTAAGATCATTTTAGTCAAATCGCCGGTCAATAGCGAGTTAGCGGGCATCCCGAGGGCCTAACACATTCTCGGGATGTACATTGAACTTCGAACCTTTTCAATCGATTTTTAATCTGTTTTTAAATCTTTTGAAAAATTTCTTGATTTTATAAAAAATCAAGTGGCGACTCCGTAATTTGAATAGTCAATTTTTCTTAAATAATAAGATTAATTGATTTTTCGAAATATAGTCAATTTCTTCCATTTTTAAACAAATAATAGTATTTTAAAAATAAAACAGAAATGGCGACTCCGCTGGGGATTAATTAAGTTCTAACCATAAGATTTGACTGTTTGATTATTTCTTTTGATTGTTAAAAAATATTATTTGTGCCGAATGTGTTTAATTTTTCATAAACTGTTGCATTTTCATGGCATTCTTCCGCCAAATGGCAAATAGTATGCATTAGGAAAACGAAAGTTACGTGGCTTTCCACGGCTTTCTTCAGAAATACCCAAGAATTCATTTGGAAGTATCAAACAAATAGTTGGAATGCGGTCATCCGACGTTGTTTGGTAGCTTCACCCCGATGTTTGTCTGACTCGGGTAACCGTCAAATTGAAAACTATTCTAGTAAGCCTAAGATAGAGCGAAACCAAAACCAAATTAAGCATTAGACTAAGAAGGCTTAATACCCAAGGTGTATTAAGCCCATTTAGTAGAAAAATGTCAAAATCGTGTCTAAGGTCTTCGACCTCGCGACACATCATATTGTTTGACATTCGAATAATGTACGTGTGAAAACCAACTTGGGGGAGGGGAGAAATCTAACTGGTTTCTATTTTATAGATATGGATCGTTTCCGAAGTTCGATATGGTCGTCTCAGCGCCACCTCAACTCACGATGTGGTACAATGATTTGGATGGAGATCATATAAGGACCCTTAACAAATTCGTAGGTGCATTAACCAAACTGATCAATATGAATGGTTGGTCAGAACTGATTGAGGTACTTACGGGATATTGGGATAACCAGAGGATGGTGCTTCGATTTGGAACTGCCGAAATTACCCCAACTTTGGAGGAAATAAGAGATTGCATAGACACCGTAGGCACCGGAATAGAAAGGAGAGCAAGAAAACAAGAAGACATCTTCATCCCCAATAAACCTTCCGTATATGATATTACGAACTGGTTTGGGTTGAGAAAGTACTTTGCTTACTGGTGCCAGGAATCCCACGTAGCATTCAGGGACCTTTATATCCGATTTGGGCATGCGAGCTTTTACGCCACATACAATCGAGAGTTCAAAATCTCCTACAGAGAATGGAACGAGATCCGTCCCCTAGCATTTGCTGTGGCGATTTTGGGAACAATGGTCTTCCCTCATGGTCCGAGTTTGAGTATCAATACCCGAGTCATAACACTCGTCAACGCTTTGTTCAAAGGATATGAAAACCAAGGGACAACAAAATACTACCCTATAGCTCCGGTCATCTTGTCCGACATGTATAGAGCCTTGGGAAAGTGTAAAGAGGGACACCGATACTTTCAAGGATGTAATCTACTCCTCCAGTGGTGGATCCTCAGCCATTTAGCAAAGGGTGTTGGGACTCGGGAGCTCCATACCCTCAACAACAAAAATACCCTTAAGGATTTAAATGACCTGTTGTATTGGGCAAATATGAACAATCGGAGGACAAGGGGGAGATAGGCCCAAATTTTTTCCGAATTGAGAGAAGAAGACCTCCAATGGATGCTCGACCGTTTTATATCCAAAGAAGTCGTCGTGGAAAGTCATAGAAATGTTGTGCTTCCTCTACCAGGCATTCGGGGAATTCTCCCTTATGCACCATTTCGAGTCTTGCAACAGTTTGGAAGAAGACAAACTATACCCAGAGAAGCGTACTATGGCGCTTATGTATACGATATTGGAGATGATAGAGTGCACGACGCGTCTGAAATGTTCAGAGAATGGAAAAGCGCCAAACGTATGGATAAGGACACCATCGACCCTGATCGATTCAATGTAGGGTATGACAAGGGTTACAAAGAATGGCTGAAGAAGGACATACAAAACGTCTCCTTTCAAACTCCACGTAGCTTTCGCAGTGTAACGGACAGAGAAGCCAAAGCAGTGGCCGAGCTACAAGAGATAAAGGAAGAGGCCAAGGAGGTGTACGCTAAGTTTGTAGAGAATCAAGACGCTCTTGAGAGGGTGACTCGAGAGGTTGAAAGATTGCGTGGTCATGATGATTTTGATAACTGGATCAAGGAGAAAATTGAGAGGATGCGATACGAAAGTTTGAAAGACAAAGGACGCCTGGGTGAAGGTTTTTTGCTGATGCTGAGGTATATGTTTCAGCAACACAAAATTCAGAGAGACGGCGACGGAGCAGGATCATCTGGAGCGGCATAGCAGACCTCACCCCTGCGTGGGTTTTTATATGTATATTAAACTGCTTTAGCCCCTGCATGGGCCTGATTTTGTTGCACTTTCGAATGGCCCCTGCGTGGGTTTGTCTTTAATATTTGTTTCCCTTTTTGCGAACATTATTATTCATTAGTAAATGTTATTTTGGGGGGAATTGTTTATTTGGTTTAAATTCACACGTACATCATTCGAATGCGCTAGGCCTACCCTTGGCACAAAAGGCTCCCCCTGTATGTTTTAGGACCCGATATATATGTGTGTTTAACTGATTATGTGTTATGTTGCTATAAATGAGGATATCGTAAACCACTCCTAGCCAAAAATTTCCAAAGAATATACAGAAGCCACTATTACAAATGTCCGACCAAAAATTTAGAAGTCTCAAGTTTCTCACTCAAGAGGCTATATTCTATTCCACAAATCCTAAATACTTTCTAACGTCTCAGGAAAGGCAAATTACCGTCCAGATGGAACTCACTGAAAAAGAGCTACGGAGAAAGATCGAACGAGTCGCTCGGGAAATTCAAAAGGCCAAGGAAGAAGGGCTCAGAGTTGACATGACCACAGCAATTTACAAAGCTGCAGCCGTGACATTGGATGAGGATCTGGCATCACAGATAAAAAGAAAGAAAGAGGTTGAGATTGAAACCAAAAGCTTGAGAAAAAAGTTGGACATGCTTCATTTGAAGGTGCACGAAGGAAAGGCGAGAGAGGCAAAGATAGATGTGGAGACCGCCGTTCTGTTAGCTAAAAGTGCATCACTTGATAAGGAATTGAAAACCGGTAGCAACCTGAAGGGCGGAAAATACCTCGCCCGTGAACAGGGAGCAGACAACAATGGCCCCGACAACGCTCACCCCGAATTGACTGAGGAGGACGACGAGGAGGAAATCATCTACAAGCCTCCATTTCAAGATCGTCTGAAAGGAAGGGAGTGATGCAACAACAGGAAGAGAAACGACTAAAGTGTCATCGTCACCTTTTAAGAATTCCAATCTTGTCTTTCAATTTCCTTGTAATAGTAATGAAAGAATGAATGAAAATATTTCATCCTAAACTCGAATTACGTTGGGCCTGAATTCTCCTTGTGAGATACGTAGGCAGCCTCTCCCAGCCCGGCCCCTATCTTTTAAAAATTTCATTCTCCTTCATGTTACGAAAGATATGAAGATCAGATCAACAGACATCAAAAGCAGATGCAAGAAGACCGTAGCTCAACGTGATTTAGCCTTCCCGAGACAGTGTCGAAAAAAAAGCAAATTCCTGCTTGTTAAAAAATGTATTCCCGTCCTCATTCGTGGGTTAAAGATATCTTCAAACAAAGCAACTTGTGTGTTTATCTGCTCTCTGTGTGATATTATGCATTTTGTACTCCGAATATGCACTAACAAATCTGCCTTTGAGCTGTTTTACTTCTCAAGTACTTTTTAAGTGGTCTGTGTAGATCAAAGCTGGCAGATCATCCTTACTTCACTAGATCAAAATGTCCTACAGATTCCTTCCCTAGACCAAATTCAGACAAAGGAAAGACAGTTATGGGAGACAACAACGACGAAGTGCGTCTTACTGACATTGTGGTGGCTCAGCCCACCGTAGCGGAACAGAATGAATTGATCATGCAACAGATTGCTGAAATGAAAGTTGAAATGCAACGGAGACAGGATGCGTCTCCACCTGGATTTGGTACTAATATTGCTGATGCAAGACCTCTAATCTACTTCCCTTCATCAAACATGGATCCAACTCCGAACCAGCCTTCTACAGCTGTGCATAATCCGTCTGTGATAGATATGACAACCCAAAACCCCCAACTACGCTTCTGTATCTTACCAAACTCCTTCACCTCTTCCAAATAACCACCCTCAGAAATGCCACCCCATCCTCAGATTACTCAAACTGCCCCACCGCCACAAAATCAAAACCAAACTCAAACTGCCTTCAATCCCCAAACACCTCATTCCCATTTAAGTCAGAACACCAATCCTTAGGTCTACCCACAAAACTACCAGACTGCCCAAAACGTTCCAAGTCCCTCTGTAGCTCCACCCCTCATAAAAACAGCCACCTTCCAAGTTCCCGTTCCTGCCGAGCACGAGGTTCACGGTTCTGAGTTGGATCACTATGAAGAACAGGAAAGAGAATGGAAGGCAAAAGAAGAAGCGAAGATCGATATAAAGGAGGAAATCAAAAAGGCTATGAAAGAGCTACGGTGCATCCCAGACGTCGTCGGACTCAGTTACGCCCCAGACGTCGTCGGACTCAGTTATGCAGACTTGTTCATCCACCCAGATTTGAACCTTCCCAAAGGGTTTAAAATTCCGAAGTTTGACACCTTCGGAGGAGTAGGCAACCCCATGGCACATCTGAGGGCGTATTGTGACCAGCTCGTGGGAGTTGGCAGTGATGAAGCCTTGTTGATGCGGCTTTTCAGTCGAAGTCTATGTGGGGAGGCCCTCGAGTGGTTTACTTCACACGAAACCAGGCAGTGGCCCAGTTGGAATGCGTTGGCTAAAGACTTCATTGACCGATTCACCTACAATGTCGAAATAGTTCCCGATTGGTATTCTCCAGAGAAGATGAAGCAGAAACCAACTGAAAGCTATAGGGAATTTGCCTATAGATGGAGGAAAGAAGCAGCGAGGGTAAGGCCGCCCATGACCGAGAAAGAGATTGTGGAAGTGTTTGTGCGGGTGCAGGAGCCTGAGTACTATGACCGAATCATGTTGCTAGTCGGAGCTAAATTCGCCGAGATAGTCAAAGTTGGTGAGACTATCGAAGATGGTTTGAAATCGGGGAAGATAGCCCGTGTCTCCGCGTCACCTGGGTCTTTAGGATTGATAAAGAAGAAAAGAGAGGAAGTTGCCGCTGTCTTGTATGGGGGAAGAAAACCCCCTAGAAACCCGTCACATTCCCAAGATCGTTCCGGGCCCTCCCCAAAGTCTCACCGAGCCCACTACCCACAATCCAATCATCCTAATAACCACAATACTGTCCCTACCTATCCAAATGCTCAAATTTCGTCGTACCAAAGACCACCCCCAAATCTCCAAAAATTTTCTCCCATATACCCAAATTACCCTCAACCTTACCAGATTCCGTCCCCTTATCAGAATATTGCTCCCAACTGTGCCAATGTACAGTCGAGCTACCAAGCACCTCCGCCCACTTATCAAGTCCAAGCTCCATTATATCAGAACCCCCTCCCAAATTACCAAGCTCCAGTGCCAAATTACCAGACAAACCCTTATCCTCGAAGCCAAGCTCCTCGTCCGAATACCTGAAATTATCAGCAGGTGCCTCCTCCTCAGCAAATCGTTTATGATCCTTCCCGTGCGAGATTTGAAAAAAGGACTTCAAGGAATTTTACCACACTTGCTGAAAGCCGGACCAAACTATTTCAGAGACTAGCGCAGTTGGATACATCCACCCTGTGGGGCCCAAGCCCGTGGATGTCAACTCAGAGTTCTACAAGTCAGATCAAAGATGTGCTTATCATTCCGACAGTGTTGGACATTACACGGAAGATTGCATCAACCTTAAGCACAAAATCCAAGACCTGATCGATCAGGAGGTAGTTTCTCTTCAACCAGCGGCACCAAACGTCAATACAAATCCTTTGCCGAATCATGGAGGTGGCAACGTTAATATGATTGAAACGGATGAAGACGGGTGTGGAACAATGATGATTACTCCTATTGTGTATGAGGACTTGGAAAGGGTTGTCGCTTCTTTAAGCATCAAGGAAATGAGAGAGTTTGTTATTCTAACACCTACAAAGGCTGTTGCCTTGGTGCCTTCGGAAACTCTCGTCAAGCCCAAATTTGTCATTGAAACTGCTGTGGCCCAAGGCATGAGCAAGTCCGGAAGGTGCTACACTCCCGAGGAGCTTGCTCTCGGAGGACAGAAGAAGGACCATGCTAAGAGGCCGATAAGCGAGGAGGAAGCAGAAGAGTTCTGGAGAAGGATGCAACCGAAGGACTATTCCATCGTCAAACATTTAGAGAAGACTCCGGCTCAGATCTCCATGTGGGTCCTGCTGATGAGCTCTCACTCGCACCGGCACGCCTTAATGAAAGCTCTTGATGATACATACGTACCCTCAGGTACAAGTAGTGATAACGTGGCTGCCATGATTCATCAAGTCATTCGGGGGCACCAGATCAGCTTTTGCGACGATGAGTTTCCAGTCGAAGGAATATCCCACAACAGAGCGCTGCACATTACCGTGATATACCGTGGAAAGGTTGTCAACTGTGTTTTGATAGATGATGGATCCGGTTTGAATATCTGCCCATTGTCGACGTTGAGGCAACTAAATTTTGACCTTGGGAAACTGGAGCAGAACCAGGTTAATGTAAGAGCGTTTGATGGTGTGCAAAGAGGCACATTAGGGGCAGTGACTTTGACCCTTCAAATGGGCCCCGTGGAGTTCAGTGCGGAATTCCAAGTATTGGACATAGACACCAGCTACAACCTTCTTTTGGGAAGGCCGTTTATCCACATGGTTGGAGCCGTCCCCTCTACTCTCCATCAAATGATGAAGCTTGTATGGAAAAATGAAGAGTTAGTGATTCACGGCGAGGGAAGTCACTCGGCCAAGCAGGTGTCGGTCACCGATGAGATGCCGCAAGGTGCAGACTTTTACACGGTGGAGCTGGTGAATGCCACCGATGAGGATTTGGCCCCGCAGACCCCCATGCCAGCCGTATACAAAATGATAGCCACAGTGATGCTGCAGAATGGGTTCGAGCCAGGTTTCGAATTGGGAAGAGATTTCGAAGGAATTCTTGAGCCTGTTCCGGTCCTTGTTAAAGGATACAGATATGATTTGGGGTACATCCCCACAGATGATGACGTGAAGATGAAGAAGAAAAGGGATCAAGAGTTGGCTAAGCCGATTCCGCATCTGTATGAATCCTTTCCAATCCGGGAGTATGCCGAGCCTGAAGACTTTGGGGAAGGAATCTGTGACCTCTTCGAGGAGATTAATGCTATTATCGAGGAGGAGGTCGAGTTAGCTGGTATTCATGATGCTGAACCAGGGGAGGTGCTGCAGAACTGGACTTCCACGCCGATCCTGATTTCCCGAACTCTTCGGTAGAAAGGAGTTATTTTATGCTCAATAAAATCGGTGGTTGTCCGGAGGAGACTCGAGACCCACCATTTCTGCATTTTTCTTAATTGTTCAAGTTTTCGAATTTTCGTTGTGATGTTCAAAAGGCAACATGGCCCCATGCAATGGCCAAAGTTTGCATTTTGTTTTAAATGAAAGCCTCTTTATTTTAACTTTACTTATTTAGTTGTTTGTCATACTTTACTATCCTAATTTTGTCTGTTTATGATTTCAGTAACATAAGTTATAGACCTGGCAATGTCATGGGCTAAATGAATAAAATGAGAAATGACGACAAGGTTGATGACTATGAAGAAGAAAGTGGGGAACCAAATTATGTCGCCGAGGAATTTCGACAGTTCGAGAATCAGCATAAACCAAATCTAGAGGAGACGGAAGCGGTGAATTTGGGAGGTTCGGAATGTGTCAAAGAGGTTAAGATCGGCACCCACCTGAATGAAACTCAGAAGAAGAGCCTGGTTCATTTGCTTGCCGAATACAGTGATGTGTTTGTTTGGGAAGTCGGTGATATGCAGGGGTTGTGTACCGATGTCGTATCTCATAAGCTACCTATCAACCCAGGGTTCGAGTCGGTGAAGCAAAAGACTCGAAAATTCAAGCCTAAACTGAGTTTGAATATTAAGGAAGAAATCACCAAGCAAATAGAGTCTCGATTGGTGGAAGTAACACAATATCCAACCTGGTTGGCCAACGTCGTTCCGGTCACCAAAAAGGACGGGAAAATCAGGATTTGTGTTGATTATAGAGATCTCAACAAGGCTAGTCCAAAGGATAATTTCCGTTGCCAAATATCCATATTTTGATTGACAACTGCGCCAAACATGAGATGCAGTCGTTTGTGGACTGTTACGCAGGCTATCACCAAATTTTGATGGATGAGGAAGACGCGGAAAAAATGGCTTTCATTACACCTTGGGGTGTATATCACTAGAGGGTGATGCCGTTCGGCCTCAAGAACACCGGGGCCACTTACATGAGAGCCATGATGACTATTTTCCACGACATGATTCATAAGGTTAGATTGAATTGTACAAGGACGATGTCATATCAAATCCCGTGAGAGTTCAGATCATTTGACACACCTGAGAAAATTCTTTGAACGTTTGCGTCGGTACAACTTAAAGTTAAATCCCGCCAAATGCGCTTTTCGAGTCCTAGCTGGGAAGTTGTTGGGATTTATAGTCAGCAGAAGGGGTATTGAGCTTGACCCCTCCAAGATTAAAGCAATTCAAGAGTTACCTCCGCCGAAAACGAGAAAAGAGGTGATGAGTTTCTTAGGGAGGTTAAACTATATTAGCCGGTTTATAGCACAATCAACAGTGGTGTGTGACCCATTTTCAAGTTGCTGAAGAAAGACGCCCCGACTAAGTGGACTGAGGAATGCCAACTGCTTTCGATGCTATCAAGAGCTACTTGTCTAACCCATCGGTATTGGTTCCTCCGCGAGAAGGGAGTCCTTTGTTGCTGTATTTGTCTGTTTCAGATAGTGCCTTCGGATGTGTACTTGGTCAACACGACGAGACAGGAAAGAAGGAAAAAGGTTATTTACTATATAAGCAAGAAGTTTACTCCGTACGAGTCTCGTTATACTTTGTTGGAGAGAACATGTTGTGCTCCAACGTGGCTTGCCCAGAAATTAAGACACTATTTGTCTTCGTATACTACATATCTCATTTCCAGAATTGATCCATTGAAGTACATTTTCCAAAAAGCGATGCCGACCGGAAAATTAGCTAAATGGCAAATGCTGTTGAGTGAGTTTGATATCGTGTATGTGACTCAGAAGGCAATAAAGGCCCAAGCTTTGGCAGATCATCTTGTAGAAAATCATGTTGATGATGAATACGAACCACTCAAGACTTATTTTCATGATGAAGAAGTGTCATTTGTGGGTGAAGACATTTCTGAAGCATACCCAGGTTGGAGATTATTCTTTGACGGAGCGGCAAATCATCAAGGTAAAGGTATCGGAGCAGTCTTAGTGTCAGAATCTGGTCAACACTATCCCATAGCAGCTAAGCTCCGATTTAATTGCACCAACAACATGGCCGAATACAAAGCTTGTATTCTTTGTTTGAAAATGGCCATCGACATGAATGTTTACGAGTTATTGGTGATTGGGGATTCAGACCTTTTGATTCGTCAGGTTCAAGGTGAATGGGCTGTGAAGAACCCAAAAATTATACCTTACGTACAGTATGTACAGAAGTTGTGCAAAAGGTTTCGCAAGATCGAGTTCAGACATACTCCCAGAATACAGAATGAATTGGCCGATGCTCTTGCCACCATCGCTTCGATGATTAACCATCCGGATACAGATTACATCGACCCGCTGGATATAGAGTTGAAAGAACATCCAGTCCATTGTTCACATGTTGAATCAGAACCAGACGGTTTGCCTTGGTATTTTGACATAAAGAGGTACTTGAAGTCTGGGACTTATCCTGAAGACGCTACGACCAATCAAAAGAAGTCGATACGCTGTATGGCTCTCAATTTCTTCCTAAGTGGAGAAGTCCTATATAGGAGAACTCCAGATTTGGGTCTTCTAAGATGTGTGGATGCTGTTGAAGCTGTGAGGCTTATTGAAAAGATACATGCCAGAATTTGTGGTACACATATGAATGGGCTCACTTTGGCAAGAAAGATTCTACGAGCCGAGTATTTCTGGATGACTATGGAGAATGACTGTTGCAAATTCGTGCAAAAATGCCACAGATGTCAAGTGCACGGTGATTTGATGCGGGTGCCACCTCACGAGCTTAATGCTATGAGCCCATCTTGGCCATTTGTAGCTTGGGGAATGGAAGTCATTGGTCCTATAGAGCCAGCCGCTTCTAATGGACATAGATTCATCTTGGTTGCAATTGATTATTTCACCAAGTGGGTGGAAGCAGCCTCTCACAAGTCGGTAACCAAGAAAGTGGTGGCTCATTTCGTTCGCAACAATCTGATATGCAGATTTGGAATGCCAGAATCCATCATTACTGATAACGGTGCAAATCTCAACAGTCATTTGATGAGAGAGATATGTGAGCAATTTAAGGTCACTCATCGGAATTCAACTGCTTATCGCCCCCAAATGAATGGAGCTGTAGAGGCCGCGAACAAGAATATCAAAAAGATCTTGAGGAAAATGATTGACAAACATCGAGGTTGGCATGAAATGTTGCCATACGCTTTACTGGGTTATCGAACGACGGTCAGAACATCGATTGGTGCTACTCCATACTTGCTAGTATATGGAACCAAGGCAGTCATACCTGCTGAAGTTGAGATACCATCACTGAGAATCATCCAAGAAGCTGAATTAAGTAACGTTGAATGGATTAGCAAACGGATTGATCAACTAACTTTGATTGATGAGAAGAGAATGGTTGTCGTCTGCCATGGCCAGTTGTATAGACAGAGAATGACTCGCGCCTTTCACAAAAGAGTAAGAGCCAGAAATTTTGAAGTTGGCCAGTTGGTTCTTAAGCGTATTTTTCCTCATCAAGACGAGTATAAAGGAAAGTTCGCGCTAAATTGGCAGGGTCCTTACATGGTTCGAAAAGTATTATCTGTTGGTGCTTTGGTCCTGTCAGAGATGGATGGAACTGTATGGCTCAAACCTATCAACTCAGATTCTGTCAAGAGATACTATGTGTGAAGTTTCATTTTGCATTTTCTGTCATTTACTTGTAATCGTTCTGTTTGCTTATATTTGTTCCATTTGAATTCTTATCCCTTTTGTATCTGAACTACGTTCGACCTGAATTCTCGAGAACGAGATACGTAGGCGGCCTATGTCGGCTTCGATCACCCCATTTATCCCCTTTAATTATTGCTTTGTATCTGAACTACGTTCGACCTGAATTTTCGAGAACGAGATACGTAGGCGGCCTATGTCGGCTTGGGTCACCCCATTTATCCCCTTTAATTATTGCTTTGTATCTGAACTACGTTCGACCTGAATTCTCAAGAATGAGATACGTAGGCAGCCTTTGTCGGCCTCGATCGGTTTCTTTGTAAATTTTATTCTTGTTAACCTTTAAGGGGAACTAAGTTTGTCCTAATTCCTGCCTCAACGGGATACGTAGGCGCCACAAGGGTTCGGTCATATCTCTCGTAAGATTTCTATTCCCCTTTACAATAGAAACTGGGACAAAATTTTGAGAGGGACTCAAAATTCTCCAGAAGAAGTTTCCTCTTCAGCAAGTCAAACTAAAGATATTTCGAGATCTGCAACTGGGACAGAATTTTTTGAGAAGCTCTCAAAAATTCCGCAATCTGCTCAGTTACAATGAAAAGATAAGCAAGACAGTAAACTGGGATAGAAATTTTGAGAATGGCCTCAAAATTTCACTATGGGCCTTACCTATAAGTCCGGAGTGACTCTGAAGACTCACCGGCAAATGATCAGATAGACCTCTGAGTGTCAGGCTCAAAGAAGTTTTTTAAGCCTGATATGACATGACTTGGCAGTGACCTTTTCAAGATACTATTTCTCTAAATGTTATTTCTCTTAAATTTTCCCTTTTACGTTTCATTTGTTTGGCATAAAAATTTTGTCTTATCTATCAAGAGTCGGGAGATCGGGAAATCAACCGGAGATAGCGATACAAAGAGCAAACAACTGAAGAAATCGACACAGATCAGTACATCTTTAAAATTGACAATTTTTCTGTAGACACAGGTTTATGGCTTTGCTTTGAAATTGGCAAAATTCTTCCGACGAATGAACAAGGAGAACTCCAAAGAGGAAAAATTATCCCAAAATATGGCTTTCCTAGAAGCAAAAGGCATTTTATATCACTTATGTCGAAGACTTGTGAATATGAATTGTTTATTTCAATCAATTTCCAACAATATGAAATTTACGAAGAGCGTCTAGCCAGATTTCCGTAAAGGGCGCTATTTGCATCACGTTATCAAGCAAGATAGTCATTGTCAATCAGGACAATGCATTACCCCAGAGGAGATAGTTATTTTATTGTTATTATTGACCAAGGCGATATATTACCTGGAGGTCGTCCTACCGTTATCATCAACAGAGACGAGATGAATATTCATGCATTGCGAGTTAAAAATCATGCATCGCGAAAATCATGCATCGCGGAAAATCATGCATTGCAGAAAATCATGCATCGCGGAAATCATGCATCGCGGAAGATCATTATGCGCCACGAGAAGATTTCATGCCTCGTCAAATTTATACATCGCGAGAAGATTTCATACCTCGCTGAAATTTAGACATCGCGAGAAGACTTTATACCTCACCGAAATCTATGCATTACGAGAAGAATCCAGGCCTCGTTAAAAATCATGCATCACGGAAAATCATGCATCGCGGAAATCATGCATCGCGAGTCAATAATTATGCACGACGAGAAGATTTCATGCCTCGTCAAAATTTATACATCGCGAGAAGATTTCATACCTCGCTGAAATTTGGACATCGCGAGAAGACTTTATACCTCGCCGAAATTTATGCATTACGAGAAAAATTCAGGCCTCGTTGAAAATCATGCATCGCGAGTCAATGATTATGCACGAAGAGGAGATTTCATGCCTCGTCAAAATTTATACATCGCGAGAAGATTTTATACCTCGCTGAAATTAGGACATCGCGAGAAGACTTTATACCTCGCCGAAATCTATGCATTACGAGAAGAATCCAGGCCTCGTTAAAAATCATGCATCGCGAGTCAATAATTATGCACGACGAGAAGATTTCATGCCTCGTCAAAATTTATACATCGCGAGAAGATTTCATACCTTGCTGAAATTTAGATATCTCGAGAAGAGTTCATACCTTGCTAAAATTTGTGCACCACGAGAAGAATCCATGCCTTGTTGAAATTTGAGCATCGCAAGAAGATTTCATGCCTCGCCGAAAGTTATGCATTGCGAGAAGATTTCATACCTCGCAGGAATTTATGTATCGCGGGAAGATATTCATGCCCCGCAAGAAGACATACACGGATAAAGAAAGGAAAATTGTGTATCCCAAGAAGGATATTTATCCATTGGCCTCAACTACATTCTTTTATTTTGATAAAAGTAAACATCAAGAAGAACATCAAAGACGACGTCAAAAGAAATACCAGCATCATATCAGCATTTATTTATTTTAACATCAAATGAAGAGTACATCGAAGATTGTATTGCAAACGTCAGACATAAGCTTTATTTGTTGTACGTCAGACCGATCGGGTCAACGTCGAATATGGAGAAGAACAATGAAGTGTCGACATGGTAAAAAGACACTGTCTCCCATCCTTATTGCATTTTTTAAGCTGACGAGTTTTATCTCAGTCTTTGTCGAGAGCATCCAAAAGGATGAATTCTCCAAAAACCACAGGTGCGGACGACATTAAAAAGGATGCAGCACCACGTGGAACTTTTTCTTAGCAGCGAACTGAGACACAGTCCAAAGAGGAATGTCAAACTTTTAGGATACGAGCAGGGGAGCGACTTCCACCACAATCGAACCACTCCCATCAAAAGACATGTGGGTTCTTCTTTAGTTTTGTCAGTTTCAGTCTCGCATCCGGAAGTTTTGATTTACAAGAAGAAACTGTCCAATCTGAGTGATGATACACCAAGAGTTTTGGAAATTATGTCCGTGTAAGTTCTTACCTATGGATGTGAAAAGCTCCACATTTATGCTTAAGAGGTTACAAGCCTCCTTTTCATGCTCGTTTAATTTGTCATCTGTCCAAATCCGAAGGTTAATAAGCATAATAGATTTCCTTTTCAACCGATCGAGTCGAACTACACACAGCCTGATTCCTGAAGGTTTAAGAATATGTAGGCGGATTCAATGTTGAAAACTCGGTTGTGTTCCAACATTTGCTCTCCAATTTTATTCTTGAGCATTTCTATACCTTCATAGTTCGGTATCGAGGTAGCTTTTGAATTCTTTCAAAGTCGTGCGTTAAATCAAGCTTATCGAACTACAAGTGGCCTGAATTCTCATATAGCCTGAGATATGTAGGAAACCCGTGCAAGGGTTCGGCCATAATTCCTAAACCCTTTGCCGAATCCTTCCCTTAAAGATGAATGGGGTTGGTCAAAATTGGCTTGGTCAATTTCATTTTCCTCGAATTGCTTGTATCAATCAAAGTAAAATGAGGGACAGTTGTTGACACCCAATTTCGACCCTCCTCGGTATAAATTAGTTTTCGAGTTTCTTAAATTTCCAAACAATTTAAAATAATTAGTTTTATAAATTTTGTAAAATAATAATAATGATAATAATAATGTATGAACTTTATGACATTTTCTTATAATTCTTTAAGATAATATATATATTTACATAATTATGTATATAGTTGGTATATTTTACGATTATTTCTCAAAATATTTTAAATTTTAGTAAGTATTATATTTAACTAATTTAGTTTAAATTATTGTTATATTTTGAAGTACTATTTTACAATTATAATAATTATATTACTAAAATAAAAAAGCTCGTTGATTAATTAATACAAATTCGTTTATTTAGGGTTTAGCCAAATTTATTATCCTAAATCAATTTGGCTATTTATTAAATTAACCCATCTTAAATTTCCAATTCAATTTTGGGCCATTTACAAAATTTCCTTTTTCAAATCCAGGCCCACTTTTAATTCCAGCAGCCCATCCCAATTCTCTTGAAAACCCGTTCCAACCCATTCATCTTTGTTACATTTAATCCATTCCCTCCTCCCACTCTTTAAAAGCCAAATTTGGGCCTCTTTCTCTTTCTAATTGACCCAATTCAATTTCCATTCCCTTTAAATTAGTTTCCAGCCCATTTACCCTTAATTTGCATCCCAAAACCCATTTCCTTCTTAGCCCATTCCCTTATATTTATTTCCCAGCCCAAAACCCAATTTCCTTTCCCCCCTTTAGACCCGACCCGACCCCTTTCTTCATCCTCCCCCAAACGTACCCTCGCGCATAACTCCCAGAAAAAAAATAACAGCCCTATCCTCTATTCTTGTCGTTTTCCCCCGCGTAGCTCCCGTACAGCGCGTCCCCTTCCCTTCTCTCTTTGCGCTCGTACAAGTGGAACAGTAGAACAGCTGCAAACCGCCGCACCAGCCTGGATTTCGTCCTTGTAGCATGGATTGGATCCACGCAAGGGCGCAAGGACGAGGGAGACGATCCTATCCGTCCACCTCGCCTCCTAATCCATTGGGAATTTGGGCATCAAAATCGAATATTCCCCCCAACTTTTGAGATAAGTTTGGATTATGAAATTCAAACGAGAAGGGGCCTGAAATCATCCTCCAGCCTTTTCCCTCCACAAACCCTATTTCCCCCTATAAATACCCCCCGTCTTCTTCAGAAAAGGGATTGCGAAAAATTTTTGGGAGAGATTTTTTTTACGGAAGAATATATACTGAGTTCTGTTAGAGAGGGAAGAAAAAGAAAAAAATTTCATCCTTTCTTAGAAGCTTCTGTGAGAAGTATTGATAGCATAAAAATATAGATATAGAACATATACGTAGGTGTCCGAGTCTAGCGTCAAGTTTAAGTGTTCGCTGCCTCCCTTGCTCGTTTGTCCCTGTTTCGCTGCTCCAAAGAAGGTTATACCCTTTCCCTTGTGACATCCTCTCCTTTATCTCGCTGTGTTGATTCGATGTAACTTGTGGTTGAGATGATGATTTTGGCGTGAAGGGTATACATATATTCTTATGTCATTTCTATAACTTAGTCATATGTTGAGTAAAATAGCATGGCCTGAGTTTCTTATATCAATTCCTAGCAGGGCCTTTTTTTTATCTGTATTTCGTCTCTTGCTTTGTTGGCTAAGCATGTTGTTCCTCCGTGTTCTCTCGATTTTTTATGTGTTTAGTTTGGTTGCAAGCTGAAAGTACAAGTGAGTGTCTATGGCATTGGTTTTCTAATGTTTCAACTTCTTTGAAGTGGTAGATTTTGAGGGGGGGGGGGGGGGGGGAAATAGAAGGGTCATCTTTGCTGGAAGCATGAAATAGTGTGAGAAATATCTTAAAATTCAAAAGTTCCTTCTTACAGTCTATTGCTGTTAGCGTTGTCATTTATGAAATAGGTTGCGTAATATACCTTTTAGCTGATACCGTAATCAGCTTTTCCTTTCGTTGGTTTTTAAACATGAGTTTGGGCTGATTACAGTTTGTTTGTCGAATGACCTATTTGATTGCCTCAAGTGTGTTGTAGTAAATTAATGGCATTGTTATCTGTAACATATTATCGCCCGAGTCCCTTCTAATCGAACCTTTGTTGAATATATGTTGGTAATCTTTTCTTTACCATTGTTGTTTAGTCGTTATATGGGTTGGAAACATCAAAGTGTTCGAGTTATGACTATTTTGGAGTGATCTCTGTTCAATTTCAGCAACGACATCCTTTCCTTTCTCTCTTGTGTTTTCATAGGGTATTAAGAATAGCATGTGATTGTTTTGGTTGTTGCCTTCAATCCTGTTGTCTATTTTTTGTTTAAATCTCAAGTTCATCCAATCGTTTTGGATCATTACTGTCCACAATGTGCAAATGTGTGTTATGTCACTGCATGCATGTTTATGTTACAAGTTGATTATTGGATTGAGTATGTTAAGATTTCATGTCCCTTTCTTAACTCTTTTTCACTTGTTGTTGCATGTGAAATCATTTTCGAGTCGCCATGGATTTCATTCCCATCTCTTGCACTTCTCATTGAGCCGTAAAGGCTCAAACCTCGATACTCCTCGAGTCGTAGACCCCTTCAAACAGGTGTACAGGTCAAAAACAGCAGAAATGCATTGATGGAAATTGATTCTGGTTCATCAGAACCTGGAAAGCTGCTGGAAAATTACATTACAGGTGTTCCAGAAAGCTGTATACTATATATATACACAGTGTATACACTGATATAGAGGTAAAAAAATGCACAGGAAATCCAAGTTCGAAATCTGGGTTTGTAGCAGTGAAGATACGCTGCTGAAAAGGAGTTTTCAACTTTCAAAAGTTGAAAAACAGGCTGATATACAGCCTGTGCACACTGATATACAGACTATATACACTGATATGCATACACGCTATACTATAAATATGTGTAAAAAATGTGAATTGCAAGTTAATGTACAGGGACGCCAATTTAAATAAAATACAGGACTAGTCAATGAATACGTACATAGGGTACAACCCGTATACATTGGTATACATTTTTGGGCAGCGATATACAATTGTTAAACAGGTTAAAAATAGTACAGGTACAAATACGCAGAGATAATATGGAAATACAGGGTGAATAGCATATTCGAACAAGCGCAGGGCTCAAAAAGTCCGATACGAATTGAATATATACAGTATATATCATTTTGTATACTTTAATTTCTTTTTCTGGAAAAAGGGCCAGGGCCCTTCAGCAGACTTTTTTTAATAGGCCCAAGGGGCCAAATGTTTTTTTTTTTGCAGGATTTTAATTGGTAAAAGGGCCCAAATCTAAGTAATTAGTTTAGGACAGGTGGGCCACAACCCAAATGAATGAATTTGGGTAATCAAGCCCAAGTTCAAATATTTCTCTCTCTCCTATTTATTTGTTTGAATTATTTAATATTTTGGTAGAATTTAAATAATCTCCTAAAGGTTAGCCATTTTTCATTATTTTAAATTTTACTATTTTATTTACTTATTTTGTTTATTTACTTTTATCACCATTTAATTTTCCTTAAATTAATTTCCTTTAAATGCTTTTCCTTTAGAAATAAATAAAAAAAATAGAATAAAATATGTCAAAACGAATTATTTACTAAGTTAAAAAATATATTTTAAGATCATTTTAGTCAAATCGCTGGTCAACTGCGAGTTAGCGGGCATCCCGAGGGCGTAACACCTTTTCGGGATGTACATTGAATTTCGAACCGTTTCAATCTATTTTTAATTTGTTTTAAAATCTTTTGAAAAATTTTCTTGATTTTATAAAAAATCAGGTGGCAACTCCGTAATTTGAAAAGTCGATTTTTCTTAAATAATAAGATTAATTGATTTTTCAAAACATAGTCAATTTCTTCCATTTTTAAACAAGTAATAGTATTTTAAAAATAAAACACAAGTGTGGGTCATAATATTATGGCCTAGACACTTCCTAGGAATCACAACATTCAGCATGACTCGTGGTCTTGACCACGGAGCGTGGGAGGTGTAACGGTCTTGCCTTAGCCTTATAGGAGCCTATGGTGCTTGAAACACCATCTATATGCTTCTCATACTCACCACCAGGGTCTTTGCGACCCTTGGTGGACACCAAGAATCATTTTTCCACCCGTGGTTGAGGAGACATTGTGCGCAAGGAGCTGCCAAGCCTAGGCACCCCTTCACGAGCCACTTCACAACTCGTGGTTTTAACCACGGTCTATTGAAAGGCTCATAAGGTGGCTTTAGCTTGGAGGGTGTGGTGTTATATATGTTGATAAGTCTACTTCCTCAAAGACCACGGGCACCACCACGAGTCGTTGTGCTCTAGACGATTTGTTAAAGTGGGTGTGGAGCTCACTTAGCTCCATGGGAGGCAAGTAACTTTGCGTAGATGCTGCCTCCATAACCATGAGCCTCACCATGACTCTTTGTCTTGACCACGGATCGTGGGAGCTTACTTGGTCCTCCCTTAGCCTCTTAAGTGCTTGTGAGTGTGGATAGGCACACTGCCTAGGGGACCAAGGGCATCATCACGAGTCGTGGTGCCCCTCACGGCCCATTAAGTTGTGTGTGGTCCCTGATAAGGCTGCCTCGTTTAAGGCTTTTGAGTAAATTTATTTTGATGTATTTTTAATTGGGGTTTTTTTTAAATTGTTTATATCATTAATATATATTGTTTAAAACCCTGAAACACCTCATCAACTCATTATTTTCAATTACCCCAAATCAAAACCCTAAAAGTTCTTCCATCAAATATTTCTCTCTTTAAACTCAAGAAAGAAGAGGAAATGATAAAAGCTTGGGTTTGAGGATTTCAAAAGGGTTTCTCATCGATTTCGTCAAGGTTTATTAATATAGGTATGATTATCCTTAATCTTTGATCAATCTTTCTTTCAAGGAGTCCAATCAAAAAGGATTTCAAAGTCTTTCAAAGATCAAAATCTTATTTTCTAATATAATCATGGATTCATTGTTAAAACGTTTCAAAGAAATTATATTGATGAATTAAAGGTTTCATTGATGATTATAAGTTGTCTATTCATTGAATTCCTTCAAGAACCCATGATTTTCCTAAACTCCTTTATTTTAGAAATATGTTGGAAATTGGTTAATTATGGAAGTATAATGAATAACATGTGTTTATACAAAGTTAGTTTATGAATTAATGATATTTGTTATATCTTATTGTGTTTAATTATTGATGTATTTATGAATTAATGATATTTGTTATATCTTATTCTGTTTAAATAATTATGTGAATGATATAATCAATTATGGAAACATATCAATTATCTCATCTCTTGTAGTATCTTGGATCTATATGTTGAGATGATTTTTAATGATATTGGATTGTGATATATTGATATGTGATCCACTTATGGTGGAGGTTTTTGGCTATTGAGTATGAATGGGTTGATCCACTTATGGTGGAGGTACTTACTTGTCAATATAAATTGTAGTGTTGAGATAAGGTCCCTCTTTCCTGCAACCCTAGATATGACTAGGTATGATACATTATGGATATGAATGATATGTTATGAACATGGTATGTTCTATATGTTGAATTTTATAAGGTACTATTCTGGAAGGACCTCTATATTAATATATGATTTTATACATGCCATGAATGGCATACTTGAATGATAAATGTATTCATTTCTATTGTATGAATGTTATATATGCGATTTACATGGTCTAATATCCTTAAATGCAATATATGTGAATATGCATGAGTTGGAAATTTAAGTACATGTTGTGACCACTTGAGAAGGGACATGTCTATGATGATAAGGTTTTTGTTATTTGTGCCATTGTGAGGACAATTATGTGTACACACACACACTCCATGCATGAATATGAATATGATGTGTCTATGGTGTTAATTGGAAGTATAGTTCTCATATGAACCTTTACACACTTTTATGCATGACATGTACATGACCATGAAAATATAACTATGTAGGATAAGATATGACAATGTACGACATGCTATGACTACACATGATAGGTTGATATTATTGTAGTATTATATGTTTTATGAAAGGTTATTCTCATGAACTCACTATGCATGTGATATGAAAGGTTTTCCCATATTATGATAAATGTGATTCTAAAGGATGAAAGGACATTCTCACCTAGTGAATCTATGAGCTAATATGATATATATTGGTTTGAGAGCCTAGTGCATTCTTCCATAAATATGAACATAAGAAAAGACTTAAGATGAATTTTAAAGATAATTATCCTTAGCACCGAGCGGATATGAATGTGATATGGGTTCCTTCACACTAGTAGAGAAGTTCTCATTACGGTGTCTCATGAGATGGAAACCCGCACTATAATGACCCTCTCGGTCATTTCTACGTTTTGTCTTTTGTGCGTCATTTAGAGCATTCCTATGACGATCCCAAGTCATTTATGACTTGCTCGGACTGACAGTTTGGTCACTTGGTCGTTCGTTTGGTTATTGTGCGAGTATTAGTGTTTTTCGAGCTTATGAACCTTGAACAATCAATTTTGATCAAAAGTTCAAGAAGATGATATCAATATCCAATTCTGATGATTCCATCAGCTCTGGAAGGGTCATTTTAGGCTAGTAACATGGTTGGCACGAGTCCTGAGGTTTTCAGTGTGAGTTGGTACAATTAGGCGTTTTAACTTTAAGTTTAAGCCTAAGTTTGACTTTAGTCAACATTCTGAGTTAACGTGCTCGAATGAGAATTCTGTTAGTCCATCAGTATTGTGAGCTTCAGAATGTCTATTTTGGTGTAAGTCGACCCTTTTTTTGTGTCCTGAGGTTTTCGATATTATTCCGAGCCTTTTTGTGATTTTTGACTTAAAATGACCTATGAAAATGGGATCCACTTTTATCAAGATGACCTCTGATGGAAACTTTGACTGCGCCGTTCAGTTCGGAATGTCGAATTTATTAGGGTAGCATATACTTTTTATTTTATCAGGTTCCGAACGAGTTCGGAGCACATTTTGAAAATCTTTAAAACCTCTTAACTCTCTCATCTCTCAACCGAATCAGGTCGTTCAAAGTGCGGGAGCTTCATATTTTTGATGGCTTCAGTGTAGAATATTCGGAAGTTATCGGGTCGCGTATTTATAGGTAAATTCCGTGAGTAACCTAACTGTTAGGGTCCTTTTTCGATCAATTATTTTTGGCCTTCTTGTTTTGGTCACATCTCTCACATTTTAGCTCAGTTTTGGGTGATTCGAAGTCCCATGTGTTGGGAATTATCGTGGATACATTATGGAGTGTTCAAAGAGGATTGGGCACCTTTTGGTTCTTGTATATTCCTACTTTAGACTACTGCAGGTTTCTTTTAAGTTGATTAATGTGTGGATTTCTTGCATGTTGGGATTTTGCTGCGTTTGAGCCCTAAATTGTGTTCCATTTTGGAGCAGAGATTGGGAGAGATTTTTAGGACCTATACTTGGGGTTAATTCTGGAATTTTCAGCGTGGGTCCCACTTTCCTGTTTTGACTCCGAAATTAGTTCGTATCCATTTTTTGTTATTCTAGTGTCTAAACGACTGTGATAATGTTGTGACTCTATTTTTGATAGCGTGTCAACGTTTTGAGGACATTCGAAAAGGGAAAACTCCGGAGAAGTAATTTTTGGAGCGTTTGTGATCTGACTGCAGGTAGGCTATGATTTCCTTCTCTTAGATTGAACTCGAACTTGTTAATGCATGTTGATTAGTTGGGATTTGGGTTGTGCAGTTATTGAATCATGCATAGGTACTAGAAATCATGTTTTCGGCCTATTTTTGGGAATTATCGAGTAATTGTAAGCATGCTTTGTGTTATAAAATGACCTTCTCTACCATATGGAGTACTTGTATGCTTGAGTACTGTTTATTTGAAGTATGTTGGACCTTAGTTTAGGTTTGACTAGGGCCTTCCTTAGAAATGCATGATTCGAAAGCGATAGGACTTAGTTTTGCCCCGACGTTGCTCGCTCGACTTAAATCTTTGTAGACTGGTGTACCAGACTTGACTCTAATAGCTTGGGACTTATCTAGGCGAAGAGCTTACTCCGACAATAGTTATCCTTAATTATTTGAAGGAATAGTTCACCCTGAAATCTGAAGTGCTAGAGACTCGCTAGAGCTGAGGGCGAGTCAAAGTAGAATGTACACTTGCTGCACTCTACAAAAGAAAAACGAAGAAAACACACGTAAGGGTCAGTACAAGGAACACGTACTGAGTAGGCATCATCGGTCAACCCAAAATAGAAACGGATATACAATGAATAATAGTAGTAATAAAATCAACTTGACACTTAGCTGGTGGAAAACAACAAACAATGTAAACTAGTGACAACAACACTAAAGTAAAGACGCAATCAATCACAATATCAAGCACACATATGGAGAATCATGCCTCCACACCACACTCATTTAGGAAATAAGTTCTTTAAGATTGAGTAGATTTAACTAATTCAATATTTTTTTCTTTACTGTTATTATGTCAAAACATAACACTGCGGTCCAATTATACCGTGTCGAAACATGAAGATCTGATCAAATAATACCGTGTCGGAATGTGACACCCCGATCCAATTATACCGTGTCGGAACGTGACACTCCGATCCAATAAAACCATTCATTTATTTCATCAAGCCTTCTTTATTCAAAGCATCTCTTCGATAGAAAGAGTTTAAGGTTACAAATTTCACGGTATCAAGATTTCAGACCAATCACAACCCACACAACCAAGATACACAATCACACAAACAAGTATATAGCAAACTTCATAATACCATTCAATTCATATCAACCACTATTAAAAATCTATATATCAAATAGAATAAACCACAATCTACCTCCGATTCACTCAAGAAACAGAGTCAAGCAAATTACTTCTCCAATACTTTTCATATGCCTCCAAATCTCTCCAATTAATCAAGTATATATGCATAACTTTTAATGAAATTTAAATAATTCTATGCACGTAATATTTAATTACCTATCTTTATTATTAATCCCAATTTATAAAATGATGATAGGCTAAAAATTCAAAATTAAGCTACTGGTTTTGAACACAGTGGCAACAACTCCAATATAATTTAGTACATACTACAAACTCAACTTATCACATTGTTAGCCAATGATTGACTAATCATTAGTCCAATTGTGTTGAGAATGAGAACAACAAAAAAGAATCAAATACATGAACCTGGTTCTTATATATGTTCCCTAAACAATGTTACTGTGTAACCTACTTTTCAATAATTAGTTAACTAGTTAGTTACTAATAACTATAAGTTCGTTAGAATTAGAAAAAGTGATTTGATATCACAACTATTATAAATATGAGATCAACTATGTAACTACTTAATAATTTTGGAATAACAAATATTCTTTTCTCTACTCTTCTTCTTCTTCTTCCATATCTTCTTCTTCATCTTCTTCTTCTTCACTTTACATACAAATCTACATGGTATCAGAGTTGTATCAACTAATATTCCTAATTGAATAAATCAATCACATTTCCGCTAAGATTGGTTGTAATTGTTCAAAGAATCACAATGATGAATGGTACAAATGTTGCAACAGTTCTTGGACAAAATGCAGAATAAAATTCTGGAAATGGAGTTGGAAATTCCACTTAAACAATCTATTATAATCATCCTCTCTTTCTTTACTCCTCTGATGTAAGTGGAAACCAAATTATTTCTTTTCAGTTAGCTGGGTCTGAGAATTATTCAATGTGGTATAGCTCAATAAAGGTAGCTCTGTTAGGAAGAAATAAAATGGGGTTAGTGGATGGATCATGTCCAAAGGACAAATTTTCAAGGATTAGAAAGTATCTGGGAAAGGGTAAATGTTGTTGTACTATCTTGGATTATGAATTCTATAGAGAAAGGTCTTCTTGGAAGCATTATGTATGCAACGTGTGCTAAAAATGTATGGGAAGATCTGTATGAAAGATTTAACAAAATAGATGGGTCAAGAACCTTCAATTTACATCAAGCAATCACAACTATAGCTCAAGGAACAAGTTCTGTGTCAGTTTACTTCTCAAAATTAAAATGTCTGTGGGAAGAATTTGAGGTTGTGGTTCCTACTCCTTCCTGTGAATGTGATAGATCCAAAGACTATATAGTACATTTGCAAAAACTCAAGTTATTTAAGTTCCTCATGGGCTTAAACGATGCATACTTACAAGCAAGGTCTCAGATCTTGTTAATGAGTCCACTTCCGTCAGTAAATCAAGCATATTCTATGATCATGTCTGATGAGAGTCAAAAATCAGTAGTGGCTTCAGCTGGAATATTAGGGTCTAATCCTAGTTCTGGACAACAAGCATATGAATTAGCTATGTACTCAAGAAATGGTGGTACTCAAAAGTTCAAGAACAATGGAAATATGTATTGTGACTATTGCAAACTTAAAAATCATGTAGAGAATAGGGTATCCTCAAGATTTTAAGTTCAAAAAGAAGGAGCCTAACAATGCATATAATGCAATGATGGAAGGAGGTACAGTATCTCAGAAACAGTTTCATCACAAGCATATAACTACAGGCCACTCTGCTAAACTTACTACAAATGAATATGGGCAGTCTTTAAATGAAGGTAACAACCATCAGTTGGAACCATGTCATCTGTCAAAGGGCCAATATCAACAATTGATTCAGTTTCTAAACAAAGATCCAGAACAATTTCATTCAGCTAATGTAGTAGGTAATGAAGCAGGTAAGGGTACTTTCTTCAACTATACAGTCAATAATGGTTATACTCCTTGTCGGATTATTGATACAGGTGCCACTAATCACATGGTGGCTAATATGAGTTCTTTAAACAAGTCCATTATTTTCAAAGTTGATAAACCAAAGAAAGTGCATTTTCCAAATGGTGATGTTTCCTTAGTTGATTTTATTGGTTCAAGTGTTCTACCTAACAATGATGTAGTCACTGGAGTTTTTCAAATACCACAATTCCAATTTAATCATTTATCAGTATCTAGACTCACTAAGGAACTGCATTGTTCTACTATTTTTTTCTCTAACTTTTGTATATTTCAGGATCTCTCACATGGGAGGGTGAAGATTATTGGTAAATAACATGGAGGACTTAACATATTGCAAGGAAATAAAAGTTCAAAAGATGTGCATATTGCAGCTATTTGTTCTGTTCCTTTACTGAAAATAGATTCTTAATTAATTAGACATAGATTTGTGGCATAAACGATTTGGGCATGTATCTAGTATTAAAGAGAATGTTGTCTTCAGATTTAAGTAGTATATCTAAAACAATTAATAAATGTACTATTTGCCCTTGTGCTAAGCAAACAAGGATACCTTTCACACTTAGTACTTCTAAAAGTTCTGCATGCTTTGAATTAGTTCCCATGGATCTATGGGGTCCTTATAAGAACCCCACTCATGGTGGGAATAAATATTTCCTTACTGTTGTAGATGACATGTCTAGATATACATGGATTTTTTTGTTGAAACTAAAATCTTATGTTAGTACTATCATTCAACAGTTTCTAGTACATAATAAAACACAATTTGATAAAACTATTAAGTGTATAAGGTCGAGAATGGTTCATAATATTTAAATAGTAGGTGCTCAAATATGTTTACTTATTTAGGCATTGTACATCAAACGACATGTGTTTATACTCCACAACAAAATGGTATTGCTGAGAGGAAGCATAGACACATTCTTGAACTTACAAGAGCTATTAGATTTCAAGGGAATATACCTATTAAATTTTGGGGTTTATGTGTTCAAGTTGTTGTGTATATTATAAATAGGCTTCCTAGTTCTGTTATTAATAATAACACCCCATTTGCAAAATTATGTAGAAACAACCTACATTGTTACATCTTAGAGTGTTAGGCTGCTTGTGCTTTGCTAAAAATATACAAGAACTTTGTCACTCCCCGAGTAACCCCCGAGTCGCGGACACGAAACCTAGGACCACAAGTAATCCCAAGCTAACCCTACTGACATGATCATGAGTATACTAAAGATAATAAACTTAATACTGAAGATAAATCATACTTTAAACTGAAAAGATGGGATATCGATAATCTATAACCGAGATGTTTGAAAACGATGAGTTTAATACAAAAGAAATATTAACTCAATACTAAGCTGAAACTAACAATGTCTGAAAATAGCTCTAAACTGGACTAGAAATGTTGGGACAAGCCCCAGCTAAATCTAGCAAAAACTTAAACTAAATGACTAAAAGACTGAAAAAGAAGATCATGACTATTGTCCTCGGAGAATGAGGACTCACCACTGAATTTGCTGAACTGGAGATCGGTAAATCGATCTATGCGTGATATGGATGCTGAGAGCCTGAACCTACATCACGAGAAGATGTACCACATGTATGCATCAATACTTGAAAGAAACTGCGCATGTAAGATAGAATAACAATGAAATAAAACATAACTAAACAAGCACAAAAGCAAATATAATAATCTGAACATGATATACTGAATTTTGAGTTAATTGGATGCAATGAAAAATTTATAACATGCTGAAACTGAATAATGAATTTACTAATAAATGGTCAATGCAAGAGATTCTGACTGAACTGTGGGAGATACTAATAACCGATAATAAAATCACATGAGCTAAATGTGGAGTCTGATGTATACGCCCCATCGAGAGGACCCAATATAATCTGCCAAAGGTATAAAGGCATGCTGGCGTGATCACTAAACTGAGTGACCACAGAGGGGACTTACAACCTACTTGGCTAGGAGTTATGGGACTATTGCGTACATTGAACCCTAGTCCAACTCGGTATTATGCTACTCCCATGGATTTATATAGTTAACTATTATCTCTGAATTTTTTGTAAATATTGGATAGCTCAAAACTGAACATGCAAATTGAGAATGCAACAATTAATCTGGTAATTATGCATTTATGACTAAAACATGTATATCTGAAGTAACTGAAATATCTGACCTAACATGTGTAATTCAAGAAATAAAGAAATACATAGATAGGGTTCTGAAATTCATGCAATAAACTGAATAATAACATGATAATCTAATTTGGAACATATAACTAATAATTTCATGAAATTATGTTGAAGTTCTAGAAACCCTAGGTCTAATCATGATATGGGAATCAAGAATCTGACTGAAAACTAGAGACCCAATGGGTGAAAGGAACCCACTAGTGAAATCCCACATACCTAGTGAGAAATTCATGGAGAAATATTCAGATTTTTGGGCTGGAACTGCTGGAACCTTGCTGCGTTCTTCAACTAGGGTTCTTGACCTTTTTTTCCTTTTTTACTTCTAATTTTTCTATGTTTTGATTAATGATTTGACTTAGGGTAAGGTTTAGTTATGTTTCTAGGCTTAAGCTGACTAAAATCTGATGATTTAGGGTCCAAATGACGTATCTTAGGGCTTAAACGAAGTGGAAAAGACCGAAAGAACCATGGAGTTGTCGGACCAAACAACGACCAGGAATGACGGTCCGTCGTTCCATCGACGGTCCGTAGGTTGGGCCTGTTCTACAAGCCTTTACTAAAACGTGCATAACTTTTTACTCAGAGGTCGGATTTTAGCAAGGTCGATGGATATAGAAATCTAATTCAATTATAAATCTGTGCGTAGGTTATGTGACACATAATTCATTTTGTGCTATGAGTAATGACCATTTGAAGTTTACCCAACTGCACTTTTCCCTTAACTGCCTGCTAATTCCAACCTACGGCCAGACCTACACATCGTGGGTCCACCTATGGACCTTGCTGGTCATCGTGGCTCTTGTTAGAGAGTGGGTAAATGGGGTCTCAATCGACGGTCATAGACTACGGACCGTAGGTCCGTCCGTCCACCAAGACTTAACCAAATTTTCCTGGGCTGAGATTTTGGGGGTTTCTGACCCTATTGACGAACGTGTAAGATGGACCGTGGGTCAGTCTACATTCCGTCGATTGCCCTGTTGGTTGCATTTGCACATTTTCTAAAAAGCTGGTTTTTGGTCTATTTTGGATACGGGGTGTTACATTATCTCCCCCCTTGGGAACATTCGTCCTCGAATGAAGACTAAACTAGCTGGAATAGAGGGAGAGAGCTGCAAACCCTACTACTAAACACTGAGAACTGAGTTTCTGACTAAATTAAGTTCCGAGAACATGCAAATACACTGAAAATGCAAGTACAAACTGAGGGAACATGATTCTAAGACTAAATTCATGCATGAATGACTGGAAAACTGAAGAGAAACTATTACCTCAAGCTGGAGTGGAATCGTAAGGAAAAAGGTGAGGATAATTGGCTTTCATGGCTTCTTCTATTTCCCAAGTGGCTCCATCTACGGACTTACTCCTCCATAAAACCTTGACTGAAGCGACTTCTTTATTTCTCAACTATTTAACCTGACGGTTAAGAATCTCAACTGCTACATCCTCATAAGAAAGACTATCTTTCACAGTCACACTCTCTAATGGCACTACAGAGGCTAGATCACCCACACACTTCTTCAAGAGTGAGATGTGGAAGACCGGATGCACTGCTGCTAATTCTGCTGGAAACTCTAACTCATATGCCACCTTACCAACCTTTTTCAAGATCTTGTAAGGGCCTAAATATCTAGGACTGAGCTTCCATTTCTTTCCAAATCCCATCACCCTTTCATAGGTCAGACTTTTAGAAAACCCAATCATCAACTTGGAACTTTAGTTCCCTTCGCCTTACATCTGCATAAGATTTCTGATGACTTTGTGTTGTCTTAAGTCTATCTCTAATGAGTTGAAATTTCTCCATAGCATAAAGGACTGAATCTGGCCCTATTAAAGTTGTTTCACCTACTTCAAACCAACCAACAGGAGATCTACATCTACGCCCATACAAAGCTTCACAAAGGGCCATCTGGATGCTTGAATGATAGTTATTGTTGTAGGCAAACTCAACAAGAGGAAGGTGATCATCCCAAGCTCTCAACATATCCTCTAATGTCTAAATGATACGCTCTATCTGCCCATCCGTCTATGCATGAAATGTTATACTAAGGTTAACTTGAGTACCAAGACCTTTCTGAAACGACTTCCAAAAATGAGAGGTAAACTGAGGACCTCTATCTAAGATGGTAGACAAAGGAACCCCATGCAACCTCCCAATTTCATTGATGTAAAGCTTGGCATAGTCCTCCGCTGAATCTATAGTCTTGACCGCTAAAAAGCGAGAAGACATCCTATCAACTATCACCCAAATTAAGTCATGCTGTCTGCGAGTACGAGGTAACCCTGTGATGATATCCATATTGATCACATCCCACTTCCAAGTAGGAGTATCGATCTCTTGAGTCATACCTCCAGGTTTCTGATGTTCTAACTTGACTTGCTGGCAATTAGGGCACTTACTTACAAAATCTGCTATGCCCCTCTTCATTCCATTCCACCAATAGACTTCCCGCAGATCGCGGTACATCTTAGTGGCACCTAGATGAAAAGAATACCTAGAGTTATGGGCTTCTGCAAGAATATGTTGTCTCAACTCGCCCACATCAGGAACACACAATCTACCCTGGTAGCGAAGTACATCATTTCCCCCTTGGGAGAAAACCTCTACTCTCTGATTGTGGACTGCATTCCTAAGTTCAAGCAAAATTGGATCGCTGTCTTGCTTTTCCTTTACCTCCACTATCAAAGAAGATTTTGTCCCATTCTGAACTGTTACACCATTGTCCGATATGCTCAAAAGGTAAACTCCTAAGCGAGCAAGCCTGTGAACATCCTTTACTAGCTCCTTACTTTCTTCCTCAACATGGGCTACACTACCCATAGATAATCTGCTAAGGGCATCTACTACTATATTTGCCTTACTGGGATGATAATGCACACTCATATCATAATCCTTAAGAAACTCAAGCCATCTCCTCTGGCAAAGATTCAACTTTTTCTAGGTAAACACATACCGAAGGCTCTTATGGTCAGTGAACACATCTGCGTGAACACCATACAAGTAGTGTCTCCAAATCTTGAGTGCAAACACCACTACTGCAAGCTCGAGGTCATGAATTGGATAGTTCTTCTCATGAACCTTAAGTTGTCTAGAGTCATAAGCTATCACCATACCTCGTTGCATCAACACACAACCTAGGCCAACTCTGGATGCATCACAATAGATCACATAACCATCTAAACCCTCTGGTAGAGTCAAGACAAGAGTTGTAGTCAATCTAGTTTTCAATTCTACAAAGCTTTTCTCACAATCATCTGACCATTGAAACTTGACCATCTTCTGAGTCAACCTAGTCAATGGTGAGGCTATGGAGAAGAATCCTTCCACTAACCTTCTATAGTAACCCGCTAGACCTAAGAAACTTCTGATATCTGCAGCAGAGGTAGGTCTCGGCCATTGTTTCACTGCTTTTATCTTCTGTGAATCCACTCGGATCCCTTCACTAGATACAATGTGAACAAGGAAAGCAATGAATTGGAACCAAAACTCACATTGGCTAAACCTAGCGAATAACTGGAGATCCTTGAGAGTTTATATAACAATTCTCAAATGACTCGCATGTTCTTCCTCATTCCTAGAGTAAATAAAGATATCATCAATAAAGACGATAACGAATAAGTCCAAATACTGTTTGAACACAATGTTCATCAAATCCATGAAAGCTGCAGGAGCATTGGTTAGTCCAAATGACATAACTACAAATTTGTAATGACCATACCGAGTTCTGAAGGCTGTTTTCGGAATGTCACTATCTTTGACTCTAAGTTGATGATAACCCGATCAGGGGTCTATCTTTGAGAAATGGCTAGTACCCTGAAGTTGGTCAAACAAGTCATCAATTCTGGGGATGGGATACTTATTCTTGATTGTGACCTTGTTCAACTATCTATAGTCAATGCACATTATGAGAGAACCATCTTTCTTCTTTACGAACAACATTGGTGCACTTCATGGTGAAATACTAGGTCTGATGAAGCCCTTATATAGAAGGTCTTTCAACTGCTATTTCAATTCCTTAAGCTCTATTGGATCCATTCTGTAAGGAGGAATAGAAATAGGTTGGGTATATGGAAGGAGATCAATTCTAAATTTGATTTCCCTTTCGGGAGGGACTCCGGGAAGATCTTCTGGAAATACTTCTGGAAACTCACAAACTACTAGAATTGACTCAAGAGTTGGAGTTTCAAGGCTAGAATCATTAACACGAACTAGATGGCAGAGATAAACCTTAGATATCATCATTTTGGCCTTAAGGTAAGAAATAAATCGACCCATAGGCGCTAAGCTACTACCCTTCCATTCTAAGATTGGTTCGTCTGGAAACTGAAATGAACCATCCTAACTCTACAATCAACTGAGGCATAACATGAATGTAACCAATCCATGCTAGAATGACATCGAAGTCTACCATTACTAACTCCAATAGATCTGCTGAGGTGACTTTCTGAGAGACTTTGACACAGAAAATTTTGTATACCCATCTAGATATAACTGGGTCACCAACTGGAGTAGAGATTGAGAAAGGTTCTGAGAGAGTTTCTATTATGACATTGAAATGGACTGCTATGTAAGGAGTTACAAAAGAAAGATTAGCCCCTGGATCTAACAATGCATAAACATCAAGGTCAAAGACTCATAATGTAACAGTGACTACATCAGGAGAACCATCCTGATCCTTGTGAGCCTGAAGGGCATATAACCTATTCTGGTTCTAACCGCCACCAGTACCAGATGAGTTACCCTGCTAGGTTGGGCAAATTTTTGGGGCTGCTGAAGTTGTAGACTGAGCTCTACCATTGCCACCTCCTTCACCCTGTCTAGAAGGACAATCCCTCAACCTGTGACTAGACTGACCGCACCCAAAACATCCTTCCTTTCCTGCAAGACACTCGCTCGGATGGTTCTTACCACACTTAGGGCAAGTGGGGTAAGTCTTGGTGCCTGAAACACTTCCCTGAGTCTTGGAGCCTGGTGCTCTACCCTTCTGGTCATACCTATTTTTGGAGGATGGAACACTAACTGATGAAGGGGTTGGAGCCGAAAACTTCTACAGACTCTGCAAGCGATTCCCACTACCCGATTTCTGCTGAGAATAGTCATAGTTCCAAAACCTAGCCTTCTTATTTTCCTTAGCTTGTTCCCTAAACTTATCACCCTTAACTTGTTGAGCATGAGTCATAAGCCTAGAGATGTTCATATCTCCAAGTAACATAACATTTCTGCACTCAGTTTTCACCAAATACGACACTCCATACAAAAACTTATTCATTTAAGCCCTGGAGTCAGCAACCATGTGAGGAGCATACCTGGAGAGTTGGATAAACTTCAGTCCATCCTCTTGGACTGTCATGTTACCCTGCCTTAAGTTCATGAATTCTCGGGTTTTTGCTTCTCTCAAGTCTATTGGGAAAAACCTGTCCAGAAAGGTCTCACTAAAGCAATCCCAAGTAATAGGAGCTGCATATGTACCCCTATTTTCCCTCCACTGAGTGTACCAGATATAAGCAACATCCTTCAATTGGTATGATGCCAACTCAACCCGATCATTTCCAGTGACTTGCATTACCTCAAAGATCTTCTTGATCTCATCTAAGAAATTTTGAGAATCCTCATTAGCTTGCGATCCTAAGAACTCATGCGGATTCATTATAACAACTTCACGGACCCTTGCTGCTATTGGTTAGTCATAATCTGAGCCAACATTTGTAAGGAATTTTTGAACTCAGCATTGGAGACTTCTTGATCTGGGACTAGAGGAGTTGCGTTCGCATTCTTGGCATTCTCATTCCTAGCGTTAGCTTTACGAGGAGGCATGATCTGAAAAGTAGAATGTAAAGTTAGAATTGAATAAGATGATACCTCACGCACGATAATAGTAACAAGAAAGTGAAGTTTTCCTAAAACACTTTGTAGCCTCCCTCTCACTAGATGTGGTGCACTTCACACCCATGACAAGGACTCTATTTAGTGCGGTTTTTTAGACATCTTGGGACTCTTCAACCTAGTGCGTTGATACCGAGTTTTTTCACGCCCCGAGCAACCCCCGAGACGTAGACACAGAACCTAGGACCACAAGTGAACCCAAGCTAACCCTGATGGTACGATCATGAGCATACTAAAGATAATAAACTGAATGCGCAAGCTAAATCATACTTTAAACTGAAAAGATGGGGAATACCCATAATCTATTACGGAGATATTTGAAAACGATGAGTTTAATACAAAAGAAATACCAACTCAATACTAAGCTGAAACTAACTATGTCAGAAAATAGCCTCTAAACTGGACTAGAAATACTTGGACAAGCCCCAGCTAAATCTAGCAAAAACTGAAACTAAATGACTAAAATACTGAAAAAGAAGATCATGACTATTGTTCTCGGAGAATGAGGACTCACCATTGAATCTGTTGAACTGGAGATTAGGAAATTGATCTATGCGTGATCTGGATGCTGAGAACCTAAACCTACATCACGAGAAGATGTAGCATGTATGCGTCTGTACTTGAAAGGTACTGAGCATGTAGGATAGAATAACGCTGAAATAAAACATAACTGAACAAGCTCAAAAGCAATATAATGATCTGAACATGATATACTGAATTCTGAGTTAACGGATGCAATGACCAATTTATAACATGCTGAAACTGAATACTGAATTTATTGATAAATGGTCAATGCAAGAGAGTCTGACTAATCTGTGGGAGATACTAATAATCGATAATAAAACCACATGAGTTAAATGTGGAGTCCGATGTATACGCCCTATCGAGAGGACCCAATATACCCTGTCAAAGGTATAAAGGCATGCTGGTGCGATCACTAAGCTGATTGCCCACAGAGGGGACTTACAACCTACTTGGCTTGGGTACGCTGAACCCTAATCCAACTCGGTATTATTCTACTCCCATGAATTAATATAGTTAACTGATTATGTCTGAATTTTCTATAAATAGTGGATAGCTCAAAACTGAACATGCAAACTGAGAATGCAATAATTAATCTGGTAATTATGCATTTATGACTGAAACATGTATATCTGAAGTAACTGAAATATCTGACCTAGCATGTGTAATTCAAGAACTAAAGAAATACATAGCTAGGAGTTCTGAAATTCATGCAATAAACTAACTAATAACATGATAATATGATTTGTAACATATAACTAATAATTTCATGAAGTTCTGTTGAAGTTTTAGAAACCCTAAGTCTAATCATGATATGAAATCAAGAATCTGACTGAAAACTAGGGACCCAATGGGTGAAAGGAACCCACTAGTGAAATCCCACATACTTGATGATGAAATTCGCGGAGAAATATTCAGATTTTGGGGCTGGAACTGTTGGAACCTTGTTGCATTCTTCAACTGGGGTTCTTGACCTTTTTCTCCTTTCTTGCTTCTAATTTTTCTATGTTTTTATTAATGACTTGACTTAGGGTAAGTTTTAGTTATGTTTCTAGGCTTAAACTGACTAAAATCTGATAATTTAGGGTCAAAACAACGTATCTTAGGGCTTAAATGAAGTGGGAAAAGACTAAAAGACTCCTGGGTAAAGTGTTGTCGGACCAAACGCCGACCAGGACTGACGGTCCGTCGTTTGGTCCGTAGGTTGGGCGTGTTCGACAGGCCTTTACTAAAACAGGCATAAATTTTTACTCAAAGGTCGGATTTTTGCAAGGTCGGTGGATATGGAAAGCTAATGCAATTATATATCTATGGGTAGGTCATGGGACACCTAATTCATTTGTGCTAAGAGTTATGAACATTTGAAGTTGACCCAACTGCACTTCCCGCTTAACTGCCTGCTAATTCCAACCTACGGTCAAACCTACGGACCGTGGGTCCACCTACGGACCGTGCTGGTCATCCGTGGATCTTGTCCAAAAAGTGGGTGAATGGGGTCTTAATTGACGGTCATAGATTACGGACCGTAGTCTGACCTACGGACCGTAGGTCCGTCCGTCAACCAAGACTTAACCAAATATTTCTAGGCTGAGATTTTGGGGGTTTCTGATCTCATTGACAAATGTGCCAGACGGACCACGGGTCACTCTACAATTCATCGATTTCCCCGTTGGTTGCACTTGTAGATTTTCTGAAGAGCTGGTTTTTGGTCTGTTTCGGATACGGGATGTTACAAACCTGATAAACTAAAGAGTAGGTCCAGAATAGTTGTTCATTTAGGCTATGCAATTACTCAAAAAGGTTACTTGATATATGATCTGACTTCTCATGTTTTCTCTGTACACAAAGATGTAATATTCAAGGAAGATATATTTCCATTCAAATTACAAAATCAAAAACATACACCTCTGTTTAGAATCACTGGTTTAAATGATGGACAATCATCACATCAGTTGATTATTATTGACCAGGATCAAGGAATAGGTTCAGCTGAGGAGGTCCCTACAGAAACCAATAATTCTGCACCTAATATAAATCAAGTTCCTGAACCAGGTCCACTTGTGATATAAGAAGAAAACAGAAGATCTACAAGGGGAAAGAAACCACCACTATGTATGAAAGACTTTGTATCTCTCCATGCTACACATACCCCATATTCTTTGGACAAATACCTATCATATGATCATCTAAATCATTCATATCAATCATATCTGACTAAGATTCCTGCAATATTGAACATGTTAACTACAAAGAAGTTGTTTCTGATCCTAAGCGGGTAGAGTCGATGCAATCTGAGAGTGACGCACTTCAAAATAATCATACATGGGAGGTACTTATTCTTCCAAAAGGAAAGGTGCCTATAGGTTGCAAATGGATCTATAAAATCAAATATAAGAGCACAGGTGAAATAGAGAGGTATAAGGCAAGACTAGTAACAAAGGGTTACAACCAAAAGAAAGGAATTGATTATGACGAGACATTCAGTCCAGTGGTGATGATGAAGACTGTGAGAACAGAACTAACAATTGCAGCTCAAAGGCAATGGCATATCCATCAAATAGATGTATTCAATGCTTTTCTACAAGGGGACCTACCTAATGAAATTTATATGGATCTTCCTCAGGGATTTAAGAGTCAGGGGAGAATAAAGTTTATAGACTCACTAAATCACTCTATGGACTAAAGCAAGCCCCAAGACAATGGAATGCTAAACTATCTCAGGCACTACTCAAATTTGAGTTCAAACAAAGTGAACATGATCACTCCTTGTTCATGAAGAAGACAACAACAGACATGGTTCTGGTTCTTGTTTATGTGGATGACATGCTAGTCACTGGAAGTAATTTGCGCCTAATTGAAGAAACAAAGGATCATTTGAAGCAAGCTTTCAAGATGAAAGACTTAGGAGAGTTAAGGTACTTTCTGGGAATTGAATTTGCAAGATCAAAGCAAGGTATTCTAATGCATCAAAGAAAGTATGCACTAGAATTAATTTCTGAAACTGGTCTAAGTGCATCTAAACCAGTTGGAACTCCAATTGACACCACCTCAAAATTGACTACTAAACAGTATGATGAAGAGCGACAGATGACAGAACCTGATCCACTAACTGATCAGGAGCTTATCAAAGGATAGTTGGCAAATTACTATACTTAACTATGACAAGACCTGACATCTCCTATGGTGTTTAGGCATTAAGTCAATTTATACAACAACCTAAGAAGTCGCATATGACTACATCATTAAGGATTGTGAGATATGTGAAGAACCAACAAGGGCAAGATCTAATATTGTCCAGCTACTCAAATAATACTAATAACTGGTTACTTTGTTCAATATGAAGGGTCAATAGTGGCATGGAAGTCAAAGAAACAAACAACTGTCTTTAGAAGCTCAGCTGAAGCTGAATACAGGAGCATTGCTACCACTTTAACAGACATTATATGGCTGAAAGGTTTAATGAAGGAGCTTGAGATTGAAGTTTCACTACCTATCAACATACATACTGATAGCAAATCTGTTATACAACTTGCAGTCAATAGAGTCTATCATAAAAGAACAAAACACATTGAGATTGATTGTCACTTTATAAGAGAAAAAATCACACAAGGATTAGTATCTACCAATTACATTTTGATACAAGATCAACCAGCTGATCTTCTTACTAAAGGACTTACAAAAGTGCAACTGCAACATCTCAGCTCCAAGTTAGGAGTTCTGAACATCTTTTCACTTCCTAGCTTGAGGGGGAGTGTTGAGAATGAGTACAACAAAGAAGAACCAAATACATGAATCTGGTTCTTATATATGTTCCCTAAACAATGTTACTCTGTAACCTACTTTTTCAATAATTAGTTAGCTAGTTAGTTACGAATAAGTATAAGTTTGTTAGAATTAGAAAATATAACTACTCAATAATTTTGAAATAACAAATATTCTTTTCTCTACTCTTCTTCTTCTTCTTCTTCTTCTTCTTCCATATCTTCTTCTTCTTTATCTTCTTCTTGTTCACTTTACATACAAATCTACAAATTGAAACTAGGTCTTGCCAAGTAATACTCTAAAGCCTAACTATATAATAATAATCCCAGGCTGCAACCTAACCTTCATTGTTTCCAAACTTAACTTGACCCATCATCACACAACCATTGCCATTAATTTCTGATCACTCCCCCTTGTCCCCTTAATCCATTTTATTAAAATAAAATAATAACACAAATAAGGAACCGAACACTAGTGATTGAAATAATTTGCAGAATGAAATATTTCCATTCCACTCATCAGTGATCATTGGGGAGTCCATCTAGTGGATAAAGAAAGTTTGAAAAACTAAATTTCATATGAAAACCAAATTAGGGTACATGACAACTATACATCCAATTAATTTACTAGATGGTAAAGTTAGTTTCATCATTTAGACAGAATATGTTGTAATAGTTTAGCTAATTCTCATTCATTATTTAGAAAGAGATGTTCTTTTTTCGCCTTATATATTGTAAATTGTAATAGGGCGTTATTTGCTTTGTGTATTTTGTCAATACCATCATCCAAACAACTTTTTCAGATTTGTGTAATATAATAATTATATCTATTTTCTTTTGCTATTTATTGTAACTAGGAAACTAAGTCGCGCTACATGCGGTAATGAAATACTTCTAATATTATTTTGTTTTCTTAAATAAAGTTATGATACTATTAATGTTTTTAATGATTTTTTCGATCTTCAAATCCAAATAAATTATATTACAGATTCAACTACGTAAATTTGTAATTTGAGTTAAACAGCAAAACAAATCCTTTAATACCATCTAATATACCTATTCTTTTATGTTAGAGTTGTTATTATTCAAAAAAATTATAAACTATGTATCCATTTGAATACGTTCTTGTATAGAATTATGACATGATAATAAAAAGAATAATAGATTTAACAGAAAAAAATTGAAGGAATATATACATTTTATAGTAGATAAATAAAACAAAGGTTTACACTCATTGGTGCAAGGATGAGCCAAAAACATGTTTTCACTAAAATTATGTTATTCTATAGGATAAATGCATAAAATGTAGAACTAACATGCAATTAGCATAGAATATAATAGATCTACGAATGAAAAGGGGGATAATTTCATACACTTTTCTTTGAATTTGGCTTTTTAAAATGGTTTGAATTCGACTTATAACACTCGCCTCTTAAAATTGACGATATTATACTTCTCTTATTTTAATCTTATTGTAATACTTTTTTTAACCTACTAAATATCTCAACTATATGTTTGAACTTATTTGTCCCTTAAAGAAACTCAATAATCCCGTTGAAAGAATTTTTTAAGTAGCATTACACATATGGATGAAATTTTCGTCTAATTTCTTTAAAAGAAAATGTTTGATAAAGTGAAAAGACAAAAAATAGTTCATCTCCCTAAAGAGAGTACCATTAAAACCCTTGCCTGAAATTCCTTGGTTTCAGTCTATTTCATTAACCAAATGATCAAACAACATAAAAATGAAACAAATAATAAACTAAACTACAATTTCTTATCTTTGTTTTCTTATCTTTGTAAATAAACATATATGTAAGGATGAAAAATGAAATACAAATTGACGGAATAGTACAAGAGTGGTATTAAAATTAATGGCAGTACAATAACAAAATTGACAATCCAATAAGCGTTCCCTTATTATAACTTAAACCTACTGATAAATTAAGATTACAATGAACTCTTCAAGAACCCAAATTAGGTGGAAAGAGTGAGTAAGAAAGTAAAGATTTGCACTAGTAAGAACATAGTTAGGAATACTTATCGAGACACTTTTTTATTTCTTATATGTGAAGCAAAAACACATAAACTTATTATTGTTTGATAATTAAAATAAATTATAATATTTATTACAGCTCATAAATTACAAAAACCTTTTATCTATTTACGTTTTCTACTTAAATGACATATCTCCTCAAGTACTCCTTTCTAGAATTCTCTTCATTATCTATACATTTAGTTTCAAAATATAATGACTTTAAATTTTAGTTCAAATTAAATTTACAATGTAGAAAGTTCATTATTAAAAAAATGTAGTGCTTTTATCAAAAAAAAAAAAAGTAAAAGAAACAAATTTTCAAAACTCAAACTCTATATATATTTGTTAAAGATAATTTTGAGAAGTACCTAAAACTCAGTGAACAGAAGGGCCCCTTTTTAATTAGAGCAACTTTCACACACATATATATAGCAATCATCAAAATCAATATTTGTATGTTATAACTAATCTGTATAATTGTGCTCAATAGCAAACATAAATATGTATATTTCGCTATACATATACAAAAGAAAGCAGTTGTATAATTTCGTTATACATATACAAAAGAAAGAAGTATAATCTGCTTTGGTATGCATATACAAAAGATCAATTGTGTAATTTGTGTTCGTATTAAGCGAGAAAGAGATAAAGACAAAAGAAAATTATATATATATATATANTGAGAGAGGCGAGGGAAAGAACGACTGTGACGAGTGAGATTCACCTGGAGATGGAGAAATAACAATAATTTATCATAAGTACAATTAAATCAAACAATGATTATAACAATAAATTTTTCCGAAGATAAGGCTACAGATAAAATGTCGTTTCATAATAGGGTAACTTTCACATATAACAAACAAAAAATTCATATTTTTATGCTATAGCAAAGTTTGTATAATTGTGCTCCATAGCAAACATAAAAACTTTATAATTCGCTATACATATACAATTGTATAATTCGCTGGCCTAAATTGTATAATTCGCTGGCCTATTTCGCTGCAATTGTGTAATTCGCTATCCTATTTCACTGCAATTGTATAATGCACAATTGTATAATTCGTTGCCTATTTCGCTGCAATATTTGTATAAAATTTATTTTGCATACAATTGAATCGAAGTAAAATGTATGGATATTGCATAAATATAAGTGTATAGGAAGAAGATATATGTTTTTCTCTCGCTTTATACAAAAACAAAAACACAATATATACACTTCTGTTGTATAAAGCGAGAGAAAAACATATATCTTCTTCCTATACACTTATATTTATGCAATATCCATACATTTTACTTCGATTCAATTGTATGCAAAATAAATTTTATACAAATATTGCAGCGAAATAGGCAACGAATTATACAATTGTGCATTATACAATTGCAGTGAAATACAATTTTCTCTCGCTTTATACAACAGAAGTGTATATATTGTGTTTTTGTTTTTGTATAAAGCGAGAGAAAAACATATATCTTCTTCCTATACACTTATATTTATGCAATATCCATACATTTTACTTCGATTCAATTGTATGCAAAATAAATTTTATACAAATATTGCAGCGAAATAGGCAACGAATTATACAATTGTGCATTATACAATTGCAGTGAAATACAATTTTCTCTCGCTTTATACAACAGAAGTGTATATATTGTGTTTTTGTTTTTGTATAAAGCGAGAGAAAAACATATATCTTCTTCCTATACACTTATATTTATGCAATATCCATACATTTTACTTCGATTCAATTGTATGCAAAATAAATTTTATACAAATATTGCAGCGAAATAGGCAACGAATTATACAATTGTGCATTATACAATTGCAGTGAAATACAATTTTCTCTCGCTTTATACAACAGAAGTGTATATATTGTGTTTTTGTTTTTGTATAAAGCGAGAGAAAAACATATATCTTCTTCCTATACACTTATATTTATGCAATATCCATACATTTTACTTCGATTCAATTGTATGCAAAATAAATTTTATACAAATATTGCAGCGAAATAGGCAACGAATTATACAATTGTGCATTATACAATTGCAGTGAAATACAATTTTCTCTCGCTTTATACAACAGAAGTGTATATATTGTGTTTTTGTTTTTGTATAAAGCGAGAGAAAAACATATATCTTCTTCCTATACACTTATATTTATGCAATATCCATACATTTTACTTCGATTCAATTGTATGCAAAATAAATTTTATACAAATATTGCAGCGAAATAGGCAACGAATTATACAATTGTGCATTATACAATTGCAGTGAAATACAATTTTCTCTCGCTTTATACAACAGAAGTGTATATATTGTGTTTTTGTTTTTGTATAAAGCGAGAGAAAAACATATATCTTCTTCCTATACACTTATATTTATGCAATATCCATACATTTTACTTCGATTCAATTGTATGCAAAATAAATTTTATACAAATATTGCAGCGAAATAGGCAACGAATTATACAATTGTGCATTATACAATTGCAGTGAAATACAATTTTCTCTCGCTTTATACAACAGAAGTGTATATATTGTGTTTTTGTTTTTGTATAAAGCGAGAGAAAAACATATATCTTCTTCCTATACACTTATATTTATGCAATATCCATACATTTTACTTCGATTCAATTGTATGCAAAATAAATTTTATACAAATATTGCAGCGAAATAGGCAACGAATTATACAATTGTGCATTATACAATTGCAGTGAAATACAATTTTCTCTCGCTTTATACAACAGAAGTGTATATATTGTGTTTTTGTTTTTGTATAAAGCGAGAGAAAAACATATATCTTCTTCCTATACACTTATATTTATGCAATATCCATACATTTTACTTCGATTCAATTGTATGCAAAATAAATTTTATACAAATATTGCAGCGAAATAGGCAACGAATTATACAATTGTGCATTATACAATTGCAGTGAAATACAATTTTCTCTCGCTTTATACAACAGAAGTGTATATATTGTGTTTTTGTTTTTGTATAAAGCGAGAGAAAAACATATATCTTCTTCCTATACACTTATATTTATGCAATATCCATACATTTTACTTCGATTCAATTGTATGCAAAATAAATTTTATACAAATATTGCAGCGAAATAGGCAACGAATTATACAATTGTGCATTATACAATTGCAGTGAAATACAATTTTCTCTCGCTTTATACAACAGAAGTGTATATATTGTGTTTTTGTTTTTGTATAAAGCGAGAGAAAAACATATATCTTCTTCCTATACACTTATATTTATGCAATATCCATACATTTTACTTCGATTCAATTGTATGCAAAATAAATTTTATACAAATATTGCAGCGAAATAGGCAACGAATTATACAATTGTGCATTATACAATTGCAGTGAAATACAATTTTCTCTCGCTTTATACAAAACAGAAACACAATTTATACACTTCTGTGTATAAAGCGAGAGAGGCGAGCAGAGGGAGAGTGGCGAGCTAGATTTTTGGGAGAGAGGCGACTGACAAACTTTGGCTAACGTTTGCTATGGAGCACAATTAAATCAAATCGTAGCTACTCCATTTATTTTAGATTATTAGTTTGCTATTATATATAATTCCTTCATAGTATGCACTTAATGCGATGCACAATATCTAAAGCCTACAAAGAAGTAATTAAAATGTATTTTAAAATGTGCTTTCATGTATGATGGGTTACGTGGAATTAAGATATATTTTAAAATATATTGTTCACTCTCATGTCATATTGATGATAAAAGTTTTAATCATAATAAAAGCAATTTAAATATTAGAATACAATACACAGCAACATATAAATATTTATATACAAAAAGCAATTTAAATATTAGAATACAATATAGAGCAACATATAAAGATTTATATACTAAATAAGTCACCTCATTATTACACATTGAGCAATTTTTAATATAATTATGTGTTACATCGTTTAAAATATTCCATTCTTAATAAATTGATAAAAATATTTAATTACTTTAAATATTTTCCTTATAAATCAATTAAACATTTTGAATATGTACACAATTAAATTTTAATAACTTAAATGAGTAATATTCACGTGCAAAGCACGTTCTCGAAACTAGTAAATATATATGAGTTTCTAAACATTGGTGGTGAAAAAGTGAATACAGAAAGTATTGGGGGTGGCAGTGTAATTTCTTAAAATTATAAAATGAAGAAGGTGTGATCCATCAGAATACTTATAAACAGAATTTCCCTCCCAAAAGTTGTAAACCGCCATTAACAAACTTTGCAGTTGAGCTTCATCGCCCATAGAATTTCCACAGAATTTGCAGTTGAGCTTCATCAGCTTTCCAAAATCCATCATTGACCATGGAACAAGTTTCTACTCGTCTACAAGATCTAAAATACACCATTGAAGCACTTTCTACGCATCTAAACCATCTAAAATCCACCACTGAAGAAGTTTCTACTATTCTGAAAGATCTAAAATCTGCCATTGAAGAAGTTTCTACTCATCAAAAAGATCTAAAATCTTCCATTGAAGATGTTTTTACTCATCTAAATGAATCCAATTCATCATTGAAGATGAGCACTCCAACTGAAGAGGTTTCTAGGGAGAAAGGACAAGTCTCTGCTGATCTAAAATCCAACATTGAACAAGTTTCTACTCATCTAAAAGAATCCAACTACGAAGATTGGGTTCCAATTATGACTCAACTGCTGGAATGCCTTTGTGATTTTTGCGATCAGCGTTTTCCGTCAACCACACAACGGAAAATTTCTGAAATTGAGAATGAACGGAATATTTCTGAAATTGAACATCAAATTGATTGTTGCATTGAACTCCTTGACTCCATTCCTAAAGGTATGGATAATGCAGAAGAAGAAAAAAAAATGCATTCAATTTAATTTATCGTTTAAGTGGTATGAATTCGTGCAGAGAACAGGGAATTAAATCATGACGATGCGATGTTCGAGTATCTAAAAGGAAGGTTTTATAATGCAATTCCTGATGTTTACAATGAGAAAGCAGAGCATCATCTCACAAAGGCGGTAAGTAAAAATAAAAACTTACATATTTGAATTTGTGTTTGGTTTCTTCTTGATGTTAATTTTATCTAACAGACTGCACTGAAGTCTTTATGGCTGGAAGCTTGGGATTGCCTCGGCCTCTGCTAGGCCAAGAAAGGGGACTATCTTAGAGCTAGAGACTGCTACAAGATTGTCCTTAAATTTGTTAGATTTCGCTGCTTCTCCAGTTCTTAAGTTTTCCATTTTCCAAACTTCAAATTCTCCCTTCATTTAATGGATTCTTCCTCTTTTATTTTCTGTTAGGATAAAGAAAATCTTGGAGTTTTACGTCGAAGGACAGATCTTGAAATGAGAACTGCAATATGTGAGTGTAATTTTTCTGTTATTCCTCATTAATATCAAACAGTTTATTTATATATACAGTAGAAAACATACAAAATACTAGCCGCTGCTGCTGATCTGTTCATCTGATTGTATATCTATTTCATAGTATCTGAAAATCCAGCCCCGCACCTTAAAAGTTGTATCAAATATGCCGGAAAGACACTCGCTCTGGATCGCATGGATGGAGGTTGTTTATGTAAGAATCTGAACAAAATCTATCTAAAAGAGGAACTGCTTTAATCACTCATATTGTGTCATAAGCATTCCGTGCTTTAGCACTCTCAGCTTTGCCAATTTACTATAGTCAAGAAGTAGCATACAACTACAAGTGTATGGTATGCCAAGTGTCCTGCTTTACTATAAAGTGTATGTTATAATTGAGCTTTACTATAAAGTGTATCTGCACACAGTTTTAGCTATAATAAACATTTTGATAAATCCAATTTTCAAGTCCTTCACTGAACTTCATTTGGGTGGTAGATACCTTAGGGCGTGCCTATATGGAATACTTTTTTGTGAGTAAAGGAATGGATCGCAATAAGCTTCGACTGGCATTACAGGCATTTGAAAATGCTGTAAGTAGTTCTTTCAACCTTGTCTCTGTACATTTATTTCTCCTTATTTTAACATGAAATATATGTGGAAAGGTCTTCTGATTTCCTACCCTATTTCAGAAAGAAATCCCAACAGAAAAGTCAAATGCACAACTTGTAATCCACTGTAGCGTGGTAAGTTGTTGAAAAGAACAATTGATTTTCACTTATGAACTGTTGTATCATATATAGGATCTTTCAAAACACAAGGTTCTCAATTGTTTCTAATTATCACCTCTTATTTTTATGATGGTGTTCTTAAAAAACAAGAGTTAGAAAAAACAAAAAGAAAGAAAAAGAAAGACAAGAGACCATGTATCAAGTGGTACACTGCACCATGCAGCAAAGGAAGGATATAGGTTTGCAATTTCTTGTGTGGATCACAGAAACACCTTCTGTCATCGATTCCGTGTTGGGGAAATTTAATATTTGTTTTCTCAGGTGAATAGATTTCTCGAGAACTACACGATGTGCCTAAAGGGATTCTCAGATGCTGCATCAATGGATCCTGCTAGTGGTGCTTTCTATGAAAAGCAAGTGACGATTAAGCTTCTTGACAAATTTCAAGGATTACTTCAGGTAAGATTATGACATTGTGGTTATTTTATATAAAGCATGCATAAGTGGTACTATGATCCATTGCATTAAGAACGGCTTGGTTGACGACATTAGAATCATAAGGGAAGTGAGTATGATCAAATGTTCATTTTTCCCAAGAGGTATTTAAGGAGTCACACTCCCTGCAATTCAACATCTGACCTGTCCAACTCCCAACATGTCAAAGTGGAGTGTTTGATGTGTTCACACGTACCTGTCACTAGTATGGAACTTTAGCCTGTTTAAACACTGATTTCATCGTCAGATTACCAAGGAATGCTTTCTGTTTCCAGCTATAACATAATGTATGATGGGGTAGTCCTTTAAGATAGCATCCAAGATAACCAGTCAATATCTACAAAGTTCTGCTCTGACAACCTTTAGGTAACAAGTTCTAATAATAGCTAGGGGGAATAAACATGAAATTTGGTTTTATGGTATGACAGGAAAAACACCAAAACATAGTCATGCATTTCTATGGTTTGTAAACTTGTCTTAATGTGTAGGTTTGCGGCGCAATTGATTGGGTGAATCTTTGAATATTGTCAAACAAGTAGAGGCTAGGAAACTGCAATAGGCAGCTAAGATTAGTTGCTAAGTCAGTAATACTATTTGTAACTATGTAGTTACTATCCTTTTCACTTACTACAACGACAAAAACAACATGCTCACTGAAATCCCAATTTATTTGTTCAATGAGTTAACTGAGCCCCTCCTGTATTGACTGAACAGTGCACATTTTTAGTTGTTTATTCTTCTTTAATTTCTTCTTTAAACAGGAAAACTATGACATAGTCTTGAAAATATAATGCCTTAACATTCTCAATTGTTAAATGTTTTTGTTCTATTGAAGCTGTTAAGACATTATGAATGAGATTGTAAAGGATGCATTTAAATTATGTGATCCTGCTTTTCAGGGTAAGCGTAATGACAAGAATAAGGGGAAGAGTAAGGGAAAGAGTCAAGGAAAGAACAAGAGAAAGTGTAATGGAATGGATGGAGGTTGTTTATGTAAGACTCAGAACATGATCTATTTAAAAGAGGTCCTGCTTTAATCACCTGTTTACCTATTTGTTGAGGTAATGTGCTTTCTGGTAGTGAATCCTCCATACAAAAGAGCAACCGTGGATCTCTTAACTGAAGGCCCTAACAATTGGAGGGCGGTTGTAGCAGAAGTACAGTGCTTAGTTGAATATGCATATCGAGGTTTATTGTAAGTTACTTCATCTTGGAGAAACCCACACGAGTTGATCATTTTCTGAATTTCCTTTAAAAGTGAAAATTTTGTTTCTGCAGTCCTACTTTATGCTTAAATACTTATTTCTCAATGTGTATTCTTATTCTACAGATACTATGTGCTCTGTGACTCTGATGAGAACAGTTTTATACTTACAATGTTCAACACAAAGGAGAAAGAAGTAAGCACTACTTTATGTTGTTTAATATTTCTTGGTACATTTATCCATTAAGATCTTACTTCCTAGAAAAAAGTGGTCTAGTGAAGTATATTATCTAAGAGAAACTGAGATAAGAAAATCAAACAAATAAATTTCAGATATTGACACGTTGGTCTGCTGCTAAACTGCTGCAGCACTACCTACATGCCTAAAAAATAAGCGAAGGATCTTTCTTATCCAAGGACTGCTGTTAAGGATCTTTGTAAAATAAAATGTTTAATGTTATATTTTTAGAGGGTTGGATTGAATGGGCGGGGGTCATTAAATGGATATATAATATTTTATTTTTAAAATTTTGGTTAATAATTAAAATTTCATGTCACTGAATTTTAATTGAAAAACAATTAAATAGGTTGAGTGACTTTCTGTGCAAAGAAATCATAATTGAGTGACTTTTTGAGTTAAAAATGAAAGTTGAGTGACTTTCTGCGCAAAGAAATTATAATTGAGTGACTTTTTGAGTTGAAAATGAAAGTTGAGTGACATTCTGCGCAAAGAAAATATAATTGAGTGACTTTTGAGTTGAAAATGAAAGTTGAGTGACTTTCTGTGAAAACAATTGATAGTTGAGTGACCATCAAAGTTATCAACTCCATAAACTAAGCTTCTTTTAGGAAAAGCATGCTCGATGAAAAGTTGATGCTGCAAGGACAAAAAGAAACAAAAAGGAAAAGAAGTGAAAAATGACATAGGAACTAGATTTTCATATCATTACTTAACAAAGTACTCTTTTTGACAGATTAAACAAGGAGATCAGGTCACACTACTGGATCCCATTTGCAAATTTGTTGACTTTGAATGGGAAGGAAAGGTAAACTCGTTATAATATCTATGGTACTTCAGATGCAATGCTATTAAAAATTTCAGTTTTCCTTCTATATCACGTTTTTTTTTTCTTGTAAGCACCACATATTAGATGTGTTCTATTAGTTTATATCCCTTTATTTTGTGTAAAGACTCCACCTTATAACACGTCAAGGCAGGGTGTACTTGAGCCTTAAGCAGTGGTAATTTGGTGTCAATAGTATGGTAAAATTGACAAGTTTACCAATAGGGAGTTAATCTGCCCTTTTCTTGGTATTAACTGATTGGAAGCAGAGCGATCTTCCCTAAACAGAGAGATGAAGCCAATTTTTTGCTATATCTGAATCAAATAACCAACAAGTTTCCGAATGAATTAAGGTGGCTACTTTTGGCATGTGAGTAATTGGATGAAAAATGATATTGTCAATCATTTGCCTTGCTCGTGTGATTTAAAATAATCTGCCAGCCAAAATTTGTCACTCCTCGCTAATACATTGTTATTTCTACTGCAGCACTATGAATTCAAGTCTGTGCGAGTTAATCTTCTGGAACAAGTCCTTGTAAATGGAAATCCCCTGCGTAAGAAAAGGCGAAAAGCTTCTACAAGAAGTTAGAATTGCCCTGCATAATTCTGCCACTTTCAAACCAATATCATACACTCTTGTCTATTACTTGCAGATATGTGAACTCGTAACGAGATAAATTCTACTGCCCATGTATTTTTTTTTTCCAAATGTGAAAATTCCATTTCGATATATTTTTTCGACATTAGACATTGATGACTAGTATGAAGTTAAACTTGTGTTCACTTTGTAGTTCTTCGGTCAAATCCTATTTTTCAGTTTGTACTTTGTAGTCCTGTCCTGCTATGTCTTGCACTACTGTCTTTTAACTCAAATACATGGATCTGCAAGGATAAAATAACATTTCTTTTCTGTTAATAATAAAATACATGTTGTTCTTTGCTTCAATAATATTGACGACCGATGAATGGAAAATAAAATGTATTTTTGGTAAATAAGCTCATAATTTAGGTAGAAGTTGATTGTAGAGTCCAACTTACCTTATACTACTTGGAGAGCCGCTTTAAATTAGAGTTACAGTTGAATAAGGCTTAACTTGTATAGCACCAAATTAGAGTTACCCTTAAATATGGCTTAAATTTTATTATAAAGCAATCATAATTAAAAAAAAAAACAAAAAAACTATCAGCAACATGGATGGCCGCTCAAATATCCCCTATTTGTCTGAAGATATTGTCAACTCGATCTTGTTAAAGCTTCCTGTGAAATCCCTTTCACGATTCAAAAGTTGCTGCAAATCATGGCATTGTTGTATTGATGACGCCGACTTTATCAAGTCACATCTACGTAACTCATCTGTTAATATTAGTGGTCAAAAATTTTTCTTGGTTCGTTTTATTCCATCTCTACGTACGGGACCAACACCCAAATATGAATTTATGTCAACGGAAGCATCAATTAATGCTGATTCAAAAGTTGTGTATCTGAATATCCCAGAATTCTGTTTTAACTATTTATGTTTACAAGTGTTTTCATGTAGTGGTTTGGTCTTAACGACGTCATACAATCCTGGCTATAGCATGACATTATTCAATCCTGCAATTGGAAAATACAAACTCATTCCGAATTCTCTGAATAAAAATCGTTGTTTGACGACATCTCCAATATTTGGTTTTGCCTATGATTTTGTGGCTGAAGATTACAAGGTTATATGTGCACATTGCTTGACAAACAAATACTTCAACGTTGCTGAAGTATACTCTATTAAAAATCAATGTTGGAGAACAATTCACAATACTTTTCCTGCTTCTCACCGGTTCCTAGACGATGATCAAGTTTCATTAAACGGTGTCATTCACAGGATGTCATTGAAAAGGGCAGTTATATCATTCCATGTAGTAGATGAAAAATTTATTGTAACGCCAGTGCCAAAAACATATGGGGAAATGCCGACATTACATGCATTGGGTGATGGCGTTTGTGTTTTTACAACGGTTGGCAAGGAAAATTTGATTTGGTCGTTGGAGAAAGATAGGTGGAATTGTATCAACAAGTTTCCTACTTTACACTCACTCCTTGGAATGCCTATATGGTCAGATCTTAATTCCTTCCCAGCAGGTATCTTCCTATTTGTTAATGAGAACGGGAACATACTATGGAGAAAGAATGATTGTTCTTTTATTGAGTATGACCTGCGAAAAAATGAATATACTGAATTTAAATCACCACAAATTCCTAATTTCGGGAGAATTAAGACTTTGTATGTGGAAAGTTTAGTTTCCTTGAAGATTTCATGGGATTGAAAAAATTCTAACTGTAGAGTTTCTAGGTAGCAATTTCTAGTTGTATTAATAGAAAAATATTAATGCTTAAATTCTTTATTAACCAAGTTATATTCAAAGTTGATTTATCTTATTATTCTAGAGAGATATTTGATTTTATTAACTTAGACTTATATCAAATAGGAGTTAATATCTCCTAATATCATTCAACTTAAAGAATTCATCTAGTAAAGTCAATAAATTTTATTTTATATCAATAAAATCATTCAACTTATGTCTTGATATTAATAAAATCATTCAACTTTAATAACTTTATTTAGTTAAGTCATCGAACCATTTTTTATATAAATAAAATGGGATAATGCACAAGTACCCCCTCAACCTATGCTCGAAATCTCAGAGACACACTTATACTATACTAAGGTCCTATTACCCCCCCTAAACTTATTTTATTAATAATTTTCTACCCCTTTTCGGCCTACGTGGCACTATCTTGTGGGCCCAACGCTGGTTGACTTTTTCTTTCAAGCTAGTGACACGTAGGTCGAAAAGGGATAGAAAATTACTTATAAAGTAAGTTCAGGGGGTAATAGGACCTTAATATAGTATAAGTGTGTCTCTGGGATTTCGGGCATAGGTTGAGGGGTACTTGTACATTTTCCCAAATAAAATTATTCAATTTATGCCTTTATATCCATCAAATCACTCAACTAATTTTATTATTAAAAAAATTGACATGGCAAAATAACTATATAAATATTCAAGAATAAATTTAATTAGTAAAATAAATATTAATATAATATTATTATGCACTTAAAATTGATATCAGGTTGAACGTCACCTTACAAATAAATATTACTGATACTATCATAGGCTTAGTAATTGCAAAAAAAAGAAGATTACAAGACGTGAATATTTTTTATAATATATTACTGATATTATCATAGGCTTAATAATTGGAAAAAAAAAAGATTACAAGACGTGAATATTTTTTATAATTTAATGGATGCAACAGAGTAATATTTGCAGAGTTGCAGTTATGACAATTTTTTACAGGTTTTTTCTCTCTTTTTTTTTTGGATAAAATTCATCATAATATATTTTAGTTATATAATAATATCCTAATATAATTATTAAGTTTATTCATGAAAAATTCTTGATGATTTTTTTAAACTTTTAATTTTTATGGAGTACATATTTACATGGCATAAAAAGAATTTATTTATCTATCTTAATTTTTTTTAATAATAAATTGAGTTGAGTGATTTTATTGATACAATTGTCTAAGTTGAGTGATTTTTTTATATTAAATAAAGTTTAGTGACTTTACTAGATAATTTCTTAAAATTGAGTGACCTTTTAAAGATATTGACTCATCAAAGGGGAAAAGTTCAAATATGCTATCAAACTGTGAGAAAAGGCTCATTATATATGTCATTCGTTAAAAGTTTGAATAATTTATGTCATTTTCATTTGAGAAAAGACTAATTCATGTCATTATTTGTAAACTATGAATATTTTGTATTTTGAGCCACCTCATTAATTAATTCATTTTTTTAAAAGGAAAAAACTCAAATATGCCATCGAATTTAACTTTGAGAAAACACTTATCTATGTCATACATTAAAAGTTTGATTTATCTATGCCTTTTCAGTAAACAAATAATGACATGAATATAATCAGTCTTTTCTCGAATGACAATGGCATAGATGAGCATATAATGGTACTAATCACACTCTTTTCTCAAACAAAAATAACATAGATGAGCAAACTTTTAACGAATGACACAAATAAGTTTTTTTTCAAAGTTCAATAATATATTTGAGCCTTTTGTTGAGTATGATATGCGGAGTTTAAATCTATACAAGTTCCGCCTTTTGCGGCAAATAAGGCTTTGTAGGTGGAAAGTTTAATTTCCTTGGATTGACTAGCTAGGTAGCAATTTCTAGTAGTATTAATTGAAGAATATTATTGTCATGGTTTCTGTCTTGGTTAAAAATCAATGTTGAAGAACAATTCGCAATACTTCTCCTGTTTTCCTGATGATTCTTCTCATCGGTATTTATACAATAATCAAGTTTGTTATTCACACAATAACATATAACCTGACAATACACATGATAATATCTTTCCATCTAGCGGACGAAAAATTTATCGTAACGCCATTTCCAAGTACATTGGGTTGATTTGGTCGCTGGAGAAAGATAGTAAAATTGTCTGGAATTGTATCAACAAGTTCCCTACTTATTGGAAAGCCTAGTCATTGGTTGTTATTCACAGGTAAGGAGTAAAGACAATGGGAACATAAAGCTCCTTTTATTAAGGAAAAATGAATATACTGAATTTAAGGTGACACAAGTTGGGCAAAGAAGGCTTTGTGTGTGAAAAATTTAGTTTTCTTGAAGATTCCATGGGATTAACAAATTCCAACATAATGATAAATAGAGTTTCCAAATATGTGTTATTAGGTAGCAGTTTCTAGTATTAATTGAAGAACATTGCTATTGTTTCTGTTGAAGTAGCTTATATAATTTGAGTTGTCCTTTTCTTTAAACGATTTGTGAATGTGTGATGGTATATACAAGTAAGATTTGAATTTGATATGGATCATTTTTTATGTAAAAATGTGATATTGAATTTCTACGCAACAAGTCATCAGGATTTGGTTGCATCGCCATTTGTTGATAGATAGGGTACAATCACCAAAACTTAATGTTATTGTGAAAAACTCTTTGTTCAACGGATTAAATATCCACAACCTTTCCTCATAAAATTTGCCTAAAGAATGAACTCCACTAAACTCAAGTGACCTTTAGATTACAACTATATAACCTAAGGGACTAACTGTAACACAGTACTCTGGTTATCCATTACAAAACTTGAATAAAAACAAGTAATTACAACTCAAGAATAAAAAGACTCAAAAACTAATTGTGACTTGCTAAGGACTAGGTTTTTTTATCGATATTTGTCAATAATCAAAACTAATTTCTGCTCAGCTCAACTCAACTCAATCACTAATAGTGCTATGATGTTAGCCAACAAGGGTACATTTTGTATCAGATACATATATGTTATACATATTCTCCTAGTTTTATATATTGTAAATGTGTTCGATTGTATATATAATGAGTTTACTGTTTGATCTATCTTCTTTTAAGAAGCCAAAGAGTAACATTTTTCTCCTTTAGTAAAATACACTAAATTAGTTAGTCCTAAAAAAACGTCTTTCATCATTAGCCATCTTCTAACTAGGAAGGGTTTAGTTCACAACCAACTCTAAATATTAGACAAAGCATATATTGAGTTTGTTTGACGTAGAATCTCACTCAAACGTTGTTCATTACTCCTCCCGTCCCTTGTTAGTTAGTTGTGATAGTTTCATTTTTAGAGTTAAACGATAAGGACATTGACTAACATTTTATTATGTATTTTTTCATCATATTGATATGCAAAAAAATTGCAATTTATGTAGTTTTCGTATAATTTTAAAATCTAATATTTTAGTTTAAAATATCGATTTAATGTAATCTAATTTAATTTAAAAAATAATCAGATGAACGTTTGAATAACGCAGCATGACAAGTAAACATTGTCAAATTATTAAACTATTACTATTTGAAGCATCAAAATAATTACTTAAATTTTACTTACTATACTTAAAAACAATAAAAGTATACAATTATTTTAGAGTCATGTTACGGTGCAAAATCAATGACTTTGTTGTGTAGAAATTCAACATCACATTCAAAACTTGCTACCATCATCCACAAATTAATCAAACAGAAACAATATTCTTCAATTAATTATTACTAGTAGAAATATTTCAATCCCATGAAATCTTCAAGGAAACTAAACTTTCCACATACAAAGTCTTACTTGTCCCAATAATATAATGACTTTGTGTCAATTTAAATCCAGCATATTTATTTTTTCGTGGGTCATACTCAATAAAAGAACCATCATATTTTGTCCATAGTATATTTCCATTCTCCTTAACAAATAGGAAGATACCTGATGGTTGAAGATCTGACCATATACACATTCCAATGAGTGAGTTTAAAGTAGGAAACTTGTCGATACAATTCCACCTATCTTTATCAAGAGACCAAATCAAATTTTCTTCACCAACTGTTGTGAAAACACACAAGCAATCACCCAACGCATGTAATGTCGGCTGTTCCCCAATTGTACTTGGCACTGGTGTTACAATAAAATTTTCATCTACTAGATGGAAAGATATAATTGCCGTGTTTAATGACATCCTGTGAATGACACCGTTAAATGAAACTTGATTATTGTCAAGGTAGCTGTGAGAAGAACCAGGAAAAGTATTGTGAACTGTTCTCCAACATTGATTTTTAATAGAGTATACTTCAACAACGTTGAAGTCTTCGTTTATCAAGGAATGTGCACATACAACCTTGTAATCTTCAGCCACAAAATCATAGGCAAAACCAAATATTGGAGATGTCATCGAACAACGCTTTTTATTCAGAGAATTTGGAATGACTTTGTATTTTCCAAGTGCAGGATTGAATAATGTCATGCTATAGCCAGGATTGTATGACGTTATTAAGACCAAACCACTACATGAAAACACTTGTAAAAGATTATATTTAATAGAGAATTGTGGGATATTCAGATACACAACTTTTGAGTCAGCATTAATTGATGCTTCCGTTGACGCAATTTCATATTTGGGTTTTGATGTATGTAGAGATGGAGTAAAATTAACCAAGAAAATTTTTTTACGACTAATATCGATAGATGAGTTATGTAGATGTGACTTGATGAAGTCGGCGTCATCAACACAACAATGCCATGATTTGCAGCAACTTTTGAATCGTGAAAGAGATTTCACAGGAAGCTTTAATAAGATCAAGTTGACAATATCTCTAGGCAAATAGGGGATTGTTGAGCGGCCGTCCATGTTGCTGATAGTTTTTTAATTTTCTTTTTAATTACGATTGCTTTATAATAAGCCTGATGCTATACAATTTAAGCCTTATTCAACTCTAACTCTAAATCCAAGTAGTAGAAGGTAATAAGTTGGACTCGACCCAAATTATGAGCTTGTTTACCATAAATATATTTTATTTTTCATTCCTCGGTCATGCATATTTTACTTCATCAATATTATTGAAGCAAAGAACAACATATAATAATAATAATAATAATAATAATAATAATTATAATAATAATAATAATAATAATTATTATTATTATTATAAGAGGGACCAAATAATTTAAAAGTTGAATTACGATTTTATCCCTATTTTAAATTATAATGTTATAAAAACATTTAATTACTTTAATTTAAATATTAATTGTATCATTTTAATAAAAATGTGAAAGAGCTAAGTTCCCTACTTCTTGTAGTGTTTATTCAAATTTGGCTTACTATTACTTCTTAAATTTTACAGTGCTTGCACTACACCAAGAGAGATTTTTAGCGACAATTAATTTTTTTTTAGTGGCAATAGTTATTGCCACATATACATTTACCGGCATTTAATTAAATTCATTGAAACCATTGTCGCTAAAGTCTTCAGTGACATTTGTGTCGGGTGCCGGTAAAGACCCTTATTATTGTTACTAAAAGTAATTACCTTTAGCGGTTTTTATCTAGCGGCTTTTACTATTATCATTAAAGCTACATTAGAAAAATGCATATTTTGTGGCATTTATTATTGCCGGCAAAGATAATAACTAAAAATTGATCATAAATTCACCTTAATTCACAATTTAACCCTCTTTTATAACATCAAAATCAAAATTCAGAAGATAAATAAGTCTGAAGGTAGTAAAGAAGAATTATCTAACTCAAAACAATGTCATTCACTTAAAATAAAAACAATCTAATATATCCAGTTCCTTATCTTGTAGCGGTAAAAGAAACTATGAAATATCAAAATATAAAAAATGTGTTCAACAACAATGGAGAAAATAAGGGAATTATGCCAGTGTTGTTTCCTAATGCAAAACATAACAACTTTCTGGATTAATGTGTCATTCCTTGAACAAGCTCACCATTTCAATGAGTATGCAACACATATGGCATTAGTTGGTTAGACGACAAAAAGTTGACATGCAAATTACATATCTTACTCACTAAGATCTAGGTGACTAAAATTCGAAATAGAGACACAATAGAAAAGCACCAACCATGGTCCCATCAAGTACCTAGTTCAGATATAATATTTCATATCACAACTTAAGAATCAATTGATAAGCAACAACCTCGTTAGCAAGAGGAATACACTAAAGTAATGTCTTATCGAATCCACCAAGCAGTTCATATATAGGACGTCCTGGCAAGTCTAAAGTACTGTGTTACTACACACCAACTCAAACACTAGGGTTCATTAATATTTACCGTCAAGCAAAATCTCAGAAAATATTAATAATCTCATAGTTACTTTAACCAGTTGATTAACTCAATTGCTTGATATGACTTGTAACAAGAAATTAAAATCAAACTAAGAAACACATAGAGAATAGTAGTACTCGAGCTCAAGCATGTATAGTTTGATGTATAACAATTAAGCTCAAGCATGTAAAGCGTGATCAGAATGTTCAACAACATCATTCCGATTTAGAACAATTAAATGGTGTTAGAAAAAGATTGTTCTTCAATTCAACTAGTTAGAAAAAAAATTAATGCGTGTTTTAGCTCAAAATTTATCGTAGCCATGGAAGCTGGAAGTTTCAAATCAACCCAGTCTTCAGATAAAATGGAGAAGATAGATTGACTAAGAGAAATGTTTGGGTATTTTAGGGTAAAAAGAGGATATTTAGGGGGGTGCTGTTCATCTACATCTATCCCAATGAGCCGCCTATCGAATCGTTGCAATTGATGTTTGATCCCGAACAGGAGGAAAAGATCTTCAGAAAGCGGGATTTTATGATCCGATATATTTTCAGATACTGCTATACAATTAAATCCCCTTCATGATTAGTTACAAACGCTTTTTGACAAGCATTTGCCACAACAGGTCATGTAAACCGAAATCCAATTAATAGATAGGAACACAGCCCAATCAATTCCCAAAAAAAAAATTGATATTCTTTCTATTTGCTTTTAAAAGTAAGTGTCATAGCTGAATAAATTCACTTAGTCGAAGTGTTCTATACCCCGATAAGGTATTGGACATTTTTGGTAGTATGGTCGAGACACAATATCATCACGTAGCTCATAGTGATTGTTGTCGGTTAGAGAATCTTTCGATATAGTTAAAGTGTATTTTATATATCACTTATTATATTGACTTCAGAAATGAGAAAGTATTTTGTAAAGCTTTTAATGATTTCACTTCTTTATTTCTTTACATTCAGTTGAGTGTGTGTGTGTATATATATATATATATAATCTTTTTTTTCAATTATTTGCTATTCGACTTTAATAAATACTCATACATTTAATATATTGATGCTCACTACTCGATCTGTATATTTTAATGAAATGTGGTAGAGAGACCAAAGATATTTTGAAAAATTCTCTATTTATCAATGATACAGTAAAAAGCAAATATTTATAGATATACAATTGAAAGGTAAGAGTTCTATTCTAGGAAGGAGCATACAAGGTATTAAATATATATCTAGTAAATCGTCATATTCTAAAAAAGAAATTATTTTCTAATTACTATACAATTATAGCTTTTCCGAAAATACCCCCTCAAATTTATATTGGTGATCACAAAGTAGCAATTTGGAGATAAGATACTGATGTCATGCTCATGGTATCGTCTTTGCAAACAAATCAACAAGTTGATCATGAGAAAGAATGTATTGTAGAGTGATGAGACGATTGATAACTAATTGTCGAATGTAATGGCAGTCCACCTCTATACACTTTGTGTTTTCGTGTTGCACCGATTTAGTGGGTGTTTTAATCGCACTAGTGTTATCAACATGTAGTACTATAGGAGATGACACCAAACTCAAATAATAGTCGTTGTAGCCAAATAATTTTTGAACTTGCTACCGACATAACACGATACTCAGCCTCTGTGGATGATTTAGATGTACGTGATTGATTCTTACAATTACAAGATATCAAGAATGTGCCAAGAAACATGCACCAACCAGAGCGACAAAATTAGGACAACCAGCCAAATTTGCATCAGCATATCCTTCAAGATGTATAGAAGAATCAGAAGGCAAAAAACACCTTAACTTATAGAACCATGAACATATCGAATGACATAACGTGATGTAGTGTGATGCATATGGTAAGGATTAACCACAAAATGACTTAGAACTTGTACTGCATATGAGATGTCTATCTTTGTGAGAGTGACATAAACAAATGATCCTATCAACTGTCGATACAATGTCGGATAATTGAATGGTTCCTTATCAACCTCCTTGCACTTCATATTAATCTCAATTGGGGTGTACAAAACCTTGTCATCAGTAAAACCAGCCCTTGCAACAATATCACGAGCATACATTTGTTGTGTAAGCATCATCCCAGAAGGCATGTGTAAAACCTCAAGTCCAAGAAAGTATTTCAGTCGTCCCAAGTCCTTCATATTAAATGAGGTATGCAAGAATCTTTCAACTTAGTAATATTCTATGGATCATTTCCTGTGATAATGATATTATCCACATAGTTGAGAAGTATTATGATACCTATTGGAGAAGTATGAAGAAACAAAGAATGGTCTGAAGAATTCTAAGAGAAGCTCGAATTTAAGTCGTGGATCGAAATTCGTCAAACAATATTGGGGATCCTGATTTAAGCCATAAAGAGATTTTCGAATACGACAAACTGCATTTGGTCTTGGCAGGACACATCCAGGTGGTGGTTCTATAAACACCACCAATTCCATATCGCCATGGAGAAATGTGTTTTTTCACATTCACCTGGTGTAAGGTCCAGCCTTTCATTGAAGTCACGGCTAATAATGTATGTACGATTGTCATATTAGCAATTGGTGAAAAAGCCTCCTCATAATCCACCCCATATTCTTGTTTATACCCTTGAGCAACTAATCAAACTTTGTAGCGATCCTGCCGTAAGTTTAATGGAATACACCAACTTACTTCCAATAAGAACTCCATCTATTGGTTCATCAAAAAATATCCAAGTAGAATTTGCATTTAATACGCGAAGCTATTTTGACAATTGCTTCTATCCAATAAGTTTGTGTAAAAAACTGAGAGTAAGATGTAGGTACATCAACCAAATGTAGTTTGGTATGCATGTCATAAGACTTACCAAATTTTTGGGGAGAGTAACCGAGTCGTTCAGGAGCATGGCGATATTTTCATTTAAATCGGCGTGGGAAAGCAACTGGATGAGACGATTCCTCTTCGAAAGATGGGATGCGTATGTAGAGTCAATAACCGAAGAATAGGACAGCTGGAGATCATCATGATCATAGTTAATGGGCTTCTCTAGAGGATCAGTAGCTACCACATCATCATCAAACTTATACAAAAAGGAAACAGATTTCGAAGCAAGTTTAGGATTGTGTTTGTAAGAAAATTTACCCTAAAAAAAATGTCACGAAGTTGGCGACGGATGCATCATAAACCATTTTGTGTGTCAATGTAGGTTTGTAGCCCACAAAAATACATTACGATGCCTTTGCTGAAAATTTTTTCGTTAATGTGCTGGAAGATGGATAAAGCAAACACAATCAAGACCTCGCAAGTGAGAATAATCAAGCTTCTTATGAAATAATTTGAAGTACGGCGTCTCATTAGCAATGATCGAGGAAGTTTTTATATTAATCAAATATACACAAGAAAAACAGCAGAAATATAAAATGATCAACATACCTCCAGTCATTGTTAGTGATATAGTCGGAGTCTACAATTCTTCTTTTCTTCAAAGATCTTCTAAGCACTCAAAACCTCACTCTTAGATGGTATGGAGTTTTTAGAAGTAATGCGCTTAGGTACCGTTGAACCAAATGACATATTTATAACTGTGCTTCCATCAAGAACGGTTAAGAGGTTATAGGAAGTTACCAACCACTTAGTAGGATAGTGGATTCATGTCGTGGGATAATGGGTAGTTAAACATTCTTCCATTAGTGGGATAATGGGTAATTAACCACTTTTCCATTAGTGGGATAATGAGTAATTAGCTACCTTCGCATTAGTGGAATAATGGGTCTATAAAGTGGGATAATAGACCCATCTTATACGGACCATATCAAATGCTAACATAACTATGTACTATTTCGAGCCAGAAACTCTTAGGCATATTAGATGTGCCCAACAAAGCCAATGTAGTTTAGAAAACATGCCGATTTTTCTTTTCTACAACTCCATTTTCTTCCAGAGTATAAGGGCAAGTGAATTGATAAATAATTTCTTTGTTTTTCAAAAACTCAACAAGATTAGTCTTAGTGTAATCTCCTCCAGAATCAGAACAAAATATTTTTATAGTTTTATGAAATTATGTATATACATACTTAATAAAAAATCATAATAAGATTGGGAAACTCAGGTTTACTTCGAATAAAAAACACCCATATGTATCTAGATACATGATCAATAAACAAGAAAAAGTACTTATATCTCATCCTTGACAAAGTAGGAGCAGGACCATAAACATCACTATGCATCAAATCAAATAGATTGTCATAAGAAGATGAACTGGATGAAAAAGGGAGCTTGTGACTTTTCAAACCGGCATAATTAGTACATGTCAAAGAGAGACTTGAATCAATGACATATGTTGTTGGGATACATGATTTGAGAATGTGATGAAGTCGAGAGGAACGAGGATGACCCATCCTATTATGCCAAAGAGTGAGCGACTTATTCGAGCGAGTAACATCCGCGGCAGAAATTGAAAGAAAATAATGATGCAAATGATGATGAACCGAAACTAGAAGAAACATTCTGTCAACTCTACGCCCTTGGCCATGGTCATCCAGGTTTTCAGATTCTGAACAACGCAATCATTGGGTGAGAATTTTACAACAGAATTTTGATCAACTAGCTGACCTAGTTGTAACGCCTCAAAAAAAATTTGAATTAAGACTCGAACCGTTCGTCGTAGTGAGTTGCAAGAAATTTTAAATTTTCTTGAGTGTTAGATGTAGCACCTTAAGTTCCAAGAGAAACCAAAGAGAAAAGCAGTCAAGTCATTCCTAAGTTGTCTTAATTTTTGGATCAACTTCAAACGACCATAACTCATACAGGATGAGTTAGGTGTGCTACAAGAACCTTAGAAAAGTAGTCAAGTCATTCCTAAGTTTTCTTAATATACATATGATATATTTCTCTGATTCTCTCTATAAATATATACACTAGTGAATATTATTCTATATAATAATAATAATACATTTTCTATGCATGCGTGTTTTCATCCAAAAGTGACTATTTTTGTATATATGCATTTTCATATATTAGTGATACATTTCCTATATATTTTATATATACATTTTTACATATAAGAGAAGCTTCATTAATAGGAATTTGTGTGAAAAAATGTAATCCTTACTAATTTTTTTGATGTGAGCGTTACCCTTGGCCATTAGAGTTCAAACCATTTTTGTTGATTTGAGTTTATTAGGAAATCTCATTTAATTTAATTGTTTGAGCTGAAAATTGAAGCACAAACTTATCTAGGAGACGTGGAGATGTTTTTTCTAGGTTTTCTTTCAGTCGCTACTAGATTTTGAATGACAATATATCAAAAGAATAAGAAATTGAAAGGAGCTCATATCTCTAATATAAATCGATTTGGAAAAAATTTCATTTGGTTTGCATCAAATTAGAATAGCAATTGTGCTTTCAATGTGGAGTAAAAGTAGATAAGACATATTACAGGTCGATCTTTTGTTTTTAAAATATAAAATGAGGCAAGACAAGTGGTAGAGCTGATCTAAGTTCGGTTGTTTTATCAACTTTTTATTTGCAAAAACTATAAATTATATTACAATACATATCTTAACTCAAATATTCATGTCTCTACATTAAGGTTCGAAGAAACCTTACCCCTAGAACAAGAACCAGGTTCTTGTAATTTTGTCGTAACACAATAAAACAAAGATTTATCGTGGAAACCTTCCTAACTCAAGGAAGGGAAAAACCACACCGAAGTTTTCTATTAGTTCAAGATTTACAACTCAGTTAATCAATGAATCTAACTCTAAACTTCTACCCTTTTCGATTAACTATAATCGAAAACTCTCCACTCAACAAGAAGTCAAACTCGCTTCTTGTTTACAAAAGCTCTCAACTCTTGTTAACTCTAACCACCCAAGAAGTCAAACCCACTTCTTGTTTACAATTCTCACAACCTCTCTCCCAAGAAGTCAAACCCACTTCTTGTTACAATTCTCTCAAGACTCAACTCCCAAGAAGTCAAACCCACTTCTTGTTACAAATCTAGGAATTATTACAACTCAATAATAAACCTAGAACAAATCAATAAAGACTAATAACCCTAGACTTTAATTGATCAAACTTCAATATCCAATAGTTCTGAGTAGAACAGGTTTCGTGAACCTGGTCCTTATGTTGCTGTGATGAAGGTGAACCTGGTCCTTGCGTTTCTGTGACGAAGGCCGGCGTTTTTTCTCCAGAAAATACTGCTCTCAAGATGATATATTTCGTGAATATGCAATACCTATCGTTCTAGCTTTGCTGGAAAAATTCTCTCGATTTTTGTGATTGCAAAGATACTTTTTTCCTTCAACTTCTTGATCCTTTTATAGATTTGATTTGCCTTCAACTTCTACAAGGAAAGGAATTATAAATCCTTTTCCTTCTTGAACTTGTCTATATTTACTTCTTTCCTTATTTGACTTGAATTGTAATTTCTTTATTTCTTTCCTTCTTTGGCTTAGATTGCTACTTTTTTATTTCTTTTCTTCTTTGACTTGAATTGCTACTTTTTTATTTCTTTCCTTCTTTATTTATTTCCATATTCGTTTCCTTCTTTTCCTTCTTTACAATTCTGCACTTTTTCTTCTTTGCCTCAATACTTTTTCTTTTTCGCCGCAATCTCTCATAATTGTACACATACGACACCATGCCTTCACTTTATCAATCATCAAAACTACTTTATTTGTTCTCCTACTTCCCAACATTTTCCCCCTTTTTGATAATGATAACCAATGATTTGTTACACATCAAGACTCTTTGTTAGTGATCAAAACTTCAATTCTTTGTCATCCATCAAAACTACAAACTTCATGTTTTCTCATTCCCCAACAATTTTCCCCTTTTTGATGATGACAAACTATGCATATGTCTACCCACATTATATAATTTCCCCCTTTTGGCATCATTGAAACCAATAACCAAAGAACTCGAATAACATTCAATAAGCGCAATATCATTTTTAACTCATAGCCACTTGGGCAACACTTTCAAGTACACTTCTGGTAACAAAATGGTTAGTTAATCTGAGGATATTAGTCATCTTAAACTCATACACAATTAAGATCTTCAATGAGAAACGAAATAAACAAATATGTACCAGTTTATGCCCTTAATAAAAAATATATGATATCAAGAGTATGAAACAGACATAAGCACATCAAAGAGTCAAAAAGTCTAAAATTTGAGGATGAGGATTGGGACAAAGATTACTTAAGTGAGGAAGAAAGGGATGTTTACTGCCATTGATAATTTTTTTTCAGTATGCCCATTGTGCACCAGCTTCTTTATTCTGATCAGTTTTCTTAGAATGTGAAATTTCATCAAGAGAAACATGAGGTACATCATCACCTTTTTTTTTTAACTCTACTCCGTAACATTTTCATTCCTCCATGATTTTTTTTTTTTTTATAGCCTTTTTCTTGATGACAACTTTGAAGGAGTACCAACTACCAGTAAGAGATTCATCACATTTTGGTGCACAAAGAGATGTGTTTATCAATAAAGAAAGCAAGCAACAATTTATTTCTGTGAGNCCCCCTGAGAGATAGACAGGTTATACACTTGGAATGGATGAAATATCAATTTGGAGTTTGTGAACCTGGTTCAGATGTGGGTGGTAAAGCAAGGTTCCCCCTAAATTAAAGCATGAGTGACTTCAATACTGAGATTTTCATCATTAGAGCAGTTTGAGATTGAACGATGCTTATTGTCAAAGAGGGTTCTTGGTGATCTTTAAGAAATTTGAATTTTTTTATGATCAACCAGGTTCAGTAGTGCTTATGTTTGACCCAAACTCAGGAAATTAATGCATTGAAAAAGGATGGTACATACCTGAGTATTACAGAGAAACCAGGTTTCCCTTTTTTTTTTGTGTTTCTCCATGATTTACTTAATGGTGTTAGCAAAGAGTAGAGATAACATCCGCAGACTTTCTAAACATTGTTTGAGATGCGATTTGAGTGTGTACCAATTATTAAAGGAAATCATGATAATGCATCAACTTGTTTCGATAAGACCATGCTTTGACTGATTTTTCTCAAGTTCTTCATATTCAAGGCCTTCATGAGAATGTCGCATCATCATATTCTCCAAGATCAAACGAATCTCAAGCTGTCATAGAGAACCAACCCTTGTCAATTTTTAATACCTTCCAATGAACAACAAGGACCATGTTCACACAACATTCAAGTTCCCCCTAAAGGTGTACCATACTCTTACTGTCCCGATTGCTCTATTATTCCCCCAATCTCCAAAACCATAGATTAGTATTAATTCATGTTGCAGTTGCATCAATGATTGTCAGATGTGAACCAGGTTCATATGCAGTGTTCCCTAAATTTGCATCATCAAAGATGTTTGATATCATGTCACTTTTTTCAACCTTTTTTTTTGTCTCTTTCATTTTTCTCATCCTTTTCAAGGAAGAAACTGCCTCCTTGAAAATCAAAGAGCGAGAGGAAATTTTCTACCATTTTTAGCACCTGTTTGGAGCATGCACTATTCATGTACTAAGTTGGTCTTTTCCCTCTCACCTTCACCAGAAACACTAGTCAAAGATTAGTCTTGGGAACCCAGATTAGCTTGGGACCCTTTATGTGAGTAAAAGGATGAATAAGATTTCTTCTAGCCCATAAAGGCAAATAAGAAAACCTTTTATTTGGAGCATTTTTATTTCGAACCAGGTTCTTAGCCGTATCAGTATTTTCCTTTTTGGTGAACTTAACATTTTTCTGAAAAGCCTCAAATAAAGCTTTACATTGATTCTTTAAATGACCTGAGTTTCCACAATGAGTGCATAAACTTTTAGACATGTGAATAGTGTGTGACACAAGATTATTCTGTTTTTTAAAACCTATCCCACTTCGACTAGTGGTTTGCTTTTCTTGAATCTGAGTTAAAATTTCAGAGGACCTGGTCCATCTAAGATTTCTTTCCAGATCCAGTTTGGTATGATCAAGATTTTCTTGTAACAACCTATTCCTTTCTGTTAAAGCTTGATATTTTATGGTTAACAATTTTATTTTTTCTTCTAGAGCTAATTGAAGTTCACTAGCAGAGTTTTTGCCCTTGTGACTTAACTCTGAGATTTTAATCTGTTCTTTTAATTTATTTTGAAGAAAGTGATTGTGTTTCTCAAGATTGTCATTGACTTCTCTTAAAGATGCATAGTTTTCCATCACTTGTTCTCTTTCAGAATTGACAGACTGATATGCATCTATAAGAGTACTCAATAAAGACTCTAGTTCCTTTTTAGAATATGATTCAATATTTACTTTGATGTGATGAAAACTTACCTTGCTTTGTTTGTCATCTTCTTCATCATCTTCAGAATCTGTTTCAGCAATGAGTGCAAGAAAATCATATTTATTTGATTGTTCTATTGCAAGTAGTGACTGATTTTCGAACCCTCCATCCTCAAATTCTTCTTCAGATAAGTCCCCCATAGCGGCAAAGGCTCTTCTCGTTGAAAGATCCGCTTCTTGATTGGTCATTCTTCTGTTTGTGGGAATGTACTTATCATTCTTGATGTCTTTGACCTTCTCAAAGTTTGCCTTTTTCTGCTCTAAAGCCCAAAGTGGACAGAATTTGATGAAGTGATCTGGGCTCCCACATTTATGACAAACCTGGTCTTTAGTGTTTTCAGATGGTTTTTGAGAAGTTTTCTTTTGAAAGGTCTGCCCTCTCTTTAGCATTCTGGTGAACCTTTTGGTTATGAGGGCAATATTTTCATCTTCAAAATCATCTGATGCATTTTTATTTAGAACCAGGTTCCTTTCCTTCCTTTTTCCTCCAATTTCCTTTTCTTGGTTTTTCTTGAGTTCGTATGTGATGAGATTACCAATCAACTCATCCATGGCCAGTGAGTCTAGGTCGCGGGCTTCAGTGATAGCCTCGACTTTACTTTCCCAAGTTTCAGGAAGGACACTCAAGAGTTTCCTTACTGCCTTTCCATTAGGAACTATCTCTCCCAAGGAGTACATCTCATTAATGATGGAGGTGAACCTGGTGTGCATATCTTGAATAGTCTCCCCTTCTGCCATCCTGAACAGCTCATATTGCCTGTTCAAGTTATCAATTTTGGACTTCTTGACTTGCGTTGTTCCTTCATGAGCGGTTTGTAGTGTTTCCCATATGGCTTTGGCATCTTGACAGGACGAGATTCGATTGTATTCGTCTGGTCCTATGCCACAGATCAAAATTTTCTTGGCTTTGGCATTGTTTTGGATTGCAAGCTTGTCTTCAACATTCCATTCTTTTCTTTCCTTTGGGATTTTGGTGATTCCATCAGTTGCGGTTTTCATAGGTATGGTTGGGCCATCTAGAATTACTCCCCATAGATCAGGGTTTTCGCCAATAAGATGGTCCATCATACGATTTTTCCACCATCCATAATATTTGCCATTGAACAGTGGTGGTCGTGTTTGTGAAGCTCCCTCTTGTGGGGTAGGTGGTGCTGCCATTGAGTCTTTTCAAGGTGTGAATCTTTTAACGAAAAGACCTGCTCTGATACGAAGTGAAGAAACCTTACCCCAGAACACGAACCAGGTTCGTGTAAGTTGCTTTTAAGTAAAGACAGAGTAAAGACACAAACACTTACTGAATTAAAAACCTTCCTCACTCAAGGAAGGAAAAACCTCGTTTTATTAATTCAACTATAAGATTTTGTGATTACAACTCAATAATCAAAAAGTCTTATCTCTACTACTCCCTCGATTGACTCCAATCGATCTCTCCAAAAGGCCAAACCCACCTTTTGTTACAACCCTCACTGAAACTCAACCCTACAAAGAGCCAAACCCACCCTTTGTACAAATCTCTCAAGACTCAACTCCCAAGAAGTCAAACCCACTTCTTGTTACAAATCTAGGAATTATTACAACTCAATAATAAACCTAGAACAAATCAACAAAGACTAATAACCTTAGACTTTAATTGATCAAACTTCAATATCCAATAGTTCTGAGTAGAACAGGTTTCGTGAACCTGGTGCTTATGTTGCTGTGATGAAGGTGAACCTGGTCCTTGCGTTTCTGTGACGAAGGCCTGCGTTTTTTCTCCAGAAAATACTGCTCTCAAGATGATATATTTCGTGAATATGCAATACCTATCGTTCTGGCTTTGCTGGAAAAATTCTCTCGATTTTTGTGATTGCAAAGATACTTTTTTCCTTCAACTTCTTGATCCTTTTATATATTTGATTTGCTTTCAACTTCTACAAGGAAAGGAATTATAAATCCTTTTCCTTCTTGAACTTGTCTATATTTACTTCTTTCCTTATTTGACTTGAATTGTAATTTCTTTATTTCTTTCCTTCTTTGGCTTGGATTGCTACTATTTTATTTCTTTCCTTCTTTGACTTGAATTGCTACTTTTTTATTTCTTTCCTTCTTTATTTATTTCCATATTTGTTTCCTTCTTTTCCTTCTTTACAATTCTGCACTTTTTCTTCTTTGCCTCAATACTTTTTCTTCTTCGCCGCAATCTCTCATAATTGTACACATACGACACCATGCCTTCACTTTATCAATCATCAAAACTACTTTATTTGTTCTCCTACTTCCCAACAAGGTTATATGTCAGCTTAATTTTATTGGACAAAAAGAAATTAAATGGAGCTAATAAATAAACTAGATAATTATACTGAACAAATCAAAAAGTTGGTGTAGACTTAGATTAATTTCCGAAAATGTTATGTTTAGCCTTATTTCTTTGCATTCTTGTTTTTCTTTTAAATATATATGGAGTAGTGGTGTTAATCCTTTTTAGTTATAAATAATAAAAATACTAATCATGCAAAATCTTGTCCGATATCACTATCCTCGCATTTTCTTTACGTTTGTGTGACATAAGTTATTATTTTTTCTTTACATGTTTTAGGGAAAGTACTCATACAGTTCTACCAGCTTCAACTAGCTATATGATAAACTTTATGTACGGCCACTTCTCAAAGTAATATAAGAAATTATTTTGGGAGAGTGTTGAAAATACTCTTGAATTTGATGTAAAGTATTAGTTTCATTCATGAATCATTAATAGTTTTGAAATTATTTATTTATTTGACTAATTAAATTTAATTACATCCCTGGTCATCTTTGATTTGTCACGTGACATGACAAGTGATCTTAAACTCTTGTAAAGAGAAGGCGAATTCACATGAATTTCAGGGGTTCACTCGATAAAAAAATATACGAATATATATGGAAAATTTTCCCGACTGATAGCTCATTGGTATGTCTCCTTGAACTTAAGCTACACATTGAGGGTTTGATTCCCTTTGTTAGCGTCTTATCTTTAGTTTTTTTTTTTTTTAAAGTTACCATCTTGTTTTTCACCTATTATTTAATTTTAAATTTTATAAAATATACTAAAAGTGTGGTTTTAAACTCAAAAAAAATTCAAGGGTCCACCACAAATTATGTACTACTACTTCCTTGAAATTTTATTTTGTTGACTCATTTACACGTTTATACATTTATTTTTTGAACCTCCTAAACGAAAATTTTGGATCCAACAATTTGTAAGAGCATGAGACTCTTAATAAAAGACTGAAAGAAGTGTTAAAAAGAGCCCTAAACTTGACAAGAATTTAAGGTGTATTTCACTCATGTTCCAAGATTGGGGTGTATTTAAATTTAATTAGACAAGTAAATGTGTATTTTGAGGCTATCAATTAATTAGGGATCAAATTCATAATTTATGTGTAATATAAGAGTGTTTTCAATACTTCTCTTTATTATTCACAATTTAAAAAAACAATTTACATGTTTATGATTAATTAGAAAAGGGAGAATTCACAAGTATTAACTAAACTAAGGTCCTATTACTCCGTGAACTTATTTTTTTGTAATTTTTTACACCTTTTGTCTTACGTGGCACACTCTGTGACACATATTGAGGTGCGTGGCAGATGTTTGGTTGTCACTTAAACCAAAAAGGTGCACAAAATTATTAAAAAAATAAGTTTAGAGAGATAATAGGACCTTGTAATAGTTAAGATGTGCCTTTAAAATTTTGATCATAATCTAAAAGAGTACCTTTGTATTTTCCATTATAAAATAAAAATAGGCCACTCATTGAAAAAATAGGATTACTAAGAAAAAATTGTGGGACTAATATTAGACTTGAGGGATCAAGCTTACCGATTTGATAAATTGACCTTGTATGGATGAAAGGATTTATCATCACCTTTATGTCTAATCTTACAACCACTCCAGTCACTTGATCTATGATTTGTGATATAAACTCATAAATAGGGGTATCAAACATGGTTGGATCGAGTTAATTTGTTAAAGAAAAAATGAGTTTGAACAATAAATAAGTAGGTCGTGGATTAATGATTCTAATTATACTTTATGATAGTATTAAGGGTTTAAAGAATATTTTAACTTCGGTAAAATTTATTGTTGCAGTACTAAATTTTTATGAGGACCTATTACTTTCCTATTTAATAGTGTATTTTTACCCCCTAAACTATTTAATAGTGTATTTTAAAGGTATATATGTGACTACGTGAATTCGTTACTATTGATAATTTTGCATTATCTTTTATGTCCACTTGGGTACATATATATGTCTAAAATACAATATTAAGTAGTCTAGTGAGGTTATAAATTTTCATAAAATTTAATATCGTAATAACAAATTTGATCAAAGTTATAATTTTTTTCAAACACTATATTAACAAAAAAAGAGATTGGCTTCTAACCGACCTTCTAGGGGAAAATCCCCTCGAAATGAAAATAGTAATTAATGATGAGAGTAAAATATAGAAAAAAAATTGTTATATTTTTTATTTTCTATATGTTAAAACAAATAAAAATGAGTATATTTTTACTTAAATATAACACAAAAAATGTAACTGGACGAGTAAAGTTCTTGGGAGTATTGTCAGTTTTGAACAGATCATGGCGATCGTCTTATGGGAAAATTATTCGTTTATTGAAGAAGAAGAAGAAGAAGAATGATACAAATAAGGTGAAAAAACAAGTAGATTATGGTATGTATGGAGGGAGAAATGATTATAAGTTGAAGTGTTACTCACGTACAAATTCATTTTATGCTGAATCTATTAAGGATTGTTTAGATTTTATTAAGAGAAATTCTCTTTCACTCGAAGAAAAGACAGTATTCGGAATTAATTGAAATGCATGTAAATTGACTCGAAATATATATATATATATATATGAGAAAAATGTCCTAAGATTTTGTAGATAATTAGTTGGAGGAGTATATTTCCACGTTCTCTACTAGGTTTCTCTATTTTCTCCCTCATTTTTTTTCTTCTTCTTCTTCGATTTTGATTGATTTTTCATGTAGTATTACTTTGGCTGATTTTGTAAGAGAGGTCGAGAATTCAGTCTAAATTCATATCAACTCACATTCAATAAAAATTTCTGTTTATTTAGAGCTTAAACTTGAGATCTCTAATTACGAATGAAGCACTCACCACAATCTGGTAACATGTTTTTGTGTTTTTGGTGTGTTTTTTGCCAATATGTTTGTCCCTTCTTTAACATTGGTCAAAGTTGTGTCTGTCCTTGTGTTTGCTCCTTTTGAAAGATTAGGGTTCCCTAGGACAAATGACATTATAATAATACTAAAACAATTTGATTATTGTTCCATTGTTCTTATTTGATTGTTCATTTTTTATTTTACATGTTTATTAAGAAAATAATAATTGATATAATAAATTTATTATTTTATCCTTATTAATTAAGAATATAAATAATAAAATATATAGCCTTTTTGTTATTCGTCAAAAATAACGAATAATTAATATTGGGGACAAGTATAGAAAAAATTGGACTAACTAAAAAAGGAGTGTCTTTTTTCATTTGATGTGATACTCTCTTCTTTCTTCTTCTAGTGTTAATCATACTTAAAAAGATATTTTGACTTAAAATAACTTACAAACCACTTATTTGATGTCTAAAATTAAAATTAACAAAAGTGTAAAATAACTCACATACCACTTATTTGATGTCTAAAATTAAAATTAACAAAAGTGGAGGAAAATATGGGATGCAGTAATTAAGGAACTTTTTGGGGTAAAAAGTTAGAATGTAGAATAGTGGATATTAATCAAATTGTTTTTAAACTCTCAATGTAATTTTGGACATCATCACTAAATAACTAAGCTTCATTATTCTTAATTAAAGATTGATCTTAAATTTGAACTTTAAATAGAATTTCTCACATTAAATTATAAGCCCATATAACATAAACATAAATTAGTTAACACTAGTAACTCACTATACCAAAAGCATAACCTGGAGTTGCTATGTACATAGATTTGTTTTCTTCCTAATATCCCCACCTAGCCTTAGGATTTGGTCACTATGCCCTTTAATTAAACATGCACTTTGACTTATGACAATAAACTTTTCAAAGTTAAGGACACAAATTAAAGCTTAACTTTAAACAAGATTTTACATCGATCACATTTGACAAACTTACCCCTCCATTTAATATTAATTGTTTATTTTATTCTTTACACGAAATCATAAATAAAAAAATAATGTTGTTAATTTTTGGGATAATGCCCAAGTACCCCCTCAACCTATGCCCGAAATCTCAGAGACACACTTATACTATACTAAGGTCCTACTACCCCCCTGAACTTATTTTATTAATAATTTTTTACCCCTTTTAAGCCTACGCGGCACTATCTTGTGGGACCAACGATGGTTGACTTTTTTTTCAAACTAGTGCCACGTAAGCTAAAAAGGGGTAGAAAATTACTTATAAAATAAGTTCAGGGGGGTAATAGGACCTTAGTATACTATAAGTGTGTCTCTGGGATTTCGGGCATAGGTTGAGGGGGTACTTGTGCATTTTCCCTTAATTTTTTTTTGAACTTTACAAATTTGTTTGTATTTTCAAAAAGAATTTAAATGTAAGGGTAAGATAAAGAAAACATTTAATTAATTTTCTAAATTGACGAACAATTAATTTGAATAATTACTTTAAAATGTAGACAACTAATATGAGACGGAAAGATCAAAGAGCGTAAATTAAATATGAATGGTTCAAACACATATTTATAAGTATTTGTTCATAACTGAAGGATTCAACGCGTTGTAACTGTTTACCATAGTTGTTGAATCAACTGCAATATTTATCGTACCTTATACTCTTTTCCATGTTAAGTAAATTATTGAAATTATCTAAACTTTGAATAATTCATTTATTTCGAGTCTCAACAATTCACTGGAGAGAGTCTTATATATGTTATAGTCATCTAGTTATCCATCAAAACAAATAAACATGTTTAGTTGATTTCATATGGGGAATCTTCATATTTAAAGTTTGCATTGAAGTTTCGATTTACTCTGGAGCAAGCCCCATTTAAAAATGTCACTCCTAATAAAATTTTATCTTTACTTATCAATACATATAAATCTTTATTTAATATATCAAATAATATCGTGAATGTCACAACAATTCAATTATAAATACTTTTACCAATATATATCTTGTAGAGGGACAAAATATTTTAGGATGATTCCCTATTTTAACCATTTCCACTTCATTGGATTCTTTTTTTGAGGGGGACGCCAAAGTCAGCAATTTTTTTCATTTGTCTAAAAGCACGTTAGTTATTAAGACTTACGAGTAGTTTAATTAAGTAATTAAGTAAAAAGAATTTCAGGAACATCCTATTTAATTTAATCTCCCATTTAACTTATGCTTAAAACTTTTAAAAAAATAATTTATCGATATTGAGTATTAGGTAACTTTAGACAAAAGGTTGGTGTTTGGACATGAATTTAGACGACTCGTATACCTATATAGGTTTATTTGAAGTTGATATTTAATTTGAGTTTGAGTAAATAGTTTGAACTTTAAAAATTTGTATTTTTTTCTCATAAACATGAAAATCTCACCGTTTGTAAAAATTATATATCAAAAAATTTCTAATTTTTTATAATCTTATCAAATGAACAAATCATAATTTGTAAACAAGATGTCGAAATATCTCAAGATGTCACATTAGTATTATTTACCATCTCTTTATGTTCCTTATATGAATAAGTGCTTGTGATTACATGGTATTACAAATTCTCAAATACACATAATTTTATATGTGTGATATATTCATTGGACCAATGAATCAACAATAGTAATAACTAGTTTTTCTTTTATGAAACCTCACCAAATAATACAAACAATATCTTCACTTTATACATATATAGGTCTTTTATGCAAATATAATTTTATTGGTCAAATTTTAATTTTTTTCTTACTTTTATGCAAATATATATTTATTGGTCAATTTTTTAAAAAAAGTTAGATTTAAATTTTTACCTTTTAGGCAAATTTGGAATTCAAAATCAAAATTTCACTTTGATATTTTTTTTTTCAAATCTAAATTGTTATCTCTTTCATTGCCACTTATTTGAATAAAAATAACGAACGAGGGAAGACCTATATATGTTGTCTTCCTAATGAGATTTGTACAAGACCTTGGGTTGTGTGTGTGGGGAGGGTGGGGGTGGGGGGTAGTGAGACCTCAAATTCAAAGACATTTCGACTTTGCCATGATGTCATATCTAATTATATTACTTATTTCATTCAAAAGTTTGAAAATGTAAAACTTAATAAATTTACTTTACTTGTATTTTTTTTAATGTAATTTACATAAATTTGACTAGCTTAAGAGATAATTATTTATTTACATCTAATTTATAATATACGTATATTATCAGATTTTAATACCTCAAAATATATGTATCTCAAATATATGAAATCAAAAGTAGGTGCAGTTCACTCCTTTCGAGTGAATCTTATTTTTTACTCGTCAAACTTTATTTTCATCATTACTAAGAAATACTCTTTTCTGGGAAGCCCTCAATGGAATGAAGTTGAACTTTTAGCCCGCTAATGCAATGAAATGTGATATTCAAAAATTGACAAATTATGCAAAGTGGTCATCCAGTCCTTTGCTTTCTATTAAGGGAAACTTTTACATATAGCCACTTAAAAATAATTAATTACTCTCTATAGCTGTATTTTGATAATTACAATTTATAGCTATATGTTATATGGAGGAGAGAGGCGAGCGAGATTGAGAGGGAGAGCGGCGAGAGAGAGGGGGGAAAAGAGTGGGAGAAAGGTGAATTGTATATGTATATTGGTTAGATAATTGTATATTATACATATGTAATTGTATATATGACAAGAGAGTTTGGGAGAGGGAGGAGAGAGGCGAGCGATAATGGGAGAGAGAGGAGAGAGGTGAACGAGATCGAGAGAGGCGAGGAGAGAGGGCAGAGAGTGAGAGAGAGGTGAATTGTATATATATATATATTATTGTATATAACTGTATATTATACTTATATATTTGTATAAATGGCAAGCGAGATTGGAAGAGAGAGGAGAGAGGCGAGAGAGGTTGAGAGAGGGAGGAAATAGGCGAGCGACAGAGGGCAGAGAGTGGGAGCGAGGTGAAATTGTATATGTATATAGTCTAAAAAATTGTATATTATACATATTTATTTGTATATTTTGGCGAATTATACATATACAAACATGACTAATTATACAAACTCGAAGTCAACCCACATAATTAATGTATAATGTTAGTTGCGAGTGATAATTATTGCAAACTATAGCTATAATGAGTAATTAAATAATATAAGTTTGCTTATCCGCGTAATTTTTCCTTTTATTAATAATTGGCCCAATTGACAAATGTGTTCTTCTTCCTTTGAAATTTGTCATTAATGGTTTTCTTTTTCCCTTTCCTCTTCCTCTTCATCTGCTTCAGTCGTCTTTTTCACTCTCTTTAATTCGACATATCAGAAATGTGAATTGTTTCAAATGAAATATACATCAAAAGCTTTAAAACATTGAGAGGATTTTTTATGTATAAATTTTTGGAATTGTTCAGAATTGATTTTGAATTGACTGAGACTGAATAGTCCATGTATATATTATGTATAGTCAATTGATATTTCATGTATACTTAAAGTATATTTAACTTTTTGAGTATATCATAATGTATAATTGATATATAACCCATGTATACATAAGTTATATTGTATAGTATATATGCTTCTTATGACTTTTAGCAAGTTGCATTGTATAGCCAATGTATACTTTTTATGATTTTTGGCTTTATGTATTAAGAGGTCGTTTGATTACTGTATAAGAGACATCCTATTCATGTATTAAAAGTTGCATTAACTTTACTACGTTTGGTACAAGTTTTGTATTAGGTATAAAAGTCAACATAACTTATACCATGTTTAATTGCATTTTTAGTCCTACATAATTAATATCAACATAACTTATGAGGGAATTTATGTATAAAGTTATGCAGGGTTGAAGGTGGAATAAGTTATGTGGGTATTAGTTATACATGTATTCTAAAGTGATAAATTACATATTTACCCTATTAATTTATTTTATTGTTTTTAAATGAAAACTTTATTGTTTTCCTATATATATGTTTTTTTTATATATATATTTGGACTATGTTTATTGCTTTAATTTATTTTATTTTCATTTCTTTTTATATACTTACCGTTTTGATTGATTTATGCAAATATAAATATATTTTAATATTAGAAATTGATTGTATAATTTTTAACAGTACATATCTAATCAAATATTAGCATTATATATTATTCAATATATTTCACATTTTATTAGCCTGTACTATTATTTTGTAAATAATATATATTAATAATTTGTAACAAGTTTAATATTCAATAGTTAGTAATTCATGTATTGTAATCTCTATGTATTGTAATCTTTACGTAGCCAAATAATATCTACATAACTAATATCCATATCTCTAATACCCGCATAATTAATCTAATATAACTCAATTTGCATAACTAAACCCTACATAACTAATACATGCATATTCTTAAGAAGGATATGAATGTTATATTGTTCTTTATCTGTTTAATTTTTTTGTATTCTCCGATTTGTATTTCTTTAATTTAATCTACAATGAAATTATGAATGTTATAAGTCTATTTTTATCAGTGCTAAAATTACTAATTTATGACTTTTATATTCATTTTTAAGTGTACTTTATAAAAAAAAATTATTTTATCCTTTCCTTATTAATATAATTTCTTTAAGTAGATACATATTTGTGTAATTACTATATGGAGCGTAAAGAGAAATTATTAAGGATAAATCATATAGATATATTCATATTATTAAATGCTATAATAATATTCAATTATTATGAATTTTATTTAATGAATAAAATATAATTTAGTAAAACTAATATTTTTAAGTTCAACATTTTCTATATAATAATTCAACTTTATACATTCAGGAAACTAGTATATACATGTGTGTGTGTGTATATATATATATATATATATATATATATATTATTATTATTATAAGTGGGAAGCCTCCAAGTTCAAAGTTGAATTACGAAAATACCCATACAAATTTTTATTAACAATTTTGTTCTACATTTTATTAAAATAAAAAAGATTTTTAAAAAAACTTTTAAACAGAAAATCATTCATTTTCTACGTTGAATTTGAATGTAGAAATTGTTCCATCTTCCCATAATTATTAAATGTTTGAATTACTTAGTTATCACCGATATTTATTTCAATTTTAATGTTGTCTCTTTCATCTTCCATGTTAGTAATAGCTTTTTCATATTCTTTACAAAATTTTAGATATTTGCATAGAAAAATATATACATTGATCAATCAAATTATCACTCAAACATCTAATTTCTTGACAGAAAACAATGTTAGAAAAACAATCATAAGACAATTTTATATATTTATTTCTTCAAGCATATATAATTGCTCTTCTCCTTCACTTCTCAGTAATCCTTTTAGATTTGGAAATCTTTTCATAAGTGTCTATTTCGATGCCAAATTGATCCTTTCCCTAGCAAGTCGTTCCAGGTATGAGAAAGTTGGTGCAAAAAATATTATGCTTCCTTGGGTTTTGGTAATTGTATGAAACTTTATATTTGGGTATTAGAAATATGCCGATTGTACTTTCATAATTTATGTATTAATATATGTTAATTATTTTTGGGTTTATATGATACTTCTTTTAGGATGAGTTGTAATAATAATTGTGTCCTATACATTTTTACTAATATTCCTAGCAATTGTCTTGCTGAAAATCCCTTCATTTTTTCCTTTTGTATAAATTAACCATTTATTTTTCTCGCTTTGTATATTTTGATAAATAGGTTTGTTGAGTTGCAATTATTTGGGTCTTTTGATAGGCTAATCTCTTGAATTATATGTCATGAGTTTTCTTTTTTGTAATTCTGCTTCTTCAATAGAGAAGACGTTGGACTAAATTATGAATTAGAAATTCTTTATAGTAGTGTTTCATATGCTTTTAAGTATGTAGTGCGAAGGATGATGGCTCAAAAAATGTATTCAGAAAGTTATACTATAAAGTAAAGTCATAAGTTTTACATCGACTTTGTTGTGTATGTGATACAAATAATTAATAAATAAGAGTAAACAAAATAATTAATAAATAAGATTAAAATTTCAATAAGTGGAGCAAGTTGTTGTTGATACTCTTCTCTTAAGGACTATGTAGTATAGCTTCTCATGTTAAATTTTTATTTCATCTTGTTTGACTTGTTGCAAATTAGGTATGCTAAGTTTCATTATACTTTTAAGTGTTAATTTGGATTATCATTTTACCTCTATACTAAATTAAATATCTAATTAATTAAATAGTAAACAATATCACATATATTATATTAAATACTAAAAGTGAAAAGATGTTAAAAGTAAAAATTTAAATAGACTTTTAATTGCAATAGAATGAGAAAAACATTAACAAAGATGAAAGATCAAAGATCAACACTTTTCATTTAATTTCTACAAATTAAATTTTAAAACTTCATCTTCCATTCTCTCATATTGAATTAAGGAAAAAATTGGACTGCAAACTATAAATTATGCATTCGGTAATATCTTATAAATCATAAGAAATGGTAGTATTTAATTATTAATTTTAAAATCTTTTTTGTTTTATTTGATTCAATCTTCATATGTGTTTTAACCATATTTAGTTGTGTTTGTGTCATTTTTTCCTTCTCTCAGTTTTAGTGGCATCATATAAATCATAAATATAGGACAAAATATAGTGTATAACTATAATTATATGTGATAATTAAATGATTAACTATATTTGGTAAGATTCTCTTATTTCTTTATAATATTTTTTTTTATGTTCTACAATATCAATTTCTAAACTTTTAAAATTTGTTGATTGCGTGAAAAATATGATATGCATATATTATTATTTGGAATAAACGTGTAACACACGTTTGTGAAAATCATACGTCATTTTTTTCTTCTCTCAATTTTGGTGGATATAAATCATAAATATAGGACAAGATATAGTGTATAACTATAATTATATGTGATAATTCAATAATTAACTATATTTATTTGGTAAGAATCTCTTATTTCTTTATAACATTTTTTTTATCTTCTACAATATCAATTTCTGAACTTTTAAAATTTATTGATTGCGTGAAAAATATAATATGCATGCATTATTATTTGGAATAAACGTGCAACGCACGTTTCTGAAAACTAGTCTTCTATATATATAAATGGTTTCTTTGTCCTAATGTTTCGCATGCACTTCATTTATATTATCTGATGAACATCATTAAACAAATGCTTGTCGAGTCTCTAAACATTTTCATTTCCTATTTCTCTTATCCTATTTGTTCTGGTTCATCAAAATCGGGAAAAGAGTCGAAAAATATTTCAATTTTGACCGAAATTGTTGTTATGATACCATACTTTATGTAGGAACTTTTAACCTGAATTATTTAATAAAATAGGACATTATAACATTATTTTAATTTGACAACCGTCACACCAATATCCTGAAAAACCTGTTTTCGGGAAATGGACAAGTGAATCGTCATTGCCTTGTCCCCCTACTATCGATTTTATTTAAAAAATTTCAACAATGTTATTTTAGTATAAGAAATTGCACGAATTAGATATTTCGTTATTTTTAATGTCTTAACTTTATTTTAAAAAATTTATTATCATCCATTATTTAAATTTTACTACCTAAATGACTAAATAAATACTTGATGAGTGAAAAACAATAATGACATATACCGTCTAGTCCTATTTGTGGATTAATTGTACCAAAATCTTTACTTTTACTTTACGAAATTGAAAAGTTTTGAAAAGGCTTTCAACTCAAATAACATTTATTAGATTAATAATCCACCCTACATGGTTAAAAGGAGGTATTGACCAGTGTTGTGAAAAGCGCAGAAAAGCTCGCTTAAAGTGCGCTTCAAAGCGAGGCGACCCTTGTGCGCTTTTTTATCTTGAGGTGAGGCGATCTGAAAAAAGCTCTCGCTTCAGATGAAGAAGCGAGAAGCGACCCTAAAGCAAAAGCGCAATAAAGCGCTTTTTATAAAAAAACAAAAGCGACAATTAGGGTTTTTAAAAAAAAATAGGTTTTTTTTTTTAAAAAAATCTGAAATATAACCTTCTCTCTCCTCACGACTCTTCTTTCACGACTCTTTCCCTTCTTTCTCTCCTCGCGACTCTTCTTTCACGCTACTTCTTTCCCTTCTTTCTCTCCTGACGATCTCGACTGAGGCTGCTGGCTGCCTCTCTCTTCAACCTCGACCGACTACAGGTAACTTTTTGTTCATCTCTTTTTTAGCTAATGTTTGTTAGTTCATCTCTTCATCTCTCTGAGTTTCGACTACTCTAGTTTTTTCTTCTTCTTCTCTTCTTTTCTTCATCTCTGCAGCCTGCTCTTTTCTAATTACTGACTGCTGCCTCCTCTGTTTTTTTTTTTTTCAATTCTTTTGCTTTTTTTTATTTATTTTGTGATCAGTGTGTATGCTAGCAGCCTTTTTTTATTATTTTTTGAAACTTCCTTTTTGTTTGTAGTATTTAGTGAACTTGTATTTTCTCATTCAAGATGTCACAAAAGAGGGATCCGGCTTGGGCATATGGAACTCCTATGGGTAGTAACACAAAAGTCAAATGTATCTTTTGTGATGTGACATACAATGACGGAATCTTTTTTCACAAAAGACATCTCATGGGTGGCTATAGAGATGTAAAAGTATGTCCGAAAGTCCCCAATAAAGTGAGGAAAAAGATCAAAGAATATATGTTGAAGAAAAATGAGTTTAAAACTCAATTAAACCATGAAGCATCCATGGTTAATCTTGTTGATAATGATGAAATGGATGATGATGAATTTGAAGTGAATATGTCAATGCCAATGGGGCCTCCCTCAAAGCAACAAAGGATGCCTTCATGTAGTGGGAGTGGGTCTTCCATCAATAGCACTGTCAATGGTCCTTTGAATCTCTATTTCTCGCAAAAATCAAACGAAAAGAGAAAAGGTGAACCTTTTGACTTAGAATCTTCTAGAAAGATTTTGAGGGATCGTGCTGTATCTGCTTTTGCTAGGTGGATGTATGATGCAAGACTTCCTTTCAATTGTGTTAACTACACAGATAGTTTTGGTGAATTCATTGAGGCAGTCGGCCAATATGGCCCTGGAATGAAGCCTCCCACCTATCATGAGGTAAGAGTTCCTTTTCTAAAAAAGGAGGTGGAGAGGACAAACAAGATAGTGAAGAACATAAGGTTCAATGAAAAATGTATGGTTGTTCCATAATGATGGATAAATGGACGGCAAGGAATGGAAAAGTAGTCATTAATGTTTTGGTGAACTCTCCAAGAGGGACTGTATTTCTTGAATCTTATGATGCTAGTAACTCTTCTACCGACTCTAATGAGATGTTTAATTTGTTTGAGAAGACTATCATGAAGGTAGGGCAGGAAAATGTGGTACAAGTTGTGATTGATAATGCAAGTGAGAACAAAAAAGCAGGTAACATGTTAAAGGGAGTGTTCCCACATATTTTCTGGACTCCTTGTGCTGCTCAATGTATCAACTTGATGTTTGGTGATATTTTCAAACAAGCCCCGTATTCTACAAGTGAACTTGAGTCTTGATATTTAATTTGCTTTTTTAAACTTCATGTTAGATTTCTTTACATTTTAACTGTCATTTTTTTGACAATTTTTGGCAAGTCTGTTAAGATACATGCTTATATCAATCAAAGGGCATTGTTGTTGAATATGATGAGGAGATATACAAAGCAAAGAAATTTGGTAAAACCCGCCAAGACAAGATTTGCAACAGCTTTTTTGACTTTGTATAGTTTTTATAAGCAAAAGAAAAATTTGAGAAATTTGTTTATGTCAACTGAATGAAATGAGAGTATTTATTCAAAGGAACCTCTTGGTAAAGAAGTTGCGAGACATATCATTAGTCCATTTTTTTGGAATGACGTGTTCAAGCACTCAAAGTTGGTGGTCCTTTAATTCATGTACTTCGTATGGTAGATGGGGAGAAAAAACCACCAAGGATTACATTTATGAAGCCATGGATAGGGCCAAAGAAAGTATTGAAAAGGAATTCAATTATGATACAAGGAAATATCAAAGTGTTTTTGAAATCATTGATGCAAGGTGGACAAATCAACTTCATCAGCCTTATCATGCAGCGGGATACATTTTGAACCCACGGCTCTACTATAAAAATAATGACATGAAGACTTTAACTGAAGAAGTGTGGCAGAGATATCATAAATGTGTTGGGAGGATGATCGCAGATAAAACTTTGCAAGACAAAATAGGGGAGGAGCTTGGTGTGTACATGAAAGCGGATGGCCTACTTGGAATTGAATCAGCCATTAGAGCTAGTTACTTGAGGTCACCAGGTGAGAATTTCATCTTTTAACTGTTACAACTTCAACTTTTAAGTTATTACACATCTTTTAAAATAACTCTTCTACAGTTGAATGGTGAATGCAATATGGTCATAATGTCCCAAACTTACAACAATTTGCTATAAGAGTACAAAGTTTAACTTGTAGCGCATCCGGTTGTGAGAGAAATTGGAGCGTGTATGAACAAGTGAGAAACTACATTACATTAATACATTATTACTAATTTAATTGATATCTTAATCATCCCAAGTCCTCCTATTAATTACTTTCTACTATGTGCAGATTCATAGTAAAAAGAGAAATAGGTTGGAGTTGACACGCCTCAATGATCTAGTGTTCATCAAATATAATAGAACATTGGCGCGTCGTTATAAGGCTCGTAATACCATTGATCCAATTTTGTTGGATAGTATTGACGAGGCAAATGAATGGTTAACTGGAGCACCACAAGATCACCAAGATGAAGAAGTGTACGAAGGAGAAAGTCTCACTTATTGTGATGTTTCTGTGGCAAGTGGTGTTGAGGAGAATATTTATAGTTTTAGGGGGAGTACATTAAGGGGCAAGGAAAGAGAAGTTGGAGGTTCTAGTTCAAGTCGAAACCTTGTTGATGAGCCTTCTGATGATGAAGAAGATGATGACCAAGTAGAACCCTTGGTTATGACACTTGAAGAGTTTGAGGATCTTGTTGAAGAATAGGAGTTTGAATCTTTGTGATTTAATTATGTTTTTGATTTTTTGCTTTATATGTTATGACTTGTGAGTATTTTTGCCTATGTAATTTCTTTCAATCTAAGACTATATTACCTCTATTTAGTTATTTAATATTTTTTTATTTTTATACTAAATGTCGCTTTTTTTTAAAAAAAGCGCACGCTTCGCTTCACGCTTCTCGCTTATGTGAAGCAAGACCTCGCCGCTTTTTTCCGCTTCTCGCTTCCCAAAACACTAGGTATTACTAATACTTTTTATCTGGTGGTATTAATAATATATTGGATTTAATATCATAAGATTATCTATATAAAAACAAAGTTATCCTTCAAATCACTTTATTTATTTTTTTGATTTTATGTTTTATATTTGTGGGAATAAATTTATTATGATAAAATTTGCTTACAAATATTATTATTTAGAGAGAGTAGTTTTTTAATTAGTAAATAATTGCAATACAATATTTACAATTTGAGTTGTTTAACATTTACTACTTGAAAAGTCAAATATATCACCACATGATTTGAAGTAAAAAAAAGGAGTTATATTATTTGTTGGTTTATATCCGCTTTTTAATTGTTTGTATTTTGAAAATTTTATAAATTCCATACATATTAAAACTACAACTTGCAACTTTTATATGTAAATGTAGATGATTCATTCGATTTTACTATTGTTTATCGTCTTTCCAATTTTAAAGTAGATGGTCTATTTATTTTAAATTAAAACTTAACATTTTTAAGTGATTAATTTATTAATATAACAATGTTTACTTTCAAATAATTCAAGTGAGAAAATAGCAAATATGGCAACAAAATTGTTTTCTTAACTATTTAAAAGGCCATAAAAATATATATGCAAGAGTATAATTGAAAAGAATCTTTTTGTAGAGTTATAATCCAAACACAAATTACGATCAAAAGTAATGAACCAAACACTTGATTAAAAATACATCATACAGGCATATACTACTAATCCATGCATTACTAATTCATGTGTTATTAATCCCTGCATTATTAATTTTTCTACCAAATTACCTCTAACTTCCTTTTCAAGTTAGTGGTCTCTAAATCCTCATATGTATGGCTCTATCCTCCCAAGTCCTGAAGATGTTATATATATATATA
>NC_028638.1:34566776-34642260 GCF_001406875.1 Solanum pennellii
TATATATATATATATATATATATATATATATATATATAATAAAGAATCTTAGACCCTCTTACATGGTACCACCCCAAATTAGTTTTTTCTTTTAATTTATTTTATTTTCAAAGATAGCATTCCTCTTTCGTGAAAAGTTGTGATTTTTATAAAGAGTTGCGATTTTTATGAGAAATTGTGACTTTTATGAAAGATTGTGACCTAACTTTTTCAAAGAGTTGTAACTTTCGATAAGACACAATAAACATTTGGTCACACTACCCTTTGTAGTCTATATATAGAGGAATTTTCCTCTCATTTTAAAATAATGAAAATTCTGGAATTCTTCTTCTTTTGGACAATTAAATATTTGTGTACTTTGCTTCTGTTGAATGACTCACTAAAAAGAGCTTGTCACAAAGGCTATCCCGTGAAATACCTTTGATTTCAAAGCTGATTTTTGCTTCGAGTTGGGACAACCAACTTAAGTAGTTCCGGTGATAGGGGGTAAAAGGGGGAACCATTTATCAGTTGGGAAGCTAGACATCAAGTAACTGACACAATTGTTTTTATATCAATACACTGGTAAATATAATCGTTCTATCCTGAAAGGATCTATTCCTTTAATTTTCGGGTACTAGAGAAGAATAATTTCCTTAAGGGGACATTGTGCATTCAGTGGGCTCGTTTTTTCCATTATGTTTCATTCTCTTGTTACAAATCTTGATATGTTTTTTACATCATTAATTTATGCTTGTATTATTAATTAATACATGTTTTAAACTTTGTTGTTTATGTTTCGGTAAAATTATTGTTATAAGTATTTGTTAGTACAGATTAGATAACAAACATTAATTGAATTCTCAAGCAAGTTTACTCTACTGGAATTGTTGAAGGTACAATCAAAAAAATTCCTACAAATATCTAATTTCTTCATCAACAATGTTATTCCTTCACATACAAGGATGAGATTTGTGTTCTTTAGAAAATCCTACGAGAGTTAATAACTTTGCATCCCCATACTTTTTTGGTTTTTATCTATTTTTACTAAATTTTATTAGTGGAAGTGTTAGTCAAACTTTTGAGGTATGTTATTCCAAAACATAGGAACTTTTCTGGTTAGAATGATTTGTTATCATCATTGGACATCTCATAGTTATTCCCTTTAAAACATGTTTTTTCATAGTGTTTTATTGTCTCCTTAAAATTGTATTGATTATTTTTCGTTTGGTATGCATATAATGATCTCACTTGGACAAACCTTGGTCCTTTGAACGTTTTTCTTTTTTTCCATTCTCATTAGTTTCTTCAAAATATTTTTGGCATAAGTTATGACTATTTTCGGCAAGCTTAATTTGAAGAATATGAAAGAAAACCTGCTCTAAATAAAAGTAATATCTTAAGCTACAAAAGATAATGTCTATTAACATAGATTTGTTGTCCTTCATGTCCGAAGTCATTGTTGTGCATTTGATTTATCAAGGTTAGACTCATTTTAATTTTTAATGTTCGAAAATATTTCATTACATGAGTCTAGAAATCCAACATTTTGATCTACATGTAGTTTCATAATGCAACAATTATACATATATATTTCTGAAAAAGTCGTAAAGTTGCGTTGATGAAACATCTAGAATGGCCTATAGAACAACAATTTGATGAAGAATGAATTTCTAAAAGGAATAACAATATTATTTTGCTGTTGTTTCAAATTTATTTTTCTCCTTCTATAAATTTTGTTAGAGTAACAAAGTAACAAAAGCGAAAAGGGTGAACGCTTGACCTTAGACAAGTAGATTGTCTCTAAAAAAATTATTTATGTTGTTGTCGTGTACATTTTTAACGGTCTTAGCTTATTTATAATTAATATTGATTATCGGAGACTCACATAACTCTTTTTTCACAATGATTAGCTCCTACTAGTAAGAAGTTGCTTTCGAGCCAGGTTCCTTGGACCCACGAGTTACTCTAACCATAAAATTATAAGATTCTATATTTTTCATGTAAAAAAAATAGAAAAAATGATGTTTAATTGCTACTTAAAAATGTTACTCAGTATTAATAAGAAGTACAATTATATCATCAGATATCAATATATTTTAAATCATTCATTATATATTCACAATTCTTGAGATATGTGATAATGTCAAATCATTTAACTTCTGTTGAAAAAACTACTAAATTTTTTGTCTTATAACAGTCGCTTAGAAAAAAATTTCCTAGTATAAATACATAATCGGCGATACATGTGTAATTATTGGTGAAGATCAAACTGGCTCAGATGCAGGGTATGTGCTTGATTGGAATTCGATTGCAATGTCGAAAGTGGACTGAAAAAGAAAGTGCAACAGCTATAGGAATCGCCAAGTGTTGGGAATGAAAAGATTGTGAACACAACTAATTCAATAGCGTTAGTTGTTGTATCAAAAGTCACTTCCGGAAAGCTTTTGATTGAAGATGTAGCTGTTACTTATAGTGTAATGCAATTGTTAAAGCAGGGGTAAGGGTTCATGTTGAAGCTCAACTTGGTTCTTTCCAATTAAGCTGAATGTGATTAACTCTAATGATTTTCCAATTGTTTGAATCTCCCAAGTTATTTTGACAAATAATTTGGGAATAAGACGTTATAAGTGAGAGTCGATAGGCCAATCGGGTAAAAAGCATTGATCTAATGTATGCTCCTTGCAGATCAATGTCTTTGAGTGCAAGACATATCAGGACAGAACTACAAAGTACAAACTACAAAGAGAGCACAAGTTATCTATCTAAGGAAATGGCATTGCCCTCAGTTATGGTTATGATATTGATTCACGCATGGCAAAATGACAAGGCAGGGCATTTTCATTTACTAGAACTTGTTCCAGAAGATTAACTCGCACAGACTTGAATTCATAGTCCTGCAGTAAAAATAACAATACCATTAGTGAAGAGTGACAAAAAAAGGGCAGATTTAACTCCCTATCCATAGTAACTCGTCAATTTTACCAAATTAAATTACTACTGCAAGAGGCTCAAGTACACACTGCCCTCAAGTGTTATAAGACGGAGTCGATACGCAAAATAAAGGGATATGAACTAATAGAACACATCTACTATGTGGTGCTTACAGAGGGGGAAATGTGATGTAGAAAGAAAAATGACATCTTTGTAATATCTGAAATACCACAGATATTATAACGAGTTTACCTTTCCTTGGCATTCAAAATCATTAAATTTGCAAATGGGCTTCAATAGTGTGACCCGATCTCCTTTTTTAATCTGTCAAGAAGAGTAGTTTGTTAAGTAATGATGTGAAAATCTAATGGGGAGTTGGAATAAAGTAGTGCTTACTGCTTCCTTCTATATGCCGAACGTTGTAAGTACAAAACTATTCTCACAGAGCATATAGTATCTGTAGATTAAAAGTACACATTGAGAAATAAGTATTTTAGCATAAAGTAGGGCTGCACAGACAAGTGACTTTCACTTTTAAAGGAAAAGCTGAAAATGATCAACTTGTGTGGGTTCCTCCAAGATGAAGTAACTTACAATGGACCATTATACTCATATTTAAGCACTGTACTACTGCTACAACCTCAATCTGTTCTTTAAGGCCTTCAGTTAAGAGATCAACAGTTGCTATCTTGTATGGAGGATTCACTGCCAGAAAGCACATTACCTTAACTAATAGATAAATAGGTAAATCATTGTTTACAGTTAAGAATGTAAAGCCTTACGATCAATATTAGCAAGTGATTGGATCAGGGCAGGCAAGCTTGTTTCCGTACTCTTTCCTTTACTACATTTCAAGGGCAATCTCATAACATATTTTAGAATCTTGGAAATCCCCTCTCTTGGCAGCGCAAGAACCGAGGCAATTGCGCAGACTGGGATTTAATAGAATCTGGTAGATAAAATTAAGGCACAGTGAGAAGGAAACCAAACGCAATCAACAACACATTAAATATGTAAATTCTTGTTTCACTCACAGATCCCACTATATGACACTCTGCTTTCCAATTATAAACATCAGGAATTGCATCATAAAACCTTCCTTGTAGGTACTCAAACATTGATTGTTCATATTCTGATTGCCTCTTCTCTGCAAGAAGAATTCGTTTTTTTCTTCTGGATAAATAAATGAAACTGAATACGTTTTCTTCTTCTTCTGGATAATCCATACCTTCGGCAACTGATTCGAGGACTTTGATGCACAAATCAACTTGATGCTCGATGTCAGAGATTCTCTGTTCTGTAGTTGACGGGAAATGCTGGTTGCCAAAATGGTAGACCCATACTGTCACATACTGTCAGTTTGATCAACTCTGAAATCCAATCCCTGTAATTGAATTCTTTTAGATAAATTAATTAATAAAAAATTAAACGGATCAAAATGAACATTTATGAATAAATTAATTAAATCATCTTCAATGGTGGATTTTGGAAGCTCAACTGTAAAGTTATGGCCGTTATGTTTTACAGGTTTTGGGTTGGAAGTTTTGTTTATAAGTATTCTGATGGATCACACTTTCTTCATCTTACTATTTTAAAAAAATTACCCTGACAATCCCAATACTTTTTACTTGGGTCATCCATTCTTTTTTATTAAACAATACTCCCCATTAGATGTCCATGTAAAATATATACATAGTTATTTCTATGTCATGTATCGTAGCATTAGCAAGATATATAAGTGCACCAATTGCAATAAGATATGTACTTCATAATCAAGATGATTATCATTCTTTTCTTGAGATCGAAATGAATGCTTACTCACTTCAAAGTGATCGAACAACCAGTAGAGTACATGTAAGATCTATTTATAGCCAATGTCATTTATATAATTGGATGTTTGAACTCCTTGTAAAAAATATCACGTTTGGCAAGTGAGTTCAATTCCGATTGCACTGTCTCTTGCCATTTTAACCAATCATATCTTTGTCGACATTTTTTGACAGACAAAGGTTCAAGATCATCATTATCTGACATAATATTAAGTACAATGTTGTATGCAAAAACATTATCAACCATAATTTTTTATTGATTCAACTTTATCCCATTATCACAAGAATTTATCAATAATTCTTCATTCACTTGAAATTCGGGGTCATAAATTTCTTCAGAAATATCTAGATTTATCAAATCTTGAATCCCTTCGTGACATCCATATGGTGTCATTTTAAAATCCTTTTTTCTAGAATTTTTATCATTTGAACCAAATGGTCTATCACGCTTCAGGCGTGTATTAGATTCAAAATCTATGACTATAGTAGATGGTCTTGTTGGAACATCAATTTGGATTGACACATTCTTTGCAGGAATATGTGACAATTATCCTTTTTAAATCAGTAAATGTGTTTGACATTTGATTTGTTATATTCAGCAATTAGATGATAATTTGAACCTCGTGTTCACACATAGGGAAACGTGGATCAACATGAGAAAATGATGAAACTTTCCATGCAATTTCTCTTTTAAAATCACTTTTCCTCTCCTTAATTGCAGAAAATTTGCTTCATCAAATCGACAATCTGCAAATCTTGCGGTGAATAAATCTCTCATCAATGGCATAAGATAGAGAATAATGGAGGGGTAATCAAACCAAACATATATGTCGTCTAACCTTCTTTGGGGGTCCATCTTAGTGCATTGTGATGGTGCTACTGACACGCTCAAACTTACTTCTCAAATAAGAAGTAAAGTGGTTGTGTCAAGTAAATAACCCAACTAATGAGGTTGAGATCGTTCCCACGAGAAAATAGTTTAGACTTAACTTCAATCTATTATTACTATCGTTCAGTCAATTACTTCCTTGGAAAGAAAAAATGATAAAAGGGAGGTTTTCTATTTCTAAATAAATGAAAATAACTAGCGAAATTAAAGAGACACTTAACAGCTTTGAATGTTGGAGTTTAATCAATTAATCAAAGTAACTAGGGTTTACGTGTTCCCCACAGGTTCATAACTTGATAAGTCTAACTATAACAATTCTTTCCTAGTATCTTGCATGCAAAGTGATAAGTTATGTATTTCTAAATCCTTGGTCCGGCATCTAGAAAATTTTACTCCGCACCTTGGTCCGGCTACGTGTTGCTATACTAACCCTTATCTTTACCTCATATTAAGCATCGTATTCGATATTTGACTAAGTTATTACCTCGTACCAATCAATACTAGCCTATTAGATAGTATACACTAAATCTATGTTGATAATTCTTTTCCTATTATCTACCTCCTTGGTCCGGCAAGTAGCATTAAGGCGAGTTCTAACGTTGGCCATCCGTTAAAAAGACTTCTAAGCGAAAGAATTATCAATCATGCAAGACACTATTCTAGAATTGTTATTTTAGTTAGGTTTTACCTCATTATTTGCCTATGGTTCCCACAACCCTAGTTATGGAGTTTAGTTACCCATAGTCATAATCACAATATTCAAATATATGGTATAAGAATTCATATACTTAATTCAATGAGAAAGTGTAAAATACGAAAGTTCGCTTGATTAATCAACAAAAATCACCAACAATCAATTACAAGAATCTCAAAATAATCAAGAATCTCACAAAAGGTCTAAAAAATAATCAAGAGTCTAACAATGATCAAGGGCCTAACCAAATAATCCAGAGTCTAACCTCCAAAACGAGGTTTTTCGAACTATTTATAAAAAATAAAAACCTAATTACATAAGGACTCTATTTGCTGGAAATCTGTCAAAACGCGGCTGGGTCGACGGACCTCGCGACGGATCGTCGTGGTCACGACGGACAGTCATGGACTCCGTCGTCCCATACTTGTTCAATTTCTTCTGCTGCTCTCTTCATTATCCTCGACGGCAGATATGACGGATCGTTACAGGCACAACGTTCCGTCGAGGGTCTCCGTTCCAAAACACTTAAACTCTTGGAAGTTGGGTACTGGGACTACTTCTCTGAACTTCATGACGAACCAGCAGGACGGACCGTTATGGATACGACAGTCCGTCACGCACTCCGTAACCCCACACTTGGTCAGACTTCCTCATCTTCCTTCAGCAGCTGCACTACGCTGCCACCTACGGACCGTCACGAGCATGACGGACCGTCACAAGCTCCGTAGGTGGTCTCTTCTGCATTTCTTCGCTCAAAAACCTCCGCATTCATCTTTGGACAGATTTCCTGCAAATAAGAAGAAACTTATATAAAAATTTGCACAAAAAGGCTCTTGGACACACTAAACTTAAGGAAAAAGTATTAATAATACCGTGAAACCACGGTATATCAGTTATTGACACATATAAAGCACATTCAATATTTAGTATATGAGCAATTCATTACCAAACACAAATTGCTTTGGAGAGTTTTTATTATGATGAGTAGGTCTGAGACGAACAAGTGATATTACATGTAAGATAGCATGACCTCAAACAATAAAGATGATATCTCAACTTAAGATCTACTTCACCAAGTTATGTCGATAACATGACTACAAATTGAAAACTGGGACTCGACAGAAGTACAAAGAGAACATAAATTTTGCTTCATACTACACATCTGAAGGAAATGACATAGTCAGATTGAAAAAAGATACTAGAGCATGTAAGTAGTTTGTTTAGTTTTGTTTCCTACACGAATCCTACTGAATATATCGCGATGTTGGTAGCTAAACACAAACATTTACAGAAGATTATTTTCAACTTCTCATGGTTACTTATGCCTATAGTAGTAGTGAGTCACGACTAGCAAAATCAGGAGACAGAGAATTTCCATTTACAAGGACTTGTTCCAGAAGATTAACTCGCACAGACTTGAATTGATAGTGCTTCAGTAAGAATAACAATAATTAGTGAGGAGTGACAAAATTTAGTTGGCAGATTATTATGAATAATAATCACGAGCAAACTAAATGTGATTATTATTATTATTCCGATACTTAAAACCATATCCGCCTTAATTAATACATTTGGAAACTGCAAGAAATGCTTCATGTTCCACTTCCAATCAAGGAAAGGGCAGATTAACTCCTTATTGACAGTCACTTGCCTATTTTACCATACATTGACACCAAATTACTCAAGTGCACCCTGCCGTTAGGGTTGTAAACTGATAGAACACATCTAATGACATATTTGGAATAACATTGCATATGTGAAATACCATAGATATTTGGCATAAAACTGCTCCTATGACCTCAATCCCTTCGTTAAGGCCTTCAGTTAACAGATCCCTGGTAGCTCTAGCGTATGAAGGATTAACTGCCACATTACCTCAACTAAAGGATAAGTAGATAAATCATATACCTCATTATTTGCCTTTAAATATCTAAGAAGAATGTAAAGCCTTACGATCAATAGTAGCAAGTGATTGGATCAAGGAAGACAAGCTGGTTTCCATACTGTTTCCCTTATTCTTGTAAATACTCTTGTCATTAAGCTTACCCTGAAAAGCAGGATCGTATTACTTAAATGCATCCTTCACAATCTCATTCATAATGTCTTAACAACTCAAGATCACATTTAACAACTGATTATTTTAAGGCATTATTTTTTAAAGACTATATCATGACTTTACTATTTCTTGTAAAAATTCAAGAAATGAAAAAAAAACTAAAATATAACCCCCAAACCTTGTTCAGTCAACATATGGCTATGCTTCTACTAACTTAACTCATTGAACTATTTAAGAACACAAGAAATGATCAGTACCTCATCTCCTTTTCTTCTGTATGCGTCTTATGCTTAATGCTTAAACCGTTGGTGCAAATGGATCCCTTTAGGTGTTTTTCCTGTCATATCATAAAACCAAATTTCATGTTATATCTTATCCATTGTTATATTCTAGATGTTTTGATGATCCTCACAAATTCGGGGACCTGGTCTCTGGCAGAGTTCTCTCGTCCAGATTCAAATGGGGTACAGCCGTAAAAGTTGTCATGTTAGGTGGTAGGTGAAAAGTGTAGCGTCCTACACCAATAAGAAGAGTGGACGAGATTGTATATTTTAGTATCTCACAAATGTAAGGACCTGGTCCCAAGAAAAGTCTCTCCATCTGATACATAATGGCGTACAACTGTATAGCTGTCCTGTCAGTGCTAGGTGAGGCGCCAGCGTACTGAACCAATCAGAATGGAAGAGGTTGTTTGTCCAACGGTTAATAACTCTTTATGGTTGATACTTTTACCATGACAAACACCATATTATATTCATTCATCCAAAGAAAGAAGTCATACAACAAGCTCTTTCAAGAACTCACAAAGAAGTTTGCAAGGGACCTAGTCCCCGCAAGCAAGGGACTGGTACCCGCAAGACTATGACGTGAAAAGGACGAAAAGACATCCGGCAAAAGCTGCCAACTCTGAGGGGTTAGTGCACAACTTTTCTTGACAGCGGGCTCTCAGCCAATAGCCTCGTCTCAAGGCTTTGTGTCCATTTGAATATAGTCTCTTCTCAAACAACACAAACACAAGTTTTGGCAAACAAAGTCTTGGATTTTCAAAAAATCCAAAAGCTCAAAAAGCAAAGGCCATCTTCAAGAAGTGTCATCCTAAGAGAAACATGGACAGGATAGAGCTGCAATCTATATAGTTGTCTTAGGATTATATCTTCCGTTCTTACATTGTAAATATGTTCCTAATTTATAAAAAAATTCAGATATTTGGTTCGAGTTTGTAAAAGTCTAAATCAGTTAGGGTTAACTGATTTAGTGGGCGACATTGTTTTGTTGCTTAGTCAAATTCTAAGTCATCTAGAGTTAGGTGGTTTAGTGAGCGGTGTGGTATCCGCTTAGCAAAGTCTAAGTTATCTAGCGGTGATAGCTTAGTGGGCGGTGTTGTATCCGCTTAGGCTCTTCAAGTAATAGGTAGATTACTTGACCGTGAGATTAATAACTTTTTCTCACATTGGTTGTAATCAGGTCTCACTTTTGCTTGAGAAGATTAGTGAAGACGGTTGAAAATCCTTTGCAACAGGTCTTGGTTTTACTCCCTTGAGCAATGAGGTTTCCACATAAAATCATCGTGCAAATTTTAATTACAGCCATTTACTTTCAACATTTGTTTCAGCTACTGTTCTGCTGAGTCAAGGGACCTGGTCCGTTGACGTATAGTAGATACAGACCACTGTTTGTGCTTACATTCTGTTCTTACTGTGTCAAGGGACCTCGTCCATTGACTGTTAGTGGTGCTTTCTATCTGGTTAACACCAAGAGAGAAGTTCCTGCGAGGAATGGCGTCACTACTGAATAAGCGAAGAAATCAGTCTCCCAAAATACCTTTTTTTTTATGGTAAGCTCTATAAATATTGGAAGATTCAGATGAGAGACTATCTCATGGCTGAGGACAATGAAGTATGGGACGTCATATGTAAAGGTCCTTATGTGCCAACTATGGAGATTAAAGATGGAGAGGTCACAAGAGTCATTCCCAAAACTAGAAAATAATATAATGACTCTGACAAACTTTTAGTCCAGAAAAATCACAAAGCAAAGAAGCTACTAATGTGTGGCCTTAGTATAAATGAATACGATCTGATTTCATCTTGTGAATCAACCAAGGAAATCTAGGATCTGTTGAAAACAACTTATGAGGGCACTAAGGAAATAAGAAATCTAAGCTAGATCTCTTTACTACTCAGTTTGAAGGTTTCACCATGAATGAAGGTGAACTCATTCATGAACTGCGCACCAAATTCTCCAACATCACAGATGAGCTCATGTTCCTTGAAAAACTATTCCTATTGTCAAGAAAGTCTCTAAGATACTGGAAATTCTCCCTAGATTTTGGACAAATGGTTTTGTGACTGGAAATGAGACAAGAGAATCTGTTGTAATGACGATGCATACACTATTTGAGCATCTTAATCTTCATGAGATGCACAGAAAAAAATGAGAGTCTCTTTCTCAAGGGAAAAGACAAGAAGATTGATATGGTTGATGAGGTCGATCCTAAGAAAGAAAATCATGACAAGGATACCAGCTCAAGTGAAGTGTGTGGCATGAATTATCTGTCTGGTCACTCCATTGAAAACTTTTTTGTGCATAAAGCTGACCACATGAAAATTGTCAAGACTGCAGAAGGTAAAGACAAAGAAGAGGACCAGGTCAATCCCAGGATAAGCAGAAGATAAGTCTTCTTCAAGGCAATAAAAATGGATATGGCTGCATGGGAAATATCCTCAGGTGATGCAGATGATTCTGAACACACTGATAATGATTTCATGGCAAAGTTAGACGAGGAAGATGCTGATGAAAAGGTAATTCTATCTTATTTCAAGCAAAACTTGAATACCTTTTCTACTAGCAAGTTGAGAAAGCTAGCAGTTGTATTACTTGAGTTGATAAGTAAGCTGACAAGTGAGAAGGATCCCATAAACAACAGTCTAGATATTTCTCAAGATGAAAAAATTGCATAAGTTGCCCAAATATCTGATATTAAAAGTCAAATACTTGTTCTAGAAGCTGAAAATCTAGAACTGAAGAAAAAGATGAAAGGGGTAACTAATACAACTTTAAAGGAAAAAATAAGGCAAGCAGCTTGCAGTTGGAGCTTGAGAATAAGCTGCACTGCTGAAATGAAGATCAAAATTGCATTAGAAAGAAAATCTTGAATTAGAGAGGGACCTGGTCCGTGTAAAAGAGGAACTGGAAAAATCTCTCAAATGGACCAATTCCTCTAAGATTCTTACAATCTGATCGGTCAAGGTAACAACAGTAGGAGAGGGCTGGTCTGTGACAAGATAAAATCCTCCTACAATCCTCGAAGCAAAAAAGTTCCTAATGCTGATAATCTGTTGTGTGTGAATTGTGGTCGAGATGGAAATCTTAAGAAAGATTGTCCAATTTTGAAAACACTGGAGAAAATTTATCAAACTATTCCAAACCATGGAACATACAAAAGAAGAGACATGGTCCTGTGTATGCTCAACAGAAGAACTTGCAGAAGAAGGGACATGGTCATGTTGGTCAACAGAAAAAATTTCAGAAGAAGGGACCTGGTCGTGCTTCTGTTCCTAAGTTGAACAAAATCAGTCTGCCTCACTGGACAAAGAATTCTCTTATCACTCCTTTAACTGCTTACTGGAAAATCCAACTAAAGTGGGTTCCCAAAGCTAACAAGTGATATGATATTCATGTGAGAAGAAGTAGAAGCAGTCAGTGTTGGTTCATGAATAGCGGATGCTCAAAGCACGTGACTGGGAAACTGAAAACTACTTCTCTCTCTCAAGGCACTTCAAGGTGGAAGTGTCTCATTTGGCAATGGCAGAAAAGGTATGTTTTTTTTTTAAATTCATGATTGGAAAATCTATGAAACACACTATTGAGGATGTGTACCACGTCAATGGTGGAAGTACAACTTTTAAGTGTTTTATAGATTTATGATGAACGAAATAAAGTCCAGTGCTTGTCGAAAAATGGGTTGTCACAATCTTGCTCTATCGGATAATCTTGATAGAAAAGAGATGCAAGGAAATGTGTACTGCTGATCTGATTATTATTCATTGTGAAACTCTCACTTGACTTAGTGCATAACGTGAGAATGTTAAGGTATCACACAAGAAATGTGTCTCATGTGTGTGTTGTTTGCTGCACAAACCTGTGTCGCGGGACCTGGTCCTAGTCTGCGTAAAAAATAATAGATGACAAAGGTTGTGACGATGATGCTAAGGAGAAGTAGACGACCATCCTTCAGGTAAAATATGCAGACTTTTAATCTTTCAAGATTCCTTGGGCTAAAGTGATGAATATAACATGTTTTGTGACAAAATGATGATATTGAGAAGTTTGATCTCAATATTTATGAAAGAATAGTTGTGGTACACTCTTCCTCCAGTAAAGCTTATCAGGGGTATACTAAAAATGGTCATGTGTTTGTTGATGAGTTTGGAAGAGTTTAGAAGTTGCAAAGAAAGAAGTTTCTGAGATGGAAGACTGCTTCAGAATAGAAAGATGGTCTAAATAGTGAGCTTGCTGAATGACATTCTCTTCATGAATCCAGCAATCTCAAGGTAGCTGATGTAGATTATGATCCTGATAAGAGACTCGGTCTTCTAGACAACATTGAACAAAGATGATGCAGTTCAAATATGGATGTTTACATTATAATAACTACAATCTAATAATCTTACTTGAAGTAATCCTTCTAATTTGTGAAGAAGCTGGAGCGTCAGTGTCAACTGATGTAAAGCATCACTAGCAGGATTCTTTGATGTAACACCTGAAAATCAAATTAGGAACCCCTTGTAGTTCTCCAGATATCTATTCACATGAGAAAACAAATATCAAATTTGCCCAACATGGCAATGAACTTTAGAAAGTGAAGACTATATTTATGATATCATAATATATGCAAACATAAAATTTGAAGATGATTAAAAGTGAGCTTTTTTAGAGACTATTGGTTCTTTCTTCACCAAGCATGAAACTTTCTAGCTTGGAAAAAGAATAATCACAGAAAAACCTTTCACATAGGCAGCTGATATTGCTGAAGCAAATTCTTTTAAAGCAGACTGTTATTTCTGATGTACTTTCCTATACAGAAACAAGTTCTTCTACATAGATTATTTTAACATGTCACTGATCTCTGCAGTATGCTTCTATTTCTAATTATGACATTTTCCTGTTGTTTACCAACTTTTGTCCTATCTTTAAAGTTTTCAGTTTCTTCTTCTTCTTCTGTGAGAGCCAAGCTTATTAAGAGGCACTCTCTGCAACCTTTGAGATGATAAAAGAAGGTCTATCTGTGATCCACACAATAAGCTAGTGTATGTTTGCCAATATGTGTTATGAAAATCAGAAATTACTGGTTGTAATAAATCATTCAGAAACACAAAGTAACTGAGATTTTTAGAACCAGTAAGTAAGATGAACAGAAATTTATTTGTAAAAATTAATTGAATTTGTAAAAACTTACAAGAATCTGGAATACTCTTTTTAATTTTGGAAGAAAATCAAGTCCACTGAATTCACAGTGTCCCCTTAAGGAAATTATTCCCCTCTAGTATCCGAGGTTTGATTTGGAATATAACCTCCCAGGGTAAAATGATCTTAATCAGTAGAGTGTAGATACCAAAAACTCTACTGTCAGCGAATCAATCCAGAGCAGGAAAGTACACGAAGAAATATGTGTTTAGAAGAAGTTGGAAGATCAAAAAATTTGTTCAGAAATATTCTGAAGACTGAATGATATTTATAGGAAAGAAGAACATATTCTGAAAGGTTGCAACCCTTCCAAAATTGACACAACCATTAATGAAAGGTTGCAAATTTTCAAATGGTATTGACTGTTCCTGAAAGTTGCAACCTTTCAGAACAGTCATGGCGGGAATTTTAAATATAACGGAAATTAAAACGGGTCACGCGCGCGGATCCGAGTCGGGTCGGGTTAACTGAAAAGTTGAAAACATTTCGATTAACTTCTGTTATCAACTAATTAATTGAAAATAATTTTTGGCCATTTAATTAATTAAATAAATAATTAAAAAAAATTTGTCCAAAATATAATCTCTCGATCGATCATTTGCCAAAGCCAAAGCCAAAGCCAAAGCCAAAGCCGAAGCGAGCGATGACGGCGCAAGGGGGGTCCCTTTTTCCAATCCTTTTAACAATTAATAGGAGTGTTTATTTATTTAAACTCTCCTATTTTCATTTCCATTACCGATGAGGGACAATTGCCTTTTTCATTAAAGCATTAGAGGACTTTTCAAGTTTCCAACCTTTCAAGTTCTAAACTTTTCAAATTCCTCTCCTTCCCACTATTTCCCATCAATTCTTGCTACATACCCAACAATCCCTTACATTGATGGGGAATAGTTATGCCATAGGAATGCACGGACAATTGTGTACTTTACAAGCAAGGATTAATTGCATCTGGATAAGTAGGTTTCCCCTTGGACTTTCCGTAGTGAACATATGTCGGATATACTCGGTCAATCGGTAGATGTGATATCTTTGAACCGTCAGCTTTGGTGTATACCTAGGAAACCATATGTCACACAATTAACCCTTTACAGTTTATGATTCTTACGGTTGTGTTCGTTTCAGCCATGAACACCTCCTTGTTTCATGAGTGTACAGAGAATAGACTTTTGACATAAAATTCTCTTTGAAGCGGCTTCCACTTCACACTCACATATGTGATTTCTAACCGTGTCATCTTGTAGTTACACTATTTGGTCAAATCTATCAAACTTAGCAAATCATTAAAAAACTTTAAGCTTTATTACCTCATTAACATGCCTTAAAGTCTTAACCTTTTCCTGAACATTGTCTTCATCATGAGAATGGATTCAGTTAATTGACAATGTCGAACCGTCAGCCACAACTTTGTTTTTCTCCTTGAATCTAGCTCTTGGGATCTCCAGTCTGCTAGATAGAGTTACCGTCATGCTGACTTGTCCTAAGCCGTAAACTCATTCCCTTAGATGATCTTTCAACTGCCTCTCTCACTAGGCCTTTCGTTCGTGGATTTGACACATTATCGCTTGACTTTACATAGTCAATTGTGATAATTCCACTAGAGAGCAATTGCCTTACGGTGTTATGTCTCCGTCGTATATGACGAGACTTCCCATTGTACATAACGCTCCATGCCCTACCTATTGCAGCTTGACTATCGCAATGTATGCAAATTGGTCCAACAGGTTTGGGCCAAAATGGAATATCCTCTAGAAAATTCTGGAGCCATTCCGTTTCTTCACCAACCTTATCCAAAGCAATGAATTCAGATTCCATTGTGGAGCGAGCAATACATGTCTGTTTGGATGATTTCCAAGAGACAGCTCCTCCACCAAGTATGAATACATAACCACTCGTGGATTTTACATCATTTGACCTGGTGATCCAATTTGCAACCTTCAATCACAGCAGGATATTTATTATAATGCAAAGCATAATGTTGTGTCCATTTTAGATAACCCAACACACGTTTCATAGCCATCCAGTGAGTTTGATTCGGAATACTAGTGTGTCGACTCAGTTTACTAATAGCACATGCTATATCTGGTCGCGTGCAATTCATAATATACATCAAACTTCCCCACACTCTGCCATATTCCAACAGAGAGTCACTTTGATCTTCATTCTTTTTAAATGTACAACTTAAATCAATTGGAGTTTTGACAACATTGAAATTTAAGTAATTGAACTTATTCAATACTTTTTCAATATAACGAGATTGAGATAATGCTAGTCCCTGGGGAGTTTTGATAATCCTGACCCCTAAGATCAAATCAGCAACTCCTAAGTCTTTCATATCGAACTTGCTGGACAACATGCGCTTAGTAGCATTTATATCGTCAATTTCTTTACTCATTATTTACATGTCATCAACATACAAACAAACAATGACTTCATGATTTATAACGTTTTTAATGTAAACACATTTATCACATTCGTTAATCTTGAATCCATTTGCCAACATTATTTGATCAAATTTAGCATGACATTGTTTGGGTGCTTGCTTGAGTCCATAAAGTGACTTCACAAGTCTGCATACCTTCTTTTCTTTACCAGGAACTATAAACCCTTCAGGTTGTTCCATGTAAATTTCTTCCTCTAACTCTCCATTTAAGCAGGCTGTCTTTTTACATCCATTTGGTGGATTTTAAGATCATGCACTGCTGCTAGTACTATTAACATCCTAATTGATATTAACCTTGTTACTGGAGAGTATGTGTCAAAGTAGTCCAGACCTTCCTTTTGTCTGTACCCATTGACTACCACTCTAGCCTTATATTTGTCAATAGTCCCATCAGGTTTCATTTTCCTTTTAAAGATCCACTTTGATCCTAAAGGTTTATTTCCTGGAGGAAGATCAGCCAATTCCAAAGTGTGATTGCTTAAAATTGATTCAATCTCACTGTTGACTGCTTCTTTCCAATAAGTTGACTCTGACAAAGACATAGCTGCTTTAAATGTTTGAGGCTCATTTTCAAGCAATAGTGCTACAAAATCTGGTCCGAAAGAAACAGATTTTCGTTATCGAGTACTCCGCCTAGGTTCCTCACTAGTTAGAATATTTTCCATTGATTCTTCTCGTGGTCGCTTAGGTATTTCACTTGTTGACTCACTTTCAGTTTTATACGTATAAATGTTTTCAAAAAACTCTGCATTATCTGACTCAATTATCGTATTAACATGAATCTCAGGATTATCAGATTTGTGAACCAAAAATCGACAGGCTTTACTATTCACAGCATACCCAATAAAGACACAATCTATTGTTTTGGGTCCAATTTTAACCCTCTTAGGTAAAGGAACCTCTACCTTGGCTAAACACCCCCACACTTTGAAATATTTCAAGTTGGGTTTTCTTCCTTTCCACAACTCATATGGAATTGATTGTGTTTTTCGATGGGGTACTCTATTGAGTATTTTATTAGCTGTAAGGATGGCTTCCCCCCAAAGATTTCGCGGTGAACCAGAATTGATCATTAAGGCATTCATCATTTCCTTTAATGTTCTGTTCTTCCGTTCTGCCAAACCATTTGACTGTGGTGTATAAGGTGCAGTAGTTTGATGAATAATACCATATTCCAAACATATCTCTGCAAAAGGAGATTCATATTCTCCACCCCTATCACTCCGAATCATTTTTATCTTTAGATTCAATTGGTTTTCCACTTCATTTTTGTATTGCTTAAATGCATCAATTGCTTCATCCTTACTATTAAGCAAATATACATAACAAAATCGAGTGCAGTCATCAATAAAAGTTATAAAATACTTTTTTCCACCACGAGATGGTGTTGACTTCATATCGCATATATCTGTGTGAATTAAGTCTAAAGTTTTAGAATTTCTTTCAACAGACTTGTAAGGATGTTTAACAAACTTACTTTCCACACAAATTTCACATTTCGACTTATCGCATTTAAAATCAGGCAATACTTCTAGATTAACCAATTTTCGCAAGGCTTTGTAATTTACATGTCCCAAACGGGCATGCCATAAATCACTTAACTCCAATAAGTAAACAGAAGCAGAATTTTTATTAATACTGTCAATAACCATTACATTTAGTTTGAAAAGACCCTCATTGAGGTAGCCCTTTCCTATGAACATTTCATTCTTACTTATTACAGCTTTATCACTAACTAGGACACACTTAAACCCGTTCTTAACGAGTAGTGCAGCAGAAACTAAATTCTTCCTAATAGTAGGGACATGCAGAACATTGTTTAAAGTCAACACTTTGCCGGATGTCATTTTCAACATTACTTTCCCAGTTCCTGCAATCCTTGCTGTTGCTGTGTTTCCCATGAATAAATCTTCATCGTACTCAGCAGGAGTGTACGTTGCAAAGGCTTCTTTTGCAGAGCAAATATGTCTAGTGGCACCTGAGTCGAGAAACCACTCCTTGGGATTTCCAACTAAGTTACACTCCGATATCATTGCACACAAGTCATCTGCATCTTCCATCTTTTCCACGATGTTTGCTTGACTTTTGCCTTTGCCTTTGTTTTTGTCCTTTCTTGGAGCATGACAATCAGAAGATCTATGACCAGCCTTGCCACAATTATAACAGTTGCCTTTGAATTTCTTCTTGGCCTGTTCTGACTTCTGCCCGTTGGACTTCTTTCTCTTTTTGTCTTTGGTAGGAGCTTCTTCAACAATATTAACTCCAATGATTGTTGAACTCTTACGCGACTTCTTTTCGGCATTTCTGTTATCTTCCTCAATCTTGAGCCGAATCACAAGATCTTCAAGCTTCATTTCTTTACGCTTGTGCTTTAGATAATTCTTGAAATCATTCCACGAAGGAGGCAACTTCTCGATCATTGCAGCCACTTGAAAAGCTTCATTTACTACCATATCTTCAGCAATCAGATCATGGAGAATAAGTTGAAGTTCCTGCACTTGTGATCCAACAGTTTTACTATCTACCATTTTATAGTCTAAAAACTTTGCGACCACAAACTTTTTCAAGCATGCATCTTCTGTCTTATATTTCTTCTCAAGTGCATTCCACAACTCTTTTGAAGTTGTTATTGCACTATAGACATTATATAAGTCATCCTCTAAAGCACTCAAAATGTAACCTTTACATAGGAAGTCTGACTGTTTCCATGCTTCAACAATCATAAATTTTTCCCTGTCTGGCATATCATCAGCAGGAACTGGAGTATCTTCACTTGTAAATTTCTGCAGACCAAGAGTGGTAAGCCAGAAAAATACTCGTTGCTGCCATCCTTTGAAATTCACACCTGTGAATTTACCCGGTTTCTCTGCTTGTGATACAAGAGTTCGGGTTGGTGCAGCAACAGCCACTGTAACACCAGTGTTTTCCATTTCTGATAAACAAAATTGATATAATATAAGTAAGCAATAAATTATAATTGCAGACTTAAAGGAGTATAAAATCACAAAGATTTTTTTTTTCTCCACCAGAAACACAGATTTATATAATTTCCTTAAGATTGTTGCCAATCTGTGTTAAGAAAATCAGAAATTACTGGTTGTAATAAATCATTCAGAAACACGAAGTAACTGAGATTTTTAGAACCAGTAAATAAGATGAACAGAAATTTATTTGTAAAAAATAATTTAATCTGTAAAACTTACCAGAATCTGGAATACTCTTTTTAAAAATTCAGGAAGAAAATCAAGTCCACTGAATTCACAGTGTCCCCTTAAGGAAATTATTCCCCTCTAGTATCCGAGGTTTGATTTGGAATATAACCTCCCAGGGTAAAATGATCTTAATCAGTAGAGTATAGATACCAAAAACTCTACTGTCAGCGAATCAATCCACAGCAGGAAAGTACACGAAGAAATATGTGTTTTTAAGAAGAAGGAAGATCAGAAAATTCGTAGGGAAATATTCTGAAGACTGAATGGTATTTATAGGCAAGAAGAATATATTCTGAAAGGTTGCAACCCTTTCAGAATTGACACGACCATTAATGAAAGGTTGTAAACTTTCAAATGGTATTGACTGTTCCTGAAAGTTGCAACCTTTCAGAACAGTCATGGCGGGAATTTTAAATATAACGGAAATTAAAACGGGTCACGCGCGCGGATCCGAGTCGGGTCGGGTTAACTGAAAAGTTGAAAACATTTCGATTAACTTCTGTTATCAACTAATTAATTGAAAATAATTTTTGGCCATTTAATTAATTAAATAAATAATTAAAATAAATTTGTCCAAAAAATAATCTCTCGATCGATCATTTGCCAAAGCCAAAGCCGAAGCGAGCGACGACGGCGCGAGGGGGTCCCTCTTTCCAACCCTTTTAACAATTTATAGGAGTGTTTATTTATTTAAACTCTCCTATTTTCGTTTCCATTACCGATGAGGGACAATTGCCTTTTTCATTAAAGCATTAGAGGAATTTTCAAGTTCCCAACCTTTCAAGTTCTAAACTTTTCAAATTCCTCTCCTTCCCACTATTTCCCATCAATTCTTGCTACATACCCAACAGTGTAAAAATGAAAAAAATTATATTAGGAAAACCATCGAGTTGCACACTTGATACATGGTCTTTCCTCTTTGTTTCTTTAGTTTTTCTAACTCTTGTTCTTTAATAAACCATCATAAATATATGAGGTGGTAATTAGCAACAATTGAGAACCATTGTTTTGAAAGATCCTAAATATGATACAACAGTTCATAAGTGAAAATGGGATTTTTTTTTTCTTTCAACAACTTACCAAGCCACAATCATAATGAAGAAAGGGTGTGACTTCACTGCATCAATTTCCATCTGAAATAGGATAGAGAATCAGAAGAAACTTCCAAGTATCTAAAATAACCAGGCTAGCAAATACTATACACATATATTTCATGTTAAAATATAGGGGAATAAATATACAGAGACAAGATTGTAAGAATTACTTACAGCTTTTTGTATGTCGGTAATGCCAGTTGAAGATTACTGTGATCCCATCCTCCCGTCAGAAGAAAGGAAGTGAAATGTGCACGTCCTAAGATATCTACCAACCAAATGAAGCTCAGTGAAGGAATTGAAAATTGGAAATGTTCTATTATAGCTATAATTGTGTGCATATACTAGTTAAAGATCTAACTACACTAAGAATGAGAGAAGTAAGGACTCTTGGATGTATTCACAAGTACAACATACACTTTATAAAATTCCATGTACTGCGCATGTGCTACTTCATGGCTCCATGAACCTAAGTATGTAATTTCTGCACCTTAATCTGTCTTTCGTAATCGTATGTTATACAATATGTGAAGAGTGAATTCTATCATAGACGAACACCAAGTAAACATTTTGTAAATTGGAGTGGTAAAACACAGAATGTTTTCCTTGCATAAACAATCTCCATCCATATCATCCAGAAGGAGTGTTTTTTGGGCATATTTGATGCATTTGTCGATGTGCTTTGATGGATTTTCAGAAGCTATGAAATAGATATATGATCAGCAGCAGCTACTTAAGAAACAAAGTAAAGAAGAGACTGGAGAAATGTATTATACATATACTTTGATTGTAAACTTGAAAATGGAACAAACCATATTCAATTAAAGAACAGAAATACATTCACTTCGTGCAAGCATCAGTTCAAGGTCTGCAAGTCGACGTAAAACTATCTTATATCCTTTATCCTAAATCAAATAAAAGATGAAGAATCATTTTAGAGAACGGAAAAAACTTAACAAGTGAGAAGGCAGCGAAATATAACCATTTTATGGACAAACTAATAGCAATTTTTAGCTCTTTTGTACTCCCCTTTCTTGGCAATCCCAAGCTTCTATCAGAGACGGAGGATTCAATTGCTATTTAAAATTACAAGTACATAATCTTAAGGACTAACTGTAACACAGTACTTTGATTATCCATTACAAAACTTGTATGCAAACAAGTAGGTTATAACTGAAGAACAAAAAGACGGAAAAACTAATTGTGACTTGCTAAGGACTAGGTTTTCTTGTCGATATTTGACAATAATCAAAACTAATTTCAGCTCAATTCAACACTAATATATAGTAAACATATATTTGAATAACGCACCATGACAAGTAAACATAGTCAAATTATTAAACTATTACTATTTGAAGCATCAAAATAATTACTTAAAACAATAAAAGTATACAATTATTTTAGAGTCATGTTACGGTGCAAAATCAGTAACTTTGTTGTGTAGATATTCAACATCACATTCAAATCTTGCTACTATATATATATATACCATCATCCACAAATTAATCAAACAGAAACAATATTCTTTAATTAATTAATACTAGTAGAAATAGTTCAATCCCATGAAATCTTCAAGGAAACTAAACTTTAGAAATACAGTCTTACTTGTCCCAATGTAAGGAACTTGTGTCAATTTAAATTCAGTATATTTATTTTTTCGCGGGTTATACTCAATAAAAGAACCATTATACTTTGTCCATAGTATGTTCCCATTCTCCTTAACACATAGGAAGATACCTTGTGGTTCAAGATCTGACCATATACACATTCGAGTGAGTGAGTCAAAAGTAGGAAACTTGTTAATACTCGCCAACCGTTGTAAAAACACAGACGCCATCACCCAATGCATGTAATGTCGGCTTTTCCCCACATGTTCTTGGCACTGGTGTTACGATAAATTTTTCATCTACTACATGGAAAGATATAATTTCCTTGTCATATGACATCCGGTAAATCACACCGTTTAATGAAACTTGATTATCGTATAGGTACGTGCGAGAAGGGCAAATTGGAAAAGCACTGTGAATTGTTCTCCAACGTTGATCTTTAATAGAGTATACTTCAACAACGTTGAAGTATTTGTTTATCAAGTAATGTGCACATATAACCTTGTAATCTTCAGCCACAAAATCATACGCAAAACCAAATATTATAGATGTTATCCAACAAAGATTTTTATTCAGAGAATTTGGAATGAGTTTGTATTTTCCAATTGCAGGATTGAATAATGTCATGCTATAGCCAGGATCGTATGACGTCAGTAGGACCAAGCCACTACATGAAAACACTTGTAAAAAATAATAGTTAAAACAGAATTCTGGGATATTCAAATATACAACTTTTGAATCAGCATTAATTGATGCTTCCGTTGATACAATTTTATATTTGGGGTTTGTTGTATGTACAGCTGGAGTGAAACTAACCAAGACAATTTTTTTACGACTAATATCGATAGATGAGTTATGTAGATATGACTTGATGAAGTCGGCGTCATCAACACAACAATGCCATGATTTGCAGCAACTTTTGAATCGTAAAAGAGTTTTCACAGGAAGCTTTAACAAGATCGAGTTGACAATATCTCTAGGCCAATAGGGGATAGTTGAGCGTTCGTCCATGTTGCTGATAGGTTTTTTTTTTTTTTTTAATTACGATTGCTTTATAATACAATGTAAGCCTTATTCAACTCTAACTCTAAATCCAAGTAGTAGAAGGTAATAAGTTGGACTTTGCCCAAATTATGAGCTTGTTTACCATAAATATATTTTATTTTTCATTCCTCGGTCATGCATATTTTACTTCATCAATATTATTGAAGCAAAGAACAGCATATAATCATATCTATCATGATAAAAAAGGTTTTATCTTTAAAGTTGAATTACAGTTTTGCCCTTATTGTTAATTAAAATATTTTACAAACTTAATTAAATATATATTAAGCAACAATATTTTAGTTATTTTTTAGATTATGAGTTATTTGTCAGAATGAAAATCAAATAATTATTGATTATATTGTATAATGAATTAGCCAAAATAAATAATTACAAATTAAATGCAAGTTCATGTATGGTGAAGAATCTAATCACGGATTAATTGCAAGTGCATGTATGGTGAAGAACCCAAGAGTTATTTGTATGACTTTTTGATTAGGCATGACTTTTGAGTTTCTATATGACATTATATATTTACTACTATAAATACACTTGCGTGCTTCAAGAGAAGGTAGTTTTATGTAAACTTTTTCATGAAGTAATCTTAGTTATTTTTTTTATTTTGCTTGTTTTGTTGAGATAAATGAACCATGGAAATGCTGATGATATGAAAGAATTTTCATCAGCTTCATTATTAAGGTGGGAGAAATAATGAAAAACAAGAGATTTTTTTTTTTAAAAAAAAATTAGTCTCATTTCATTAATGTATCTTGATTGTTTAATTTATGATATTACTCTTTCGCTTTTTGTTTAATTTGATATATGTTACCATTTTCAAGGTTGAAAAGATGTTGAATGAAAGAAAATCTAAATATGCACACATATATTATGTTTTGCTTATAGATTCTATTATGTATTATTGTATATATTTTGTTTGCTTTCGAGACTTAATTTTTGGTCGTTTGTTTTATCCCAATTGAACAAAAAAAAAAGGTAGTTGCAGTGCTTAATACAAGAGGAACAAAAGCCTCAGATTATGATATTCAGTCATAAGATCAAAGTGTATGCCGGATAATCTTTTATTCATGGTATTCTTACGAACAAGGTCTTGAAAAACAGGATATATATAGACATTATGAAGTAAGAATGTAAATAATGTAATTTGTCAATGAAAACTATGTAATATAAATTTAAAATAATAAAACATTACTCAAGATTTTTAAAAATACGATGATAATAAAATATTATTGCGATGAATTTGGTAAGTTAATAAATAATATTAAAACAGTGTTGATTAGTTTAGTGCTTTAAATTTGAATAAGACGCCTAAAACAAATTTGATCCTTTTATAAACATACAACAATAGATTTTACATAATATAGAATGTTTGAACATTTGAGAGACTTCATAATATTCAATAATGAAAGAATAAAGATAATGAAGAGAAGTAAGAGAACACAATACTGTTGGTTCATGATAATCATCATAATATAAATGAACTAGACAATAATATAGATAGTCACACGCGAAACTAGAAAGTATATTACAATTAACTAGCCACATAAGAATCTAAAAAAGATACTACAATCAACTAAACTATATTCAATTTAATTTCTTAATTATATTTTCTATACACTTTTTTTTCTTCAAATTTATCAATACATGAAAGCGATTGCTTTAGTGGCCTTATGGTTGAGACGCCCCTGAATACATATATTCAATTTCTTTATCTCATGAAATCCCTACTAAGATTATTAGGCTATTATTCTTATTCTATAGTTGAAGTAGATGAAGATGACTCTTAAATTTTGATAGGATATGAAAGGAGTCGATAAGAAGTCAGAGAGTTATGTACTAAGTTTATACTTATTTTTTCATCTATATATACATCAATTTTATAAGAATAATGTCTACATTGTATTTTTTTCTTAAATCTATTTCTTTTTGTTTTTTAGCTCTATTAGACTTCTTAATTTAGTTTTCTATAAATATTTTATTGCCATAAGTCTTTATTCTTATTTTTTAATTGTTGTATTTTATTTTGCATTACAATTACATATATATTTTCATGAAATTTTAGTCATTCTAACTTATCTATAAAAATTCACATGAAACACACGTGCGAAACATGTGTTCAGAAACTAGTATATTATTATAAGAGGGAACAAAAAATTAAAAAGTTGAATTACGATTTTATCCCTACTTTAAATTAAAATGTTATAAAAGCATTTAAATATTTTAATTTAAATATTAAATTGTATCATTTTAATAAAATGTGAATGACTTTTGCACTTCCATTGATTAATTCCTAATTAAAATATCTAATTTAATAATAGGCTTAAGTCATGTGTGGCCCCTTAAAGTTGTTCGTATAATTCATTTAGACACTTTAACAAACATTTTTTCCTATTAGACACTCTAACCTTAACAAATAAATACCTATTGAACATTTTTCTGACACTTAATCAAAAGAGAGAGTGCGTGTAATACACATGCATATGATGTTGCAAAATAGCAAATCAAATAAAAACACGTGGCATTTTAATTTAAAATAAATTTTAAATATTAATAATTCAAAATCTTTAAGAAAAGACTTTAAATTTTTCTTAAAAAAATAAAAAAAAAAAAGAAAGAAATTATACACCCCGCCCCTTCACCCACCCGCACTCCACCCCATACAAGTCTTTACCTTTCTTTTCTTTCTATAACAGCTCCACCTTCCACCATTGTTAATTCTCCATTTAGAAAAAATAGATATTTAACATATATTAGGTATAAATTTAACATTTTAATTTCTTTTATGTCTTCTTTCTTATTTTCATTTGAATTGATGGTGTTTCCTTAAAAGATTCTCATTCTTCCTTTGTTTTTTTTTTGTTTTTCTGTTTCTACTTAGATTTGGGAGGAAGAAGGGGGCGTAGATCAAGGTGGTTTGTGGCGGGAGAGGTGAAGAGGGAGAGAGAAGATATTTTATTAATGATCTTCATTTTTCCGGTAAAGAAGCTGTAGATGATTTCCATTTTTTTCGATAAATAAGGCATCTTCATTTTTTTGATAAAAGATTGTGAATGGCTATTTCCATACGGAAGTTGACAATTATTAGAATATTAAAAAAAGAAGAAGAAAACATGAAATTTGTAAAAGTAAATATAAAATAAAAAATGACCATAGATTTGTAAAGCAAAGTGGTTTCAGATGGTGAAAGAGAAGAAGATAAAAAAAATTGTTACTGTAAAAAAATAATGAGAAAATTAAAAGGAAAGATTGAAAAGGAAAAGGAAAAATATAAAAATATGAACTTCACGCGTTCACCAAGATGTGAATTACACTTTCTGTGCCACCTCAGCAAAAGTGTCTAAATGAATCAAATTCGAGTGAGTAGAGGTGTTTAATCGGTACTAGTCCTAGTTGAAATATCTAAGTGAATTATGTGGACAACTTTAAGGGACTGTAGATGACTTAGGCCTTAATAATATTTATCATCTATAATCTATATGTATATTTAATTTAATTATCATCATATAATCTATATGTATATATTAAATCTAGCTCGTAACATTCATAATTTTGAAAATTCAAAAGTTTATGCACATTAAAATCACTTAGAAAACTGTAATCTCTCAATTTATAATATCAGGTTGAAAATTAATTACACCCATCTACATTTTACTAAATCTATACAACCCCCTTTATATCTTATGTTGTCACTGCTAAAAAGGAACATGTTCTCTTCCAAAATTGAGAGAACTCCTCCAAGATTATACAATTTTATAATGTAAAAATTCCAACAAAAAATTGAAAGAGGTAAGTTTCCTACTTCTTGTAGTGTTTATTCGAATTTGGCTTATTATTACTTCTTAAATTTTACACTGCTTGCACTACACTAAAAAGGACCTTTAGCGGTAATTAATTTTTATTTTAGTGACAATAGTTATTGCGAACAAGGGTCTAAAATACCCTAAAAAAATTGAAAATGGTACAAAATTACCCTTCATCCACCTATTAGCTCCAAAATGCCCTTTTCATCCACCTATTGGCTCCAAAATACCCTTGTCATCCACCTTTGTGTTCAAAATTGACCACTTTTTTAATTGTTTTAAAATTAAACTCTTTAAATATTTTTTAAAATACTTGGCGTTCAATTATTGATTATAATTATAATTTGTCAATATAATTTATAAACCAACCCACTACCCACTTATTACTAACTAAACCTCACCCAATTAATAATCCAATTATAATATCAAAATCGTCATATACACTACTAAAACACGATAAAATTATAGATTTCTGAAAATGACATTCAAAATTATTCGAGTCCGAATCGGAGCCCCAATTAAATTTAGGTTGAGCCGCTTATTTAGGAGGACACTTTCTTTCAAAATAAAATTAGAAATCTATGATTAAAAGTAAAGAAGTAATACATCCCGAATTGATTCATGCACTTTTTTTAAATATAATTTTATAAATATTTATGATTTGTTTTAAAACTTTAATATATTATTTTAAAAAAAAGTTACCTATAAAGTAACATCACATAATTGAGACGTAAAAATAATTAAGATGAACATAGTCAGACTTTTAAGTTTATTGGTGATTTTTATTTAGCCACTTGAATGTATGATAATTTACTTCTACAATTTTTAAAAACACTCAATTAGCAGTAGCTTGCATTAATAATGTGACGGGTTCATTAATTTAAAGGGATTTAATTATTAATGGGTGGGTAGTGGATTGATTTATAAATTATACTAATTAGTTAAATTATAACATATAGTTGAGCACTACGTATTTAAAAAAATATTTAAATAATTTAAATATAAAACCGTTAAATAAGTGGTCAATTTTTAACCAAAAGGTGGATGACAAGGGTATTTTGGACCCAATAGGTGGATGAGAAGGGTATTTTGGAGCCAATAGGTGGATGGAGGGTAATTTTGTACCATTTCCAATACTTTGAGGGTATTTTAGACCCTTTTCCGTAGTTATTGCCACAAATACATTTACCAACATTTAAGTAAATGTCATTGAATCCAGTGTCGCTAAAGTCTTCAGTAAAATTTGTGTCGGGTGTCGGTAAAGAGTCTTATTATTGCCAGTAAAAATAATTACCTTTAGCAGCTTTTATCTAGCGGCTTTTACTATTGTAATTAAAGCTACATTAGAAAAAAAAACATATTTTCTGGCATTTGTTATTGCAGGCAAAGATAATAACTAAAAATTGATCATATATTCACCTTAATTCACAATTTGACCCTCTTTTATAGCATCAAAATCAAAATTCACAAGATAAATAAGTCTGAAGGTAGTAAAGAAGAATAACCAAACTGAAAACAATGTCATTCACTTAAAATAAGAACAATCTAATATATTCAGTTTCTTATCTTGTAGCGGTAAAAGAAACTATGAATTATCAAAATAGAAAAGATGTGTTCAACAACAATGGAGAAAATAAGGCAATTAAGTCAGTGTATTTTCCTAATGCAAAACGTGACAACTTTCTGGATCAATGTGTCATTCCTTGAACAAGCTCACCATTTGAATGAGTATGCAACACATATGGCGGGCGGTAGTTGGTTAGATGACAAAAATTGACATGTCAATTACATATCTTACTCACTAAGATCTAGGTGACTAAAATTCGAAATAGAGATACATTTGAAAAGCACCAACCATGGTCCCATCATGTACCTAGTTCAGATATAATATTTCACATCACAACTAAAGAATCAATTGATAAGCAACAACCTCGTTAGCAAGAGGAGTAAACTAAAGTAATATCTTATCAAATCCATTAAGCAGTTCATATATAGGATGTCCTGGCAAGTCTAAAGTACTGTGTTACTACACACCAACTCAAACACTAGGGTTCATTAACATTTACCGTCAAGCAAAATCTCAAAAAATATTAATAATCTCATAGTAACTTTAACCAGTTGATTTAATCAAATGCTTGACATATGAATTGTAACAAGAAATTAAAATCAAACTAAAAAACACATAGAGAACAGTAGTATTCGAGCTCAAGCATTTATAGTTTGATGTACAACAATTAAACTCAAGCATGTAAAGCTTGATGAGAATGCTCAATAACATCATTCCGATTTAGAACAATTAGAAGTGTTAGAAAAAGATTATGTTTCAATTCAACCATTTAGAAAAAAAATTGATGCGTGCTTTAGCTCAAATTTATCGTAGCCATGGAAGGGAACTTCAAATCAACCCAGTCTTCAGATGGAATGGAGAAGATAGATCGACTAAGAGAATGTTTGGGTATTTTAGGGTAAAAAGAGGATATTTAGGGGGGGGGGTTGTTCATCTACATCTAGCCCAATGAGCCGTCTATTGAATCGTTGCAATTGATGTTTGATCCCGAAGAGAATGAAAAGATCTTCAGAAAATGGGCTTTTATGATCCAATATATTTTCAGAAACCGCTATACAATTACAATTCCCTACACGATTAGTTACAAACGCTTTTTGACAAGAATTTGCCGCAACAGGTCGTGTAAACCAAAATCCTATTAATAGATAGGAAACAACCCAACCAATTCCCAAAAAATATAAAATTGATATTCTTTCTATTTGCTTTTAAAAGTAATTGTCATAGCTTAATGAATCCACTTAGTCGAAGTGTTCTATACCCCGATAAGGTATTGGACAGTTCTGGTACTATGGTCGAGACGCAATATCATCACGTAGCTTATAGTGACGGTATTCGATTAGAGAATCTTCTAATAGAGTTAAAGTGTATTTTTATATATCACTTATTATGTTGACTTCAGAAATGAGAAAGTGTTTTGTAAAGCTTTTAATAATTTCACTTCTTTATTTCTTTACATTCAGCTTAATATATATCTATATCTACTGCAATCCTTTCTTTCAATTATTTGTTATTCAACTTTATTAAATACTCATACATTTAATATATTGATGTCACTCGACCTGTATCTTTTAATGATGCAGATACATGTGCTAGAGAGGCAAAAGATATTCTGAAAAATTCTCTATTCATCAAAAATACAGTACAAAGCAAATATTTATAGTTATACAATTGGAAGGTAAGAGTTTTATTCTAGGAAGGAGTATATATAATTATAAATATATATCTAGTAAATCATTCATATTCTAATAAAAAATTATTTTCTAATTACTATACAATTATAGCTTTTCCTAACATCCCCCTCAAATTTATATTGGTGATCACAAAGTAGCAGTTTGGATATAATATATTGATATCGTGCTCGTGTCGTCGTCTTTGTAAAAAAATCAACAAGTTGATCATGAGAAAGAATATATTGTAGAGTGATGAGAAGATCGATAACTAATTCTCGAATGTAATGGCAGTCCACCTCTATACACTTTGTGTTTTCGTGTTGCACCGAGTCAGTGGGTGTTTTAATCGCACAGTATTATCAAGATGTAGTACTGTAGGGGATATAATAGTGACACTAAACTCAGATAATAGCCATCGTAGCCAAACAATTTTTGAACTTTCTACCGACATAACCCGATACTCAGCTTTTGAAGATGATTTAGATGTACGTGATTTATTCTTACATTTACAAGATATCAAGAATGTATCAAGAAACATACACCAACTAGAGCGACAGAATTAAGACAACCAACCAAATCTACATCAGCATATCCTTCAAGATGTATAGAAGAATCAGAAGGGAAAAAAACACCTTGACTTACAGAACCATTAACATATTGAATGACATGAAGTAATGTAGTGTGATGTATACGGTAAGGATTAACCACAAACTGACTTAGAACTTGTACTGCATATGAGATGTCTATCCTTGTGAGAGTGACATAAACTAATGATCCCATCAACGATCGATACAATGTTGGATCATTGAATGGTTTCTGATTAACCTCCTTGTACTTCGTATTAATCTTAATTGGGGTGTACAAAACCTTGTCATCAGTAAAACCAGCCCTTGCAACAATATCACGAGTAGGGGTGTCAAATGGGCGGGTTGGATTGAAATTGGAAATATTATAATGGGTTGAATAGAAATCGGGTTGGGTCTTGACCCGCCCAAGTTTACTTTGGACTCAAATGGGTTGGGATGAAATGATCTAAAAAATGGACCCGATTAATCTCAATAATTTAACATATTGATAATTAACTTTTATAATCACAATTTAAATTTCCGCTAGAGAATTTCAAAAGTAACAAATGGATAGATAAATCCTAAAAGATGTTAAATAGATAATAATTTATACCTTCAATATAGGAACATACCTTAATAAAAAAAATTAAAACGGGTTAAAATTGGATATTGAATTGGACTCAATTGAGAATTCTCTTAAAATGGGTTAAGCTTGAATCAGTTGAGATTGAACCCAATTCAAATTATCTTGAGCCCAACCCTTAAAATTCTGGGCGGGTTGGGCAAGTTATATATGTTAGGGTTCATTTTTGACACCCCTAATCACGAGCATACTTTTGTGGTGTAAGCATCATCCTAGAAGGAATGTGTAGAACCTCAAGTCCAAGAAAGTATTTCAGTCGTCCCAAGTCCTTCATATTAAATGAGGTATGCAAGATATCTTTAAACTTAGTAATATTCTGTGGATCATTTCTTGTGATAATGATATTATCAACATAGATGAGAAGTATTGTAATACCTATTGGAGAAGTATGAAGAAACAACGAATGGTATGAAGAACTTTAAGAGAAGCTCGCAATTTGAATCGTGGATCAAAATTTGTCAAACAAGCTTGGGGAGCTTGTTTAAGCCATAAAGAGATTTTCGGATATGACAAACTACATTTGGTCTTTGTAGTACACATCTAGGTGGTGGTTCTATAAACACCACCAATTCCAGATCGCCTTGGAGAAATGTGTTTTTTCACATCCACTTGATGTAAGATCCAGCCTTTCATTGAAGTCACGACTAATAATGTCTGTACCGTTGTCATCTTAGAAATTGGTGAAAATGTCTCCTCATAATCCACCCCATATTCTTGTATATACCCTTGAGCAAATAATCAAACTTTGTAGCGATCAATTGTACCATCTCTCATAAGTTTAATAGAATACACCAACTTACTTCCAATAAGAACTCCATCTATTGGTTTATCAACAAATACCCAAGTAGAATTTGCATTCAATACGCGAAGCTATTTTGACATTGCCTCTTTTCAACAAATTTGTGTAAACGCCTGAGAGTAAGATGTAGGTACATCAACCAAATGTAGTTTGGTATGCATGTCATAATACTTACCAAATTTTTTGGGAGAGTAACCGAGTCGTTCAGAAGCATGGCGATCTTTCCAATTAGATCGGTGTGGTAAAGTAACTGGATGAGACGATTCCTCTTCGAAAGATGGGGATGTGTATGTAGAGTCAACAACCGAAGAACAGGACAGCTGGAGATCATCATGATCATAGTTAATGGGATTATTTGGAGGATCAGTAGCTACCACATCATCATCAAACTTATACAAAAATGAAACAAATTGTGAAGCAGGTTTAGAATTGTGTTTGTAAGAAAATTTACCCTAAAAAATAACATGTCACGAAGTTGGCGACGAGATGCATCATAACATATATACCCATTGTGTGTGTAAATGTAGGTCTGTAGCCCACAAAAATACATTATGATGTCTTTGCTGAAAGTTTATGTCGTTCATGTGCTGGAAGATGGACAAAGCAAACACAACTAAAACCTCGCAAATGAGAATAGTCATGCTTCTTATGAAATAATTTGAAGTACGGTGTCTTATTAGCAATGAACGGGGGAGTTTTTATATTAATATAATATGCATAAGTATGTACTGCTTCAGGCCAGAAACTCTTAGGCATATTAGATGTGCCCAACAAAGCCAATGTAGTTTACAAAACATATTGATTCTTCCTTTCTCCAACTCCATTTTGTTCCAGAGTATGAGGACAAGTGAATTGATAAATAATTCCTTTGTTTTTCAAAAACTCAACAAGACTAGTCTTAGTGTACTCTCCTCCAGAATCAGAACAAATATTTTTATAGTTTTATGAAATTGTGTATACACATACTTAATGAAAATTCATAATGAGAGTCGGAAACTCGGATTTACTTCGAATTAAAAAATAACCATATGTATCTAGATACATGATCAATAAATAAGACAAAGTACTTATATCTCATCCTTGACAAAGTAGGAGAAGGACCATAAACATCACTATGCAATCAAATAGATTGTCGTAAGAAGATGAACTGTATGAAAAATGATGCTTGTGACTTTTCAAACTGGTATAATTAGAACATGTCAAAGAGAGACTTCAATGAATGTCATATGTTGTTGGGATACATGATTTGAGAATGTGATGAAGGCGAGAGGAACAAGGATGACCCATCCTATTATGTAAAGACTGAGCAACTTATTCGAGCGAGTAACATCCACATCAGAAATTGAAAGAAAATAATGATGCAAATGATGATGAACAGACTCTATAAGAAACATTCTGCCAACTCTACGCCCCTTGGCCATGGTCATCCTGTTAGCATTTTTGTTAATGTTGATATGGTCTGTATTAGATGGGTCCATTATCCCATTTCATGGAACCATTATCCCTCTAATGGGAAAGTGATTAATTACCCCTTATCCCACTAATGGGTTAAATATCCATTATCCCACTACATGAATCCACTATCCTACTAAGTGGTTGGTAACTTTTCATAACCTATTAACCGTTCTTGATGGAAGCACGGTTATAAATATGTCATTTGGTCCAAAGGTCTCAGAGAACATTACTTCTAAAAGCTCCATAACATCTAAGAGTGAAGTTTTGAGTGCTTAGAAGATATTTGAAGGAAAGAAAAATTGTAGACTCCGACTATATCACTAACAATGGCTGGAGGTATGTCGATCACTCTATATTTTTGTTGCGTCATTGCTCTGTAATGTATAACATTTGGCATCAGAGCCATTGAATTTCCTATGCTTTGTAAATTTTCGAAATTCTTTTAAGTCACTCAAAATGGTTCTTAAAAATTAAGGTCTTGTTTTGAAATTTTTAAAAACATTTTCTAATAATAAAAAGCAAAGAGATTGTTGTTTTGTTGCATAATGTTCAACAATAAATCTTGTATATGATTTTGAGTTGATATTTAGTGATTCATATAATTTTATTTGATTGAGATTTAGCCACAGGAATCTTAATGAAATGATAATATATATCATATTATGGATCACTTAAAGAAATAAATGTCTAAGTGATCTAGATTTTATTTGATTAAAGTTTAGCTACAACATCTTTAATTGAATAAAATTTTAGAAGTTAAGGATCACATAAAGAAATTTTTAGACATAAGAATTGTAATTAATTATGCATGATATGATAACTTAATTTCTTTATTATTAAGTTGCATAATTAATTAATATGAAATATTAAATACTTTTCATAATTACCCACAGGAATTATGAATGAGAGTTTAATAGTTTTGTCATAAAGATAGAATATCATGCTACTAAATTGATAATTTTATCATAAATATGAATCTAAGTGAATTAAAAATTTAGCCCACAGGCAATTTTTATGTCAGTAGATTCAACTTTATATTACTTGCCTCAAATTTATGTTAAGTATGCATGTATATTTTTTTCAGTTATGCAACATGCAAATTTCTCTAACATTTGTGATATTCATGAATTGAATGGTGAGAACTATAAATTTTGGAAGGAGAGAATTCTCCTTCACTTAGGGTGTATGGATATTGATATGCTATCAGGAAAGACGAGACACCTATTAATGCAATCAGCACTCAAGATGAGATTTTCTTCATGAACAATGGGAACGCTCTAACCATTTCAGTGTTATGTTCATTAAGACCAAAATGTCTGCTTGTATTTGTGGTTTTGTCGAACAACATAACGATGTCAAAGCATTACTGAAGGTTTTTGACGATGTCATTCCTTAATTATGAAATTTTCTCAATAAGGCTTACTAGTGTGAGAAATGTGTGTGAGCACATTAGGTAAATATGAGACTTAGCAGCTCAACTATAGATTCTTGAAGTCAAAATGTCTGAAACTTTTCTTGTTCACTATATCCTGAATACTCTACTTGCACAATATGGTCCCTTTAAGATCTCTTATAACACACATAAAGATAAATGGTCTATTAATGAACTCATGGCCATGTGTGTTCAAGAGGAAGGTCGACTACTGATGGAAACAGGAGAAAGTGCATTCATGACTACTTAATAAAAGAATATCAATCAAGCCAACAAGAGGTATAAAGGAAAGGCACCACTTAAAATTGACATAAAAAAGGAAGCCAAGTGTTGCTTCTGTAGAAAGAAGGGGAACAAGTTTCAAAAATGGATTGTTAAGAAAGGTATTTCTATCTCTGTTGTTTGTTATGAAGCTAATATGATTGATGTTAATAGTAACACGTGGTTGATTTATTCTGCTTCTAGAATCCATATTACAAATTCCTTGCAAGATTTAAGAAACCTGCGGAAGCCTGTGGGAGCTGAGCGAAGTATCTATATTGGAAACAAGATGCAGTCGCATCTGGAAGCTATTGGGACATGCAATATAGTTCTTAGTAGTGGTTTTATTATAGAGTTGGAAAAGACTTTTTATGTTCCTAATTTTTGTAGGAATTTAATTTCAATATCAAGACATGTACCTTTGGGATATTCCTTCTTTCTAGAAGGGGATTCCAAACTATTTTATAAATCTAAACTTATTGGATATGGTACATTATCTGATGGTCTTTTATATTATAATTTACAAAATGATTCCACTCATACTGTTATGCATGTATAAACTGGCACTAAAAGTCGTGTTATAAATGAAGATTCCTCTATCTTATGGCATCAGAGATTGGGACATATCTCCATCGATAGAATTAAGAGATTAGTAAATGATGGAATACTTAGTACTTTAAATTTTACTGATTTTGATACTTGTAGGGACTACATTAAAGGCAAGCAGACCAACAAGTCAAAGAAAGGTGCCAAGAGGAATTCAACCGTATTAGAAATAATACATTCAGATATATGTTGTCAAGACATGGAGACATATGGTCAAAAATACTTTATCACCTTTATAGATGATTACTCACGATATATATATCTCTACATGCTTCATAATAAGAGTGAAGCATTAGAAGCCTTTAAAGTTTTCAAGGCTGAAGTAGAGAAACAATGTGAAAGACAAAGTAAGACTGTAAGAACTGATAGAGGTGGTGAATATTATGGTAGATATACAGAAGATGGACAAGCACAATGTCCGTTTGAGAAGTTTCTTCAACAAAATGGGATTGTTGCCCAATATACTATGCCTGGTTCTCCATATCAGAATGGTGTAGCAGAAAGAAGAAACCGAACATTATTGGACATGGTGCGTAGTATGTTAAGTAGCTCTAAGCTACCTAAGTCCTTGTGGATGAAATCTCTTAAGACAGAAGCGTATATATTAAAACGAGTTCCAACAAAGGTAGTTCCAAAGACGCCTTTTGAGTTATTTAAAGGTTGGAAACCTAGTTTGACACATATACGTGTATGGGGATGCCCGTCTGAAGTTAGAATTTACAACCCACAAGAAAAGAAACTGGATCATAGGACCTTAGTGAAAATTTCATTGAATATGCCGAAAGGTCTAAAGGATACAGATTCTACTGTCCATCTAGCAGTACTAGGATTATGGAATCAAGAAATGCAAAATTTCTTGAAAATGACTTAAGAAGTGGGAGTGATCAATTTTAGAATACAATTTCTATAAGAGATCAACCTTCCACTTCAAGTCAAAAATTGAGTATTGTACATATACCCCTCAAGTTCAATTGGGTGTTGAGCAACCAATCAATGAGATTCCACAAGCTGCTGAGAATATGTATATAGATCAAGTTGTTTAAGTAATTCCTAAAATTATTGAACAACCAGTTGAACAAAATAATCCACAGGAAAATGTTGGTGCAACATTGAGAAAATCTACTAGAGAAAAAGAATCAGCAATTCCTAGTGACTTTGTTGTATATTTGCAAGAATTTGACATTGGAGTTGAAAATAATCCTGAGTCTTTTTCACAAGCCATGAATTCTAAAAAGTCTGAATTGTGGTACAATGCCATGAAAGAAGAGATGAATTCTATGAAAACTAAATAGGTCTGGGATCTTGTCGATTTGTCTAGTGGTGTTAAAACCATTGGATGTAAATGGATTTTCAAGACTAGAAAGGACTCATCAGGAAACATAGAAAGATATAAAGCAAGAATCATTGCTAAAGGATTCACTCAAAAGGAAGGAATTGATTACACAGAGAGATTTTCTCATGTGTCTAAAAAGGATTCCTTGCGCATAATATTGACATTAGTAGCACACTTTTACTTAGAATTGCAACAGATGTATGTGAAAATTGCATTTCTAAATGGTGATCTAGAGGAAGAGGTTTATACGAAACAACCGGAAGGATTCTCCTCTAGTAATGGTGAGCACTTGGTGTGCAAGTTAAAGAAATTCATATATGGACTAAAACAAGCTTCCCGTCAATGGTATTTGAAATTTTATAATGTTATCTCTTCTTTCGACTTTGTTGAGAACATTATGAATCAATGTTATACCATAAGATCTGTGGGAGTAAAATATGTTTCTTAGTTCTATATGTGGATGATATCTTACTTGCATCCAATGATAAGGAAATAATACATGAGGTAAAACAATTTCTCTCTAAAAGTTTTGATATGAAAGACATGGATGATGATGCATCTTATGTTATTGGTATTAAGATTCATCGAGATAGACATCAAGGTACCTTAGGTTTATCTCAAGAATCCTATATCAATAAAATTTTAGAGAGGTTTCGAATAAAAGATTGTTCAAAAAGTGTAGATCCTATAGTAAAAGGTGACAAGTTCAACTTGAATCAGTGCCCGAAGAATGATCTTGAGAGGGAACAAATGAAGGACATTCCTTACGCTTCTGTTGTCAGAAGCTTGATGTATGCTCAGTTTTGTACAAGACCTGACATATCATTTGTTGTTGGAATGTTAGGAAAATATCTGAGTAATCCAGGTCTTGACCACTGGAGAGCTGCAAAGAAAGTCTTAAGATATCTTCAAAGACTACATGCTTATGTACAAACGATCAGATTACTTGAAAGTCATTGGCTACTCTGATTCAGACTTTGCTGGCTGTGTTGATTCACAGAAACCAACTTCAAGATACATATTTATGTTAGCCGGTGGATCTATATCTTGAGAAGTGCCAAACAGACTCTAGTTACTACTTCCACTATGGAGACTGAATTCGTTTCTTGTTTCGAGGCTACCTCACATGGTGTATGGTTAAAGAGTTTTATTTCTGAAATTAAAATTGTCGACTCTATATCTAAGTCATTAAGGTTATATTGTGACAATTCAGCTCCTGTCTTTTTGGCTAAGAATAATAAAAGTGGTAGTCGAAGCAAGCATATCGACATCAAATATCTAGCCATAAGAGAACGTGTTAGAGACAAGAAAGTGGTCATTAAACATGTTAGCACTGAAGTAATGTTAGTGGATCCTTTAACTAAATACATTCCACCACAAAAGTTTAAGGATCATGTAGTCACAATGGGACTTAGTCCCACTATGTAAAATTTCGTTGTAACAATGAATGTTTACGAAACTCTATTTTATATTATATTTCTCGTTAATTTTGTGCACATTCAGTTTTATTTTCAGAAATGTCACTAAAGTATGGACCTTGAATACATATTGAGTTTATTCATTTAATTATATGTGTTAAAGTTTAGAGATATAGTGGGTTGTGATACATGGAAGATACTACTCACTACAAGAGAAACTATCGCCATGATTCATGTATTATACTTCATTAATGGGATTAGAAATATACGGACCAAGTGTGAGAATGTTAGCATTTTTGTTGATATGGTCTGTATTAGATGGGTCCATTATCCCACTTCATGGACCCATATCTCACTAATGTGAATGTGGTTAATCACCCATTATCTCACTAATGAGATAATGGTTAACTATGCATAATCCCATTACATGAATCCACTATCCTACTAAGTGGTTGGTAACTTTCCATAACCTCTTAACCGTTCTTGATGGAAGCACGGTTATAAATATGTCATTTGGTTCAAAGGTCCCTAAGCACATTACTTCTAAAAACTCCATATCATCTAAGAGTGAGGTTTTGACTGCTTAGAAGATCTTTGAAGGAAAGAAGAATTGTAGACTTTGACTATATCGCTAAGAATGGTTGGAGGTATGTCGATCACTCTATATTTTCGATGTGTCATTACTCTGTAATGTCTAACATATCCAGGTTTTCAGATTCTGAACAACACAATCATTGGGTGAGAATTTTACAACACAATTTTGATCAACTAGCTGACCTAGTTGTAACACCCTAGAATTTTTTTGAACTAAGACTCGAACCATTCGTTGTAATGAGTGAGATTTTTGCAAGAAATTTAAAATTTTCTTGAGTGTTAGATGTAGCACCTTAAGTTCCAAGAGAAACCAAAGAAAAAAGCATTCAAGCCAACTTCAAACGATCATAACTCCTATCACAGGATGAGTTAGGTGTGCTACAAGATACCTTAGGAAAGATCTTTGAATTATCCATTCAGCACCGTCAAATTTGCTATGTTCTGAGTTCGGATGAGTGAGATGTGACCTTTTGAAGTTAGATTGTCCAGTTAAGGAAAGTTGAAAATAGTGAGGGGTATTATGGTCTTTTCCTTACCTAATCAGATTTAATTCATTTTTAATAATATTTTAGGGGTTGAATCCTATTAGGTTCAGATTTATAATCCTAAAATACGCCTAGGGTTTTAGTTGAGAGTTCAAGAAGAGAAAATAAGAGAAAAGAGGAGAGGATTAAGCGTTCGTCACGATTCTTGCATCTTGATGTGAATTTTCGCCATGGATTTAATCCCTAAGAGGTATGTAAGCTTTCATAGTATTGAATTAGTTCACCCCCATGCTAATCATCTTATTTTCAGCGAAATTTCATTCTTGAAGTTGAAAGATTATAATTCTGTATGAGTTCTTGATAGGTGTTCATGTAGGTTTATTTTTTTGTTATTGATAAATGATGAAGCAAAACTTAAAAGGGCTGGACAGAACTATTAAATTAAGGAAATATTTTCAAATGTCAATATTTTAACATTAAATAGGATTCATTGTCAACACTTTCAATATTTAGTTAAAATGTCAAAATTTAATATTATGTATCTTATTAAGTTTTTTTTTTTTTTTAATTTAACGAATACAATTGTTAAATAACATAATGGGAGAAATTTAGGGGCGATAATTTTTTTAAAAAGGAACAATTGCTCAAAAATTTCATCAGTTACAAAAATTCAAAACTAAATACAAACTAAAAAAAAACACATATAACTCATCCCACTTGTTCATCAAATTTATAGTATCGATTTTTGAATTTTCATTGATAACTCAATTTCTATTGAAATGAATTTGATTAAATCACTTTTTTTAATATCCAATCACGACTTCAATGAATCAAATTTTTGAGCCAAAATCGACTTTCTTGAAGAAAAAAAAAAAGAGAATCGGAAATAAGGTTGCAAAGAAAGAGAGAATCGAGAAGAATGTTGCAAAAATTGTATTCATATTAATTTTTGTTTGTCAATTGTTTTTCTTTTACTCAACATTTATATTTTTTATTAAGAACATTATATTTTTTTTTAGTTTGTAGTCATTCCAGTAGGTATGCCAAATTGATTTGTGTTTCTTAAACATAGATGTATCTTATCTCTTTCACAATCAATTTGTATTTTTTTAGATTATTGTATCATTCCTGTTAAGACTGTATTATTTTCATTATGTATGTTATTCTTTATTCAGAATCTTGTATCTTTCTTTAATCGTATTCATATGCAATGATTAGATTATATTGTGATACAATGAGTAATATTTTTGTAATACGAATAAAAGAAAAATATATTTGAGTAACGAACAGGCTGTAGGCAGAGGAGGCCCCTTTCCCAATCAAAGTCTTTCCCCTTTTTTATTTTTTTCTTCACGTCCAAGATTACGTCCGGGATCATTAGATAGGAATCCAAAGATGAAGAGAGAACCAAAAAATATCACTACTGTGTAAACGAAGAGTATGAGAGTAAGCATTACACAATCTCCAAGATCATTTTATAAGAAATTTCTATATGATTTATAATCGGGAAAGATTAAACCCAAGCAAAATCCGCAGTAACATCTCAAGAGAATGTTACTAATGGAACATGTAGGAATAATAGGTCCTATTCTTTTTTTTTGACCCTCATTTAAATGACAGTTCTGCAATACAATTTTTTAGTTTTCACTATGAAAGTAAAATAACAATTTTAATTTGAATGATTAAGTGAGCAAATAAAATACAAACGTTGTTGATAGACAATTATGATGAAAACACAATAAAAAAAAAGTACAAAATTGTTGTCATTGAAATTGAAACTGAAATTCGAAATGAGCATAATAAATACTCACATCAATTAAAATACAAAATTGATTTTGTTGGTATGTCATTATGATGAACACAAGAAAAAAATATAAATTTTTCTGAATACAATGTGAGAGTTAAATTCAAAATGGTCACCATATAATACGCAACACAATATGATATTCGACTTTAGTTTGAATGGTAAAGTAAGCACATAAAATATAAAAGTTGTTGGTATACAATTATAATGAAAACATAATTAAAAAAATACGAACTTGTGTCTTTGAAAATTGAGATCGAAATACAAAATGAGCACAATAAAAACTCATTTCAATTGAAATACAAATGTGACTTTGTTGGTATATCATTGTAACAAATACAAAATTAAATGTAGAACTTGTTTGTATATAAAGTAATATTGAAATACAAAACAAGCAAATTAAAATACAAAATTGTTGGTTAAGTTTGATAACCATAGTGATTCTCTTAGATTCTGCCATTGGAGAGTGAGTATATCAAATCCTAACTGTGATTTCAACTACAAACAACAATTTAAATGATTTAAATAAAAATAAAATCATAAAATAAATCTTAAAAAACGAATAAAGATGCATACCTTAATAAAAGGGATTGTGTGAATATTTTTATTAAATATATTTTTCAATTCTGGAAAAACAAAAAAGAAAGAAGAGAGACGGATTTTGTAATGGAGAAAAGTTGAAAGATGAAAATATGTTGAAAAAAAAAATGATGAAAATATGAGAGAGAGAGAAAATATTTCCTTTGTTTTAAACATATGATATATGATTAATTGGAAAATGTGTAATTAAGGTGAAATAAAATAGGAAATAAATTAGGATATAAAATACTTTCTAAAATAATAACATTTTGACATTTTTACCAATATTTATAAAGTATTGAGGTTTTTATTAATTAAGTTAAATTTTTTGACTAATTTGCTAATTTTTCCTTAAATTAATTAACTCCCACTTCAAGTATTAATCATGGAAGCAACATAAAAAATTATAACTAAGATATGACTTTAATAATTTGGGGAATTATATATATGTCTTGTATCAAATTGAAGTGTAACATGTCAATTTTCGACTTCCTTCACTTTCTGGATGAGATCAGCAGCATCTTGAACAGTAGCAATATTTTGAGCTCCCTCTTCTCCAATTGACACTCCAAATTTCTCTTCTAATGCTATCAGTATTTCCACCTATTGAATTTCAAAATAAGACATTAAAAGAAAGTATTTTAATAAAATCATTTAAACGTATACACAAATTATAACCTGTTGTAACACGTAACATATCCATATAAGTAAAAATATTTATAGTAATATTATACTCGTAGAACATACAGTGTCAAGGGAATCAGCACCCAAATCAGCAAATTTAGTCTGAGGTGTCACTGTACTTTCATCAATCGATAGCTGTTTGGCAATTGTGCTTTGCACAATTTCCAATGTTTCTGGCTGAGCCTACACAAAACAATTATTTTAAAAAATATTTTGAGAAATTTGTTAAGTAGAAAATCAGTTAAATTCAGATGTCTTACAATTGAGCATGAGATTTGATTCTTGTAGCCATGAGACAATTTTGGTGTTTTTGTTTCTGGTCTTGAAATTTGAATGCTTGGTATAAGTCTAAGCCCATCTATCTTTAAATTAAACTGTGACGTAAAAAAAAAGAAATAATAAAAGAAGTGAAAATTTTTACAATAAATTATGTACCTCGTGTTCTTTATTTGAATAAACTTGTTACATTTCTATATTTTAATACATTTTGAAATTTCAGTAGTTATAGATATGAAATTATCTTATAATTAAAATAATAAGATTCGAAGAGAGAAAGAAAATACATTACATTTTTTATTTGCCTAATGTGGCATTGGGAATTAGTAGAAGTGCAAATAAGTGTTGTTGAAGGAGCTGGGGATGTTGAAATAAAGGAAGCCATGTGAAAGATATATGGTGTTAATTAAATGAAAGATAAATTGCATAATTATTTATAGTGCAAATGAATGGCGATTATCAACTAAAACTTTGGAGTTTTGTCCAAATAAAGTAACGGTCCATCCTATGCTTCTTGTTTTAGAGTGCTTGTAATCTCCAAAATCTGATTTTTTAACTTTTGTGCTTGTAATCTTCAATATTACAAACTTCTTATCCGTCAAATGCTTTAATTTATTTATTTTTAGTTTTCCAATCTTATGTCATTCATTTTTGTCGATGCAAATCATAGATGACTTAGTGGCATACAAGACGATGCCCTTTCACTTTGAGTTTCTTTCTTCGTTCAAATATAATAATACGCTTTAACGATGTTACCTACCAAATAAAAAGTCTACTAGGTGATTGAAATCGCTCAGGTCAGTGAGGAGTGAGGACTTATACACTCATCTACCGGCTCTTATCTATTAAATAATTTCTTCTATATATCCACTTAATTAATTAATTTAAATTTTGAAAGGCAGCTCTGTTGCTTCTTGAGTTTCAATTGGTATGCTAGGAGTTGGAGTCGTATGGTAAGTCCTAAGTTCTTCCTTTCAATCCAAGTCAAGGTAATAATTTCTATTAGAAGGGTAACATAATGTGTATAAGTGATATTCGAGCTTCATTCCTCGTGTATCATTCTACATAATAATGATATAGTTTTTATACATAGATATGTTTCTCTATATATATATACACTAGTGAATATTATTATATATAATAATAATAAGGAAAAATAACTTAAAAACACAACTATAATTTTTATATTCTCTAATTTTCCCTTCTTTTTTTAAATATTACATAATTCCCTTTTTTTTATTTTAGTGCAAGTTTGTAGATACATTACATTTTCTCTCCTATAATACACAATTACCCATTTTAATGTCTATTTTTTCTCCATTAAAACACTCAACCTCTTAAATCAGTTTTTGAATTTTGAATTTTATCCATTTAAACACTCAACCTTTTAAATCAGTTTTTTGATTTTGAATTATTAATTTAATTAATTTTAAATAAAAGACCCAATTTTGAAATTTTTTTGAATTTCAAAATTCAAAAAATTTGAAATTTAAAAAAGTAAAAATTTAAGGAATCAGGACAACTTCTCTTAACTTCTCCCGTTTTGTTCTTACTCCATCAAGTTTCAGTTCTTTTTTTTCATAATCATCTTCCTTCTTCTTAACCCGGCATATTTTATTCTTTTCTTCTTTTTATTCTTATCCATCATCGTCTTTTTCTTCTTAATCTGTAATCGTCTTAACCCAATCCATCATCACTTCGTCTTTTCTTCTCTTTTTTGTTCTTGTTAATTGTTCTATTACATCATAGTAATGGATCCGTTAATTAATAGAAGGATATATGATTTCGACGATGAAAATTGGAAAGAAAATTGGAAAAAGTCTTTGCATGATCCTATGAATCTTCAGAAGGATTCAAACAAAAACTCTGGCGAAACATCAAAATCAAAGGTTGTCAAAATACAACAAAAAAAAGAAAAAAGAAGCAGCAAACATTGTTGTTAGGCCTACATTGTCTCGGGTTAGTATTTTGGTACTTAAAACTGTTGTTTAAATTAGTAAAAATTTTAAGGAATCAAGTGTGCTTGCTGATACATTTGAATAAGTGTGTATAGTGTTTTAGATGGTGAATTGATACATGAATTTGTTGTGTATCATAATATTTTATATGTATCATGAAGTTTTGAAAATTATTATAATGTATCATTCAATAAATTTAGTAAATGCGTCATCAACTGTGCTTGATGTTACATATAGATTCAGCGTGTACAGTGTTTAGTCAATGCACTGATACATGTAGTAGATATGTATCACATGTTTTGCATGTAGTATGAATTTATGAAAACTGATATCATGTATCAGTCATGTATTAGTTGTTTAGTTGATGTACTGATACATGTTTTGAAAATAGTTATAATGTATCATTCACTAAGTTTAATAAATGCGTCATCAGTTGTACTTGATGATACATATAGAATCAGTGTGTATATTGTTTAGTCGATGTTTCTGATACATGTATTAGATATGTATCACATGTTATAATGTTTTATTTAATTCACTGATACATGTTGTAGACATGTATCACATGTTTTTCATGTAGTATAAATTTCTGAAAACTGAAACCATGTATCAGTAAGTTGTTAGTTGTTTTATTTAGTATTTATATTTCAATATCGTTATAATTTGCTGTTTTATTTTCAAATTGCAGCCACTGAAGTACAAGATTAAAAAGATACCAACACATCCCATAAGGTTTGCTGTCAATTTTAACAACAATTTTCTAAAGGACTTTGAAAAATACATAGGGGAGAATGTTATCCAAATGTTTAAGGATACAATTTTTGGACCCTTTTTAGACAATTCTAAATGTAATTTTCAGGGCCAAATAACTAAGTGCTTATTGCTTTTAGAATTGGAACAAAGCAACCCTAATGTGTTGCATATTAGACATTCCAACGGGTGTCCTGAAATTTGGTATAGATGAATTTGCATTATTAACAGGACTTAAGGTCAGAGGAAATACCAATGATTTCAAATACCCAGAACAAACTAATTGTATGCTTTTTCAAAAGTATTTTCCTGGTGCGGTCACTAGTGTTACAAAGCATCAACTAGTTCAACGGTTTAAGATGGGTAATTGGGAGAACAATCAGGATGCACTCCAAATGTCTATACTGTTCTTTATTCATACATTTGTATTAGCTACTCTTGATAATACAGCTATATCTATTGTCGACTTTCTAAAGGTTGAAGATGGTAGATATCAACATTTTCCTTGGGGTCAGCTATGATTTTCCAAACTAATTGGTTCACTTAGACAGGATTTTGATGTTAGTAAAAAGTTGTACCGATTATATGGGATGCCATATGCACTAAATGTTTGGATATACGAATGTGCATCCAATTTAAATTCTGAAATAGCTGTGAGAGAACGCAATGTCATCCCAAGAATGTGCAATTGGAGAGTTGTGTCTGAAAAGGCAAAGTTTGAAATGCTTATGTCTACCATTTTCCAAGAGGTAAAATTTTATTTTTGTATATAGACTATCGTTATTTATGTCTTGTGATACATTATGAAATATTACTGTATCTAACAGTTAAATTATCTTATATGTTGTGATACATTCAGAATACATGTTCATACATTGTCCCAACAGCAGAGGAAATTGAAGCTTTTGACCTTGCTCAAGTTGAACATGCTCATTCTTCATCACTACCATTAGTACAACCAAATGAGGAATATGATTTAGATAATTTCTCCACAAAACCGCCTGAACATTTACTGAGGACATATTCTAGAGTGTCTGATACATCTCCTCCACCACCGCCAAAAAGAAGAAAAAAAGGGATTATTCAAAAAAAGAAGGTGTCAGAACAGAACCAGCCTGATCAATCAAATGTGTCTCCGACACCGGATGATGATGTACATGTTTCCATGTCAAGTCTGCCTCAAAATTCGAATGCTGATGATGTACATGGTTCTGTTCCACAAGCGTCACCGAAATCGGCTGCTGATGTACATGGTTCTGTTCCAGACGTTTCTCCTAACCCGGCTGCTGATGTTCATGGGTATGCAGATTCACAGAATGTCAACAATATAATTTCTCATATTGAAGAGTTGAAAGGAAATTTGAAAAATTACGTAAGTAAATTATTTTGTTATTTTTAAACAAATTTTTTTTTATCCTAAATGTATCTACAATTTTTAGGTCGACAAGAAATTTGAGGAACTGATTATTTTGATAAAAGCAAATCACTCCCAGCTGATGCAATCTATAGGCAAGAAAAACATCAATTTTCAGGCTAATACAAGCACATTTCAGTCTGACAAACAAACATCTCAGCAAATACCAATTGATCTCGATGATATGGGTGGTGTAGCTGAGGATGGTGGTGGTTTTTCTGGTAAAAATGGTGAACATCATATCGTCGACGATGCAGGGGATGTCGATGTGGATGGTGTTGGTGTTTCCATAAATGAGGGTGAACAACTAGTCAGTGATAATCCAAAGGTAATGTTATGATACATTGGGTATGTTGTGTATCATGCACATATAGTCAATGCTATGTATCATGGTCACTTTCTTTTTTCATTTTATATTCTGTCATGTATCATGCATATTTACTCAATACTATGTATCATGTGATTATAATCAATGTTACGTATCAGCACAAATTATATTAACAATTTTTATTTGAAAACTGCATATTCAGGATGGTGACGCACATCAGTCGCACCAAGATTTAAATGAACATATCATGGACCAAGACGTTGATGACAATGTTCAGCAAAACATGCCTCATGTTTTGCCCGAAAAAACAACAACGGATGCATCGGTACATTTTTCAATTTTGATTTATGACACACAATTTCATTACACACAAATTTATTTTAAAAATCATTAAATCATATTATACAGGAATCTTCCAGTTCAACAACAATATCGCCATCAACTCAAGCAGCAATAGATGCGCTTATCAAAGATTTGGGTAAAGATCCTGCTAATGCTAGACCATTATATTCTTACGATCCGCAGAATATAACTAGCAGCCAGTACTTGTTGACCGACAGTCAATTACCCACTGATATTCCAATAACGGAGATTGCTGTTAAAACTGATGCAGTCACTCCTGCGCATAGAAATAGAGTGCCTTCGAGAAGGATTCAATCTCCATATTGTACTTCTTTTGGGTCAAGCGAGAAGGGAAAAGAGAAACTGAAGGATATGGCTCGACTCCATTTACCGTTCGAAGGATGTGGCATTACAGATAAAGTTTCGCCGAAACTTACTGAGGATTACATGAATTGGTTGTCAAGGGGGCTTCTAAAAAATCATAACAATAAGTAAGTTTTATACATTTTTTTTCAAGTGTTAGGCGTAATCATTTTTTATACAACTAATTCATGATACTTTGTTATATAAAAATTGTAATTAAGTGAGTGTTATGTATCATGTACATATATTCAAAACTTATGTATCATATATGCAGGAACCCATCGGACGATAAATACAGATCAAAATCTTCTTCATTTGGATTTACGATGATGGACTTTGTTGTTGCTTTTCCAATGAACAAGAATTGGTTTTATGTCATGTCACAGCCAAACAAATGTTGGTCTGATGAGGTAAAAATATTAAACTATTTATCAAATATGTATCAGTCATAACTATATTATAACAACATGATACATTCTGTAGAAGTATCATACTATTTAATTAGCAATGATACATTCTATAGAAGTATCATACTATTTAATTTGCAAAAGTATCATACTATATTCTAATAATTATATTTCCTTTTTTATATTGTTTAGATGTATATCATTTCTTACTATGTTTTCATTTTGTTTATAGCACATCGATGTGATTTTTTACTATCATCGTAAAAAATTAAAACTTTGCAGCATGGATCAATACAGATACACAACAACCCACTGTTTGTTCATGTCACATGTAAAAAATTGTTATGATAGATATTACATGGACGATGATGGTGATAGTCTTACTACACAAGAACATATTGATCGCGCTTCAGTTGTATTTGTGCATGAGAGGTCAATAATTAACATCATCAAAGGGTTTGGAATACCAGCTGCTTTACCATGGCATCTTGTAGATGAGGTCTACATCCCAATTAACTGTGATCAAGAATTCCATTGGGTGTTGGCTGTTGTTGAGTTGAAAAACAGGGTGATAAGGGTTTTTGACTCATCAATTAGCACAAGGAAAAAAACAATTCCTCATGAGATTAAAATGTTGTCTAAAATGCTTCCTTCATACCTACTTGACAGTGAATTTTTTGAAGAAAATGAACGTACCAAATTTGCTGATTGTCATGCATATAAAGACAACATTATTGGTTCACTTCTGGAGCCTCAAGTTCCTTTCATGATTGAATTTGCACAAGACATCCCTACACAGGAATGCGATAGCCTGTAAGTATCAAGAATTTTTCATTTGCCCTTTTTAATGTATCATTAAGTTTTTAATTTATTCTGTATTTTTTTGTAGAGACTGTGGGTTATATGTTACTGCATTTGCCGAGTATATGAGTGACCAAATCAATATATCATATGCTGATTTTAGTCCTGATTACCTACGTCAAAGATATGGAGCATTGCTGTGGAGTTATGGAAGTGAGAAGGCTAAGTGCGGATATGTTAGCGACAATGATGATCCACCAAAATCCAGGGGCGTAGTCACACCACCACCAGAAGAAGATTTAGTTCACATAGTGTAGTATTTCATGATAAAACAATGTTTTAATGTTATATTTATTGTTTTTATATGTTATTGAACAACTATTTTGATCCTTTTTAATGTTATTTTTTTTGGTTTTGTCAATTTCCAAGAATATTTTTTTTTAACATTACGTAACAAATATTTTTTTATTGAAAATATAAATATCAGACATATTACAGCCCCACACAGGTTTAATTCATTTAATAAAGTATAGTCAAAGTATTTATAATTAAACATAGACACAAAGATTTTTAAATTTTTTATTTAATGGAGATGATACACTGGGCAAAACCAAATGATACATATATACCAAACACACACTAAAAATAACTGATACATTGGCTAAACCGTATGTATCATGTACACTATGTTACCCTATAATCCTTAAATTTTACATGATATTTAGGTAAATTGAATAGCATAGTTATATGAATTGGTATTATTTTTTAAAAGTAAAGTTATTTACTGTATATTTCAAGAAAAGCATATCAAAAAAAGCATTACACAAGTTAAATTATATAAAATCACATGATACATGATTTATAGTCATTGTACACAATAACCTCAATAATATTTTGTATTTTTTATCTAATGGAGATGTATCATTGTGCAAATCAATGATACACACTAAAAGTACATGATACACTAGATAAACAATGTGTACCAAAAACACACAATAAAAGTACATGATACACTAGATAAACAATATGTATCATGTACAATATGTTACGTAATAATTCTTAAATTTATATATCTTACTGTATCATAAGATTTATAAAATTTTATATTAAAAACTTGACACAAGTATATTTATCAACACCAATAATAACAAAGTATTTATAATCAAAAGCAGGACTTCAAATTTAATTACCACATGTTTGTAAGTTTATTTATCTAAACACAAAGTGTTCAATTTGCAGTTGTAATGAAAACTGAAATTCATTAAAATGTTTACGTTATAAATTATTCTTGATATCATAGAAACATTACGACTAATTTACTTCTCTTTTGGGTAGAAAGTACAAGTTCTTCTGTTGTTGCCTTCTTGTCCACATTGTCCACAACAGTTTGTGTTCACCGAAATCTTTTCATCTGCATTCTTTCTTCTTCTTTTTCTTGGTCGTCCAGATGATCTTCTGTATCTAGGTGGATACACAGTTTCAGCTACCACGTGTTTAGGATCTGACCAATCTTCCTTATCTGGCATTGGTACCATTGGAAATTCATAAGTTTTTGCCAACGCATCAGGCTTGTAATAACCAGAGCAATACGGATTCATATCGGTGACATTCTTTTTTTTCAATACAGCGATTGCATGTGAACAAGGTATCTCATCTAGTTGAAATCTACCACAAGAACATACTTTCCGCTCAAGACAAACAATATATCTTCTTCCATTTTCATAAACTGAGAAAATAAATTCAGATGATGGAACAACCTGTGTACATTAAAAATTTTAAATATATAATTTTTAAAAAACAAATCATGTTAAAAAAATGCAGAATGATACACTGAATTAGATATATATAATATAAAGTATTATATAATGATACATACCTCCATTTTTGAACTTTTAGCCGCGTTTATAATCAACAATTCCTCAAATTTTCTACCTAATGTGTCCTTTGTGTATGTGGCCACTTCTCTGTTTTTGCAATGCCAAGATCCAAAAAGAATTCTAACCTCTTCCAAGAATTCTAATATAGTTAATTGGCGTGCTTCAACAAGACAACCATTGATACATTCTGCAATGTTTGAAGTCATCATTCTACCTTTGTTTACTGTTGCATGAACTCTTGACCACTTTTCGTAACCTGAATATTCAAGGTACTCCTTAACCCTGTGATCAATTCTATCAACCTTAGCCATCAACTTATCAAAATCTTCCTTTCTATATGCCTTGGCCATAGAGTAGAATAGATCACTTATGGCCTTTCTGCTCCTTTTGAAGTTTCCACATACATTCTTCCAAAGATGCCAGATGCATGCATAATGAGGTACATCGGGGAACACAATCCTTACACTCTTCATGATACTCTCATTTCTATCTGAAACAACACACATATCTTTTCTATCGCCAAATGCATGTTTGAACTGTTCGAAAAACCATGTCCACGAACAATCATTTTCGGTGTCAACAACACCATATGCCAATGGAAATATGCAACCTGATTACACACACATTATATTATTTGATACGTAATATATAAAAAGACATCATTACTATAAATAAAAAATACCTGCGCCATCAAGTGTGCTTGCTGATACAAATGTCCCTTTGTAAGCTCCACTCAGATGTGCACCATCCACAACAACTACTGGTCTGCAGTATTTAAATCCCCTAATGAATGGTCTTAAGGCGATGAACAGATACATAAATTCATCCTCTTCAGTCTTATGCATTCTTATATAAGAATCTGGATACACAGTTTTTAACATGTGTATGTATCGCGGCATCCGTCTATATCCTGCAGATGGTTTTCCCCTAATCATGGAGAGTGCACGTTCTTTAGCACGCCATGCTTGCTGGTAAGATATTTCAACCCCATAATATTCTCTAATATCATCAATTATATCTCTTGGAGTATAAATTCGTTTATAATTGACCAATTTTGGAGCTGTCACTCCACTTACAAATCCGACTGTTGCTTGGACTTTGGTTAATACCCTCTCCCTCATCGGACACGTATGTTCACTATTGAAATTTCTAACAATGAATATATCAGATTTTTTCCTGCAGGACGCCTTCATAGTCCAACCACATTTGTCTGAAAAGCATACCAACACATAGCTGCGTACATTTTTTAAGCATATTAATACATATATCAATTGCATCATATAATATATTCAACAATAATGTTTAAAGTAATCAAACAATGAATTACACAAAAAGTATCAACCAATTTTTAAGAAAAGTATCAAAATTTAATGAAAAGTATCCACTAGTTGTGATATGACTGTTTAAATTGATACAGTCCTTACTATATCAGTAGTAGTATATTCAAGTATCAAAAATAGTTATTTCAATGTATCAAAACAAACTACTGAAATGGTGATACATTAAACTATAAAAGAACATATGAAACATGCAGGTTTTCATATAAAATAGTAATGTTTCGTGTACTAATTAAAATATAAAAGAACAGCTGATACATTAAAATATCAAAACACTGTCATACCTTTGTTGATCAGACCACTTTACTTTGCAATTGAAGTTGTTCTTTATCTTATATTTCGTCATCACATCTACAAGTGTTGCTTTATCCTTATATATCTGACCTGTTTTCACATCAACAATATCTGAATTGATTATAACATTTGCAACTCCAACTTCTGCATTTTCATGTGAATCAAATAAGCTAGTTTCAACCATTGCCAAAGCCTGTGTATCATGTGTTGTGCCTTCTACACACGTTATTTCTCCACTTGTTCCATCAAAGTTATGTACAGTACCACTATTCTTTTCAATTGTGTCAATACATAATGGATACACTGAAAATCCAGGCTCGTTTTTTTCAGTTCAAAATATAGTTTAACACTCATATCGTTCTTAAGTTTCATCAGACAGGAGTTACCTTCTACAATGTATCGAATTTCAATTTCTTTCCTTGATACATCAATATCCAACTCGGCTGCAATTGCTGCTTGGAGATTAGAAAACGAAATTGAATCTCCAACAACGATTTCGTCGATTTTGTAAATTTCATACTGCAATTCGTTCACCCAAATTCCGGAATGTCTCATCAAAATCGAAGTATTCATCTTGAAAAATCAACTGTAACAACAATAAAATTACTGTAGTTCCAAATTTAACAGATTGTTAAACAAAATTGTTTTCAAAATAGATGATATAATCTTTGATTTTCAAAATTTGAAATTAATATCCAATTAAGTGCTGATTTTATGCTGATTTATGATCTGTTACCGTGAATTAAGCTTTATTATTAACAATATTAACTGTACCGTTTTTTCCCCTTTTTTTTCTTAACAGTTTAAAATTACCATGTATCATTTACCATTAATCAATAGATTATAAAGTATCACGGCTCAATAAATTTATGGGATTTTTTGTAAATACTAAATTTGTCGGAACAGAATGTAATTATTGAATTACACTATGGGATTCCTTATATACATTTTCTATGCACAAGTGTTTTCATTCAAAAGTGACTATTTTTGTATATATGCATTTCATATACTAGTGATACATTTCCTATATATTTTTGTATATGCATTTTTTTTTACATATAAGAGAAGCTTCATTAATAGGAATTTGTGTGGAAAAAATGTAATCCTTACTAATTTTTTTGATGTGAGCGTTACCCTTGGGCATTAAAGTTCATATCCATTCTGTTAATTTGAGTTTATTAGAAAATGTCATCTAATTTGATTGTTTGAGCTGAAAATTGAAGCACAAACTCAACTAGGGGACGTGGAGATGTTTTTCCTAGGTTTTCTTCCAGGTTGTAACTTGATTTTGAGTTACAGTATATCAAAAGAATAAGAAATTGAAAGGAGCTCATATCTCTAATTTAAATTGATTTGGAAAAAATTTCACGTGATTTGCATCAAATTAGAATAGCAATTGTGCTTTTAATGTGGGTTAGAAGTAGACAAGAAACATGACAAATCGATTGATCTTTTGTTTTTTAAAATATAAAAAGAGGCAAGACTAAGTGGTAGAGCTGATCTAAGTTTGGTTGTTTTATCAACTTTTCATTTGCCAAATATTCATGTCTCTAAATGTTATGTTTAGCCTTATTTCTTTGGATTCTTGTTTTTTAAAAAATATATATATATATGGAGTAGTGGTCAATCCTTTTTAATTATAAATAATAAAAATACTAATCATGCAAAATCTTGTCCGGTATCACTATCCTCGCATTTTCTTTACGTTTGTGTGACATAAATTATTATTTGTTCTTTACGTGTTTTAGGGAAAGTACTCATACAGTTCTACCAGCTTCCACTAGCTATATGATAAACTTTATGTACGGCCACTTCTCAAAGTAATATAAGAAATTATTTAGGGTAGTGTTGAAAATATTTCTGAATTTGATGTAAAGTATTAGTTATATTCATAAATTATTGACAGTTTCGAAATTATTCATTTATTTGATTAATTAAATTTAATTACATTTTTGATGACCTCTAAAAAAATTCTAAGGGTTCGCCACTAAAATTATGTACTACTATTTTTTTGAAATTTTATTTTGTTGGCTCATTTACATGTTTATATTTTTATTTTTTGAACCTCCTAAACGAAAATTTTGGATCCGACAATGTGTAATGGCATGAGACTCTTAATAAAAGCCCGAGAGAAGTGTAAAAGAGCCCTAAACTTGATGAGAATTTAAGGTATATTTTATTAATGTCACAAGATTGGGAGTGTATCTAAATTTAATTAGTCAAGTAAATGTGTATTTTGATGTTGTCAATTTATTAGGGGTCAAATTAATAGTTTATGCGTAATATCATAGTGTTTTCAATACTTCTCATTATTATCATAATTAAAAAATTAAACAATTACATGTTTATGATCAATTAAAAAAGGGAAAATGTATAAGTACTCCCCTAGACTATGACCAAAATTTCAGAGATACTTTAACTAAACTAAGGTCCTATTACCCCCATGAACTTATATCTTTTTAATTTTGTACATCTTTTGTCTTACGTGGCACACTATGTGACTCCACACAATTGTTACGCGGAGTCAATTTCCTAAATGGTCAACAAAGTTACGAAAATTGTCTTGAAATATCATTTATGTTTCATTTAGGACCAAAATATCACTCAACTATCATTATTTCCCTCCAAATATACTTGACACTTTAAAATCATCACTCTCTCCTTGTTGGCATGACATGTCATTAAAGTCTTTTTTTAATAATAGACTAATTTAATTCATTGATCCTATTTAACTAAAATAATGATCATATTATTTTTAATTTGTTTTTAATTTGTTAAGAATAAATTTTCATACTTAAAATCTTTTATCATAATTAAACTTTTAATTTTTTTAATGTTCTGAAGAATACATTTTTAAAATGTACTATTATTTTATCAATTTTGAATACTTTTAAACACATACATTCAAAAAAATATTGATATACAAATCACTCATTAATACTAATTTACATAATTAATCATAAGTTGTATAATAAACTCAATAATATTAGAGGTCAATACAATAATATTAATTATATATTTTGCAATTCATGCTCCCGATATTATTTTTAAAGAAAAAAAGAAGAAGAAATTGAATAATATTATATTTTTTATCCATTAGAAATACCAAATACCTCAAAAGTCTCCTTAAATTCTAGTTGATATGTCATGTCATTAATAATCGTATTTAGAAAATACTAGACCCATTTAATTCATCAAACTTATGTCTCTAAATAAATTATAAATTACATGAGAATTTATGAAGATTATAAGAAAAGTAATTAAAAAAGTCTAGTAACTTTATATATTGTCACCAAACAAAATCCAATGAAAAAATCTCTTTGTACACTTATTATGTGATAATTTTAAAAAAACTAACTAAATTATTTGAAAATTTGAAACAAGTTTTTATTAAAAGTATTTATATAAATTTGTAAGGGTGACGAAAAAATTGGTAAGAAAGAGAGAATTATTATTTAACTTTTTTAGTTTTATTTTTATTCTTTTATTCTATATTATATTATATTATAACTTTTCATACTATTAAATATCAATAAATAAACTAATAATTAATTGAATTTACTTATTTGATTCATAGTATACATATTATATGAGATTAATATATTGATAAATAAAAATAAAAATTTTTATTTTTTATGAATATTATTCACTTACTATTTTCTTTTAAATATTGTAAGTATATATGGATTTCAAAGCACCCAAATAATTATTATTTTAGATAATAATCGACCTTTAATATTATTGATTTATTATACAATTTATGATTAGTTGAAGTAAAATTAGCGTTAATGAGTGATTTGTATATCAATTTTTTTTAGTGTATGTGTTTATAAGTATTTAAAGTTGATGAGATTATAGTACATTTTGAAAACGCATTCTGCGTAATATAAAAAAAAGAAAAAGTTTAATTATGATAAAGGATTTTAAGTACGAAAATTTATTCTTAATAAATTAATTAAAAAAATTAACAATAATATGATCATTATTTTAGTCAAATGAGTTTAATGAATAAAATTAGTTTATTATTAGAAAAAGACTTTAATGATATGTTATGCCAACTAGGAAAGAGTGATGCTTTTGAATTGTCAAGTATATTTGGAGGAAAATAGTGATAGTTGGGTGATATTTTTGGTCCTAAATGAAATATAAATGATATTTTAAGGCAATTCTCTTAATTTTTGGGTGACCATTTGGGGAATTGACTCTTGTTACGCGTGAGAGATACTTGGATGCCACGTAAACCAAAAAAGTGCACAAAATTACAAAAAAAAAAAAGTTCCAAAATATAATAGGACCTTAAAATAGTTAAGATGTGTCTCTAGAATTTTAGTCATAGTCTAGAAAAGTACTTGTGTATTTTTCATTAAAATATAAAAGTAGGTCACTCATTTAAAAATTAGGATTAATAAGAAAAAATTGTGAGACTAATATTAGACTTGAGGGATCAAGCTTACCTATTTGATAAATTGACCTTGTATGGATGAAAGGATTTATCATCACCTGTGTGTCTAATCTTACAACCACTCCAGTCACTTGATCTATGATTTGTGATATAAATCCATAAATAGGGGTATCAAACATGGTTGGATCGAGTTAATTTGTTAAAAGTTAAAATGAGTTGAACAATAGATAAGTAGGTCGTCGATTGATATTTTAACTATATTTTATGATGGAATAAAGGTTTGAAAAATATCTCAATTTTGGTAAAATTTATTGTTGCAATACTAAACTTTCATTAGGATCTATTACTTTCCTGAACTATTTAATAGTGTATTTTTATTTTGAACTATTTAATAGTTTATTTTAAAGGTATATATATGTCCACGTAGATACGTTACTATTGATAATTTTGCATTATTTTTTATATCTACGTGGGTAAATATATATGTATAAAATACAATACTAAATAGTCTAGTTAGGTAATAAATTTTTATGAAAGTTTAGTATCATAATAATAAATTCAACCAAAATTGAAATATTTTTCAAACTTTATGATTAACAAAAGGAGAGATTGACTTCTAACAGACCTTCAACGGAAAAATCCCCTCAACAAAAGCTTGAGATGAAAATAGTAATTACTATTGAGAATAAAATATAGATAAAAATTGTGATATTTTATATTTTTTGATATGTTAAAACAAATAAAAGTGTAAATATATTTTTACTTATATATAACACGATAAGAGTAACTGGACCGAAAATCAACTTAAACGATCCACATTTCATAAACTACTTTTAGTTTGAATTAAGTCTAAAAATCTATGACCTTCTATTTTCGTAACTATTTATTTATTTTTGAATTGACACATCGTATATTTATTAAAAAATAATGAATAACATAATGATTTTATCATTTTACCTTATTAATTATGAAGTTGATGAATTAAAGAAATTCAAAAGTTTTAAAAAATTAATAGAGCGTATTGTCACGGGGTCAATTTTTCACCTCGTGGGACAGTAATGAAGGCGTGCACGGCTCTTCACAACTCAGTCCAACCAAACGCCCAAGAATCAAAAAGCAAGACAGTCCACAAACAGCCACAAACAGAAAATGAAAGCAAGAAAGGAAGCAAGATCTTTGGGAGGCCAACAAGCCAATTTTCCAATATTTCCAAGTCTTTACAAGAGAGTTTTCAAAGTATGAGATATGAGATGTTCTAAGTGTTCACTGCTAAGTATGCTATCTGAAAAGCTACTTAAACAATATACAAAGGCTCCAAAAGTGAGCCAAAAACGTTTGGGAAACATTCAAAATAAAAAGCTACAAGTGGCAGATTTTTCAAGGCTGAAAAATAGGCAGATTTGTCTTTCCTGCTTTACTGCCACATGACAGACTTGCTGCACAGATTTTATCTTCAGTTATTGGCTAAGCATGAGGGAGCATGGCAGGTTTATCCTTGCCTACAAGAAACCCCCATAAGTTGGGAAGGAGTTTGGCAAGGTTCTTGATCCTCCGAGCTTTGACGCGATGCTGCTACGTTGTTGGAATTATGGGATTTTAATGTATCGCCTTGCGGGGCGGTACACGCTCCCCCGCCTGAATTGGCGACGACCCCGACGCCACACAACTGCAAGTACTGGTGGACCTTGTCGCGAAACTGCCACAAGTCCTCATATCTTTCCCAAGTTGCCTCCTCCGGTGTTGTCCCCTTCCAATGAACTAGGAACTGCGAACTAGAGTTGTTCCAGCCTTTTCCCCGAACAAGCTGATGATCAATGATGGCTTCAATATGCTTGTCCATGGTAGGCAGTGTAATGAAGATTCTGGCTCGCCCGGACTGCCCCCGCTCCTTGTCTTCCAAGTCTTCAAAATATGGTTTTAATTGGCTTGCATGGAAGACAGGATGTATCTTCAAGTGATGGGGCATGTCAACCCGATACGAAATCTTGCCAGCCTTGGCAACGATCTCAAATGGCCCTTCATATTTGCGAATCAAGTTTTGATTCACACTCCGCAACGATTTGAATTGTCGTGGGTTGAGTTTTACCATAACTCTACCCCCAATTTGATAATTCACCGGACGTCGCTTGCGATCAGCAAACTTCTTCATCTTCCGGGCTGCTTTGTCAAGATACGACCGTGCAAGGTCGACCTGCTCCTCCCAGGCTTTCGCCATCTGATAAGCACCCAGACTTTTGAAACCGGCATCGACGGGCAAGGATTGGGGCATATTTAGCTGCTGCCCCGTTGCTAACTCAAAGGGACTCCTCCCCGTCACCTCACTTCGCTGCAAGTTGTACGAGAATTGGGCAGTATCCAACAGCCTTGACCAATCCTTCTGATTGGCACTAACATAGTGCCGCAAGTAGCACTCCAACAGTGCGTTGATCCTCTCAGTCTGCCCGTCTGTTTGAGGGTGAAAGTTGGTCGAGAAGTGCAACACCGACCCCAATAATCTAAATAATTCCCTCCAGAATGAGCCAGTGAATCGGGGATCCGATCACTAATAATATGCTTAGGGATGCCCCAGTGTTTGACAACATCTCTCAAAAAGATCCGGGCAGCCTCTTTAGCCTTGCAATTGGCTGTCGTGGCAGAGAATGTAGCATACTTGGAAAATCGATCCACCACGACCATAATTGTCCCAAACCCCTCCGAGTTCGGCAAGCAAGTGATGAAGTCCATTGTGACGCTGTCCCACGGCTTTTCAGCAATGGGCAGCGGTTCCAGCAATCCGTCCGGCACCTTTGTTTCGACTTTGTCTTGTTGGCAAATGAGGCAAGTTCGCACATATGCCTCGACGTCGTCCCGCATTCGAGGCCAATAGTAAGAAGCCTCTATTAAGGCTAAGGTTCTTTTCTGCCCAGGGTGACCAGCCCAAGCTGAATTATGGCCCTCCTTAATCAACGTACGCCGAAGGTTGGCCCACTTCGGCACGTACACCCGTCTGCCCGTAGTATAGAGCAGACCATCATCGACCCAGAATTTCTTCGTTTTGCCTTGTTGGGCCAAGGCAAAGAGTTGTTTCGCCACTGGATCATGCTGCAAGCCCCCCTTTATATCATCAACAATTGAGCTGCAACTCCAGCTCACAACAGCAGCCAAAGAAGCCTTGCGGCTAAGTGCGTCGGCAACCACATTCGCTTTCCCCGGCTTGTATTCCAAAGTGAAGCTGAATTCTACTAGGAAGTCCTGCCAACGGGCTTGCTTAGCGGACAACTTCTTTTGGGACTGGAAGTACGTTGTCGCGACGTTGTCCGTCTTGACAACAAAGGGAGCACCCAGCAAGTAATGGCGCCACGTTCTAAGGCAGTGAGCCACGGCTGTCATTTCCTTCTCATGAGCCGAATACCGCCGCTCCGCTTCATTCAATTTTATGCTCTCAAAGGCTATTGGGTGGCCCTCTTGCATTAGGACGCAACCGATAGCAAAATCCGATGCATCAGTGTGGACTTCGAATGCCTTAGAGAAATCAGGCAGGGCTAACACAGGCTCTTCCGTCACAGCAGCCTTCAGCCTCTCAAAAGCAGCTTGGCAAGTCTCCGACCAATTCCAATCACGATCCTTCTTCAGCAAATCAGTGAGTGGAGCTGCAATTGCTGAGTAGTTGAAAATGAAGCGACGATAGTAATTGGCAAGGCCAAGAAAGGACCTCAATTCCGGTACCTTCGTTGGAGCCTCACAATTTTTGATAGCATCCACCTTGTTGCTGTCCATTCTGATCTCACCGTGGCTGATTGAATGCCCAAGGAATTGGACAGTCGGTTGGGCGAAACTGCATTTCTCTCGCTTCACGTACAGTTCGTTGTCGCGCAAGACTTTGAACACTTTGCACAAGTGCTCTACATGGTCCTCCATGTTGTTGCTGTTGACAACAATATCATCCAAATAAATAACAACAAACTGATCCAAGTAGGAGTGGAACAGTTTGTTCATCAGTGTGCAGAATGTCGCCGGTGCGTTTGTCAACCCAAATGGCATTACCAGCCAATCGAATGCACCATAGCGCATTACACAAGCAGTCTTTGGTTCGTCACCTTCGGCAATCCGAACTTGGTGATAACCCTTTCTCAAGTCCATCTTGGTGAACACCTTTGTCTTTCCCAACCTATCAAATAAGTCAGCAATTAAAGGAACGGGGTACTTGTTCTTCACCATCACCTTATTGAGGGCCCGGTAGTCAATGCATAACCGCAGCGTCCCGTCCTTCTTCTTTTGGAATAAAACAGGCGCACCAAACGGCGCCTTGGACGGCCTGATGTGTCCAGCATCCAGCAACTCCTTGAGCTGCTTCCTCAGTTCTTCTAGTTCCGGGGGCGCCATGCGATAAGGCGTCATGGCAGGCGGCTTCGCCCCGGGAACCAACTCAATCTGGTGATCAACTTCCCTTCGGGGTGGAAACCGTTGGGGAAGCTCTTCTGGCATCACGTCCTTGTTGCTGATAAGGACCTTCTCGATGCAAGGCGGCAATGGAACTGCCTCTGTACAGCTTTCCGCACCTCTAACAAGGGTAGCAAGAAAGGTTGGTTCGCCTCTCTTGAACCCCTTAATAAGCTGCATTGCTGATAGCTGCATCCCGTTTTGTGGTACCCGAATAAGGGGTACCACGCATGAGCCTCCAATGTCGCTGATGTGCAGCTGGTTGTGACGCGGTGAGATGAATGCATTAACTTCATACCAAAAATCCAGCCCCAAAATTGCATCAAACACATCCATAGGGGCAATAGTAAAGTCAGTCTGCCCAATCTACTCTCCTAAATCAATGGGGACTTTAGAAGCAAAGCCATGGACAGTAGTGGGAGTGGCATTGACGATCTTCAATTTGGTACTGCTGGCCACATAATTCAGGCCAAGCTCCCTGGCCTTCTGCTCCGTCATGAAGTTATGTGTTGCACCTGTGTCCACCATAATCCGCACGTTTCTGCCGTTCAACTTGGCATCAACAAATAGTGACTCACGCGGCCTGATGCTAGCCGGTTGAGCAGCTAAAGAAGCAATAGAGACATGATTAATCAATGACATGTGATTAAACATGCCAACAGCAACGTTCTTGCCCTTGTCCGTCGCACTGGTCTGTCCACGTTACTCCCCGGCAGAACTTCCAGTTTGCGTTGCAGCCTTCTCTTGCTACTTTTCGGCAGCCACCATAGCGCTCAGCTTTCTCAATGACGGGCAATAACGAGCTGCATGCGTCGTTTCCCCACAAATGTAACAACCTTCCCGATGAGGAGCACCCCTCTTGCGGTCCTCATAATTTTTCCGAAAATTGGAAGGTGGATCACGAGTGTTGCTTCTCGTGTCGCTGCCTCTGTGGGGATTCGGTCTGCTTCTGCTCCTGTTGTTGTTGTCAACCTTGGGAGGAATAGTTTTGCTCCGGTTATCCCTCCCCTTTGCCGCTTCTGCTCGGAAATCGTTGAGCGATTCTGCCACCACTATCGCCTTATCCACGTCGCTGACTTGACGCCGTTGAAGCTCTTGCTTGGCCCAGTTTTGAAGGCCATCTAGAAAGTAATACAGTAAGTCCTCACTCGTCAGGCTTGGAATTTGAAGTGTTAACTTCGTGAATTCCTTAACATAGTCCCGAATGGAGGAGGTCTGCTTCAACTCCCTCAACCTCCGACGGGCTTCGTGAACGACATTTTGAGGGTAGAACTGACGTTTGAGCTCAACTTTGAACTTCTCCCAATCGTCAATCTGGCAAACTCCCCTCTCCATGTCTGCCTTCTTCCGTCGCCACCACAGCATGGCTGTATCCGTCAAATACATGGCTGCAGTTCTAATCTTGGCAGCTTCATTGTGCATGTCTACATGTTAAAAATAGGCATCCATCTGCCACAAGAAGTTCTCCACATCTTGAGCACTCCTTTCCCCACGAAATTCTTTGGGTTTAGGAGCCTCAATACGAGTCTCACGAACAGTAACGGGAGTAGGAACCCCCACCTCAGCAGCCTCATCAACCTGCCTTCTTAGCGCCTCCACCTCTCTTTGTAAGGAAGAGATGGCCTCGTTGAGTTTGAGTTCGAGGGTGGACAGACCCTCCTTTTGAACATCCTCAAGTTCCACAAGATTGTTCTTCACCTCGTCCAGCCCTTCAATGGCTACGACTCGAGGGAACTGAAGTTGTTTTCAACAACAACTATCATCCTGTTTAAGGCCGACAACCCCACCTCAACTCCGACGATTCTCTCATCGAGTGGGCTGTTGTCCGTGCCTTCCTCATCTTCAACAGCAGTTCTACCAGTAAGAGAAGGGTTACAAGAAGGTTCTCTTACCTTGTTCTTGTCACGTTTCTTGGAAGGTTCCCTCCGAACTTCTGGTTCCTTGTCTTGAACAACCTCTTCATTCCGTTGTGACTTGGACGCCATGCTTCAACTGCTGCTCTGATACCACTTGTCACGGGGTCAATTTTTCACCTCGTGGGACAGTAATGAAGGCGTGCACGGCTCTTCACAACTCAGTCCAACCAAACGCCCAAGAATCAAAAAGCAAGACAGTCCACAAACAGCCACAAACAGAAAATGAAAGCAAGAAAGGAAGCAAGATCTTTGGGAGGCCAACAAGCCAATTTTCCAATATTTCCAAGTCTTTACAAGAGAGTTTTCAAAGTATGAGATATGAGATGTTCTAAGTGTTCACTGCTAAGTATGCTATCTGAAAAGCTACTTAAACAATATACAAAGGCTCCAAAAGTGAGCCAAAAACGTTTGGGAAGCATTCAAAATAAAAGGCTACAAGTGGCAGATTTTCCAAGGCTGAAAAATAGGCAGATTTGTCTTTCCTGCTTTACTGCCACATGGCAGACTTGCTGCAAAGATTTTATCTTCAGTCATTGGCTAAGCATGGGGGAGCATGGCAAGTTTATCCTTGCCTACAAGAAACCCCCATCAGTTGGGAGGGAGTTTGGCAAGGTTCTTGATCCTCCGAGCTTTGACGCGATGCTGCTACGTTGTTGGAATTATGGGATTTTAATGTATCGCCTTGCGGGGCGGTACAGTATGATAGATTAATAAAAATTGACATTTCTTAATTTGTCTAAATAGACAAATAACTAGGAATAAATAAAAAAAAAACAAAGTATACTTGTAATAAAAACGGAAGGAGTATGTAGTTAACATCAACCTTTCTTTCCAGGTAATTAATAAATACTATATCCCATTAAGTTGTCCCTTAAACATTTTAATAATCAGTATTCACTAATGTTGTCTTTTTATTGATTAAAAGAATCCCCTCATTTTGTCATAATGTCATACCACATTTTTATGCTGTTTTTAATACTATAAAAAATGTATCTTTTTTCAAGTCCTGTCTCCGCGTTAAATCTATCATTTTCCAAGTTGTTTCCTTCCACTACACCAAATTGAAATCATTTCCCACTCATATATAAACAGGATTAATTTCTCCATCAAAACCCTAATTCATTTTTCTTGAGAAAAAATATTACTATATTTTAATCATGAGTAGTGACATATGTAATAGTTATCATAGAGTTAGAAAAAATAGTCATGGTTTAATAATGAGAGGTTTTAAGCTAAATTCAAGAAAATTCTCAGTCCAGCGGCTACGGGTAAAGTTTTTGGGAGTATTGTCAGTTTTGAACAGATCATGGCGATCGTCTTATGGGAAAATTATTCGTTTATTGAAGAAGAAGAAGAAGAAGAATGATGATACAAATAAAGTGAAAAAACAAGTAGATTATGGTATGTATGGAGGGAGAAATGATTATAAGTTGAAGTGTTACTCACGTACAAATTCATTTTATGCTGAAGCTATTAAGGATTGTTTAGATTTTATTAAGAGAAGTTCTCTTTCACTCGAAGAAAAACCAGTACTCGGTCCGTTGTGAAAATTAATTGAGATGCATATAAATTGACTCGAAATAATATATATACGAGACAAATGTCTAAAGGTTTTGTAGATATAATTAGCTGGAGGGGTATATTTCCACGTTCTCTACTTGTTTTCTTTATTTTCTCCCTCTCTTTTGTTTTTCTTCTTCTTGGATTTTGATTGATTCATCGTGTAGTACTCTCTCCGTCTTATTTTATGTGACATCATTTCATTTTTGATCAGTTTCAAAAAGAATGTTACATTTCCTTATATGACAAGTATTTAAAGGTATAATTTCTCTTTATCCTCGTTGGTCCCACTTAATTTTAAACATATTACTCTAATACATTTATGAGAGAGAAAAAAGTGAATTTTCTTTATTGAATGACAATTTGGTAAACATGTCAAAGTTTTCGTTATTTTTTGAACTCTGTGTCCGGTCAAATATTGTAACATAAAATAAAACAGAGAAAATATTACTTTAGTGTTAGCTATTTTTGAAAGAGAGGGAGAGAATATTTTTTTTTGTTTTTTTTCCACCTGAATATCCGAAGTTTATATTGGAGTTTCAACTAAATTCGAATTAAAGTTATGAAATTTCCAAATTCCGAGCTTGAACGCGAGACCTGGATGCACTCAGCACAATCCGTATTAGTAACATTTTTTGTGTTTTTGGTGTGTTTTTGCCAATATGTTTATGTCCTTTTTTCTTACATTGGTCAGAGTTGTGTATGTCCTTGTGTTTGCTCCTTTTGAAAGATTAAGGGTGCATAGTGGACGTTCCCTAGGACAAATGACATTATAATAATACTAAAACAATTTGATTATCATTCCATTATTCTTATTTACTTGTTTAATTTTTATTTGACACGTTTATTAAAAAATGACAATAGATATAATAAATTTCTCATTTTATTCTTATTAATTGATAGAGTTTTAAAATCAATTACACAATAAAAAGGTACTATCGTTTTAAAAAATATTAACTCTTTAAATAAATTGGAAATATAATTGAATATATAGCCTTTTCGTGATTTATCAAAAATAACAAATAAAAAAAACAAATAAATAATTGAAATTGTACAAGCATAAAAAAATTGGACTAACTAAAAAAGGAGTCTCTTTTTCATTTGATGTGTTATACTCTTCTTTCTTCTTCTAGTGCTACTCATACTTAAAAAGATATTTTGACTTGAAATAACTCAAAAACCACTTATTTGACGACTAAAATTAAAATAAACAAAGTGGAGGAAAATATGGGATGCACTAATTAAGGAACTTTTGGGGTTAAAAAGTTGAATGTTGAATAGTGGATATTAATCAAATTGTTTTAAAAATCTCAATGTAATTTTTGGACATCATTACTAAATAATTAAGCTTCTTTATTCTTAATTAAAGATTGATCTTAAATTTAAACTTTAAATATAGAATTTCTCACATTAAACTATAAGCCCATATAACATAAATATAAATTAGTTAAAACTAGTAACTCACAATACCAAAAGCAAAACCTAGAGTTGTTATGTACATAGATTTGTTTTCTTCCTAATCTCCCTACCTAACCTTAGGATTTGGTCACTATGCCCTTCAATTAAACATGCACTTGGACTTATGACAATAAACTTTTCAAAGTTAAGGACACAAATTAAAGCTTAACTTTAGACAAGATTTTACATCTATCACATTTTCAGAAAACGTACCCCTCCGTTTCATATTAATTATTTATTTTTTCTTTACACGAAATCATAAATAAAAAAAATAATTTTGTTAATTTTTTTTCTTAAGAATTTTTTTTTTGAACTTCAAAATTTTGTTTACATTTTAAAAAAGAATTAAACATAAGGGTAAAATACGAAAAACAGTCAATTAATTTTATAAATTGACGAACAATTAGTTTGAAAATTTTCTTAAAATGTAGACGACTAATATGAGGCGAAAAGATCAAAGAGTGTAATTAAACATGAATGGTTCAACACATATTTAGAACTATTCGTTCACAAGTCAAGGATTCAACGCGTTGTAACAGTTTACCATAGTTGTTAAATCAACTACAATATATGTTGTTACCTTGTGCCCTCTTTAGTCCATATTAAATAAATTGTTGAAATTATCTTAAACTTTGAATAATTGATTCATTTTAAATATCAACAATTCACTGGAGAGAATATTATATATATTATAGTCATCTAGTTATCCATCAGATTAAATAAACATGTTCATACGTATAATATTCATGTCTGAAGTTTGTATTGAAGTCTCAATTAACTCTGAAGCGAGTCCATTCGAGAATGTTATTCCAAATAAAATTTTCTCCTTAATTATCCATACATGTAAATCTTCATTTAATACATCAAATACTATTGTGAGTGTGTCACATCGATTCAATTATAGATACTTTTACCAATAGTTTAGGATGAATCCCTATTCTCAACCATTTCCACTTCATTGGATTCTTTTTATGAGGGGGACATCAAAGTTGCAATTTTGATCATTTGTCTATAAGCACGGTAGTTATTAAGACTTACGAGTAGTTTAATTGAGTAATTAAGTAAAAAAAAATTCAGGAACCTCCTATTTAATTTAATCCCCCATTTAACTTATACTTAAAACTTTTTTAAAATAATTTATCGATATCGAATATCAGGTAACTTTAGACAAAAGTTTGTTGTTTGACATGAATTTAGACGACTTAAATACCTATATATAGGTTGTTCATGGCTATGGTTAAACAACCAAATCGAACTGCAATTCGAACCAAACCAATTAAAAATTGATTTTGGTTTGATTTGGTTTTAAAATTTAAAAAATCGATACTATTTGGTTTGGTTTTGGTTCTACAAAAAAATATCCGCAAAAATAAACAAATCGAACCGTTATAAGGAGAAGAGTCAAAAATACCCTTGAACTATTTGAAATAGTTCAAATATACCCTCTCCTCAAACAATAGGGTCAAAAATACCCTTCTCCTCAAACTATAGGGTCAAAAATACCCTTCTCCTCAAACTATAGGGTCAAAAATACCCTTCTCATTAACATGATATGTTAAACGTCACTTGGATGCCATGTGGATAACACATGGCATGCCACATAAGCCAATAGAGTTTCACTCATGCCACATAGAAAATAAACTTACCCCTAATTTCCCCCAATTTTTTCTATTTCCCTTAGAATTTAGAAACGATTTCACTAAACAACATAGAACCCCTATCCCTTAGAACTTGTGTATTTTGTGAAATCGTTCTAAGGAAATGGAGAAATGAGGAAAGGGGTTTTATGTTCTTCAGTGAAATCGTTTCTAAATTCTACGGAAAATGGAGAAAATTGGGAGAAATTATGGGTAAGTTTATTAGTCTACGTGGCATGAGTAGAACTCTATTGGCTTATGTGGCATGCCATGTGACATCCAAATGGCATCTAAGTGGCGTTTAACCGATTCTGTTAATGAGAAGGGTATTTTTGACCCTATAGTTTGATGGTAAGGATATATTTGAGCCGAAATATACTTCAAGGGTATATATGAGCTATTTCTGATAGTTCAAGGGTATTTTTGACCATTTTTCGTATATAATATATATAAATTTTATTATTATTTATATGTTATTCATAAATAAAATATAAATATTTTAATAAATTTTAATTAACTTAAGTCTTTAACTTTATTTTTTTTTAAGCGCAACACTTAAATTTCAGTCCGACTATTAAAACTCTAATCTTAACTCCACCAAAACTTTATTATTTAAGTGACTTTTAGATAACCTAGTAGCCCACCTAACATATAAACGTCCATTTCTTTAAAAAAAAAATGTATATGCACGCAGGCTACAGCTTTATGGCTTTGCAACTTTCTTCGTTGTTTTTTCTTTTGTAAAAGCAGCCTTCTTCAGTCTTTTCTTTTCCATTTTCTTAAGTATTCAACTTCAAATACAAGAAAAAGTTTCAACTTCAAATACAAGAAAAAGTGAAGAGTAAAGGTATTTTTTATATTATATTTTTTCTTAATTTTCTCTAATTTTAATCTTGAGAGCATGACTTTAAAATTGAGATTTTTTATATTTTTTTTTTCTTTATGAGTTTCAGGTGAAACGATAAATAGAGGTTGAAGATTTTGGAAGATTTGGAAGTTCAACCTCAAGTAGAAAATTCTACAACAGATAAAACTCAAGTAAAAGGTAATCTTTCAAAAACTTCTTCTCTGAACAATTCTCTGAATCCTCCGAAGAAACAGAAAAAAAAACAACTCTGAACAATGGAGAAAGTGGTAGAAAAATCTTTGAAGTTTGGGATCATTTTTTATAGATTACTAGTAAAGTGGGTGAAGTGAATGCAAAATGTAAGTATTGTTTCAAAGACTTTGCTTGAACTAGTAAAAAGGATACTTCTAATCTTTGGGGACATTTACTTACTAATATAAGTGTGCGAAATACTCTTTCAAGTCTTTTGATAAAAAGCAAATAACTCTTAAACCTATTAAAAGAGGGGAATCAATAGATATGGAGAAGGTTGTTTATAATGTCACTGAAGTTAGGAGGGTCATTGGCGAATTTGTTATAATCGATGAACAACCATTTAGAGTCGTTGAGGGTGAAGGCTTTAAGATAGTAATATCACTTATTTTGCCAAATTATGAGTTGTCATCTCGTATTATTGTTACTAGACAATGCTTAAAAATATATCAAAAAGAAAAACAAAAGCTTAAAAGACTTGTTAAAGGTCAACGTGTTTGTATTACTAGTGACACATGGACTTCACTCCAAAATTTTACGTATATGGTCATTACTGCACATTGGATTGATGATGAGTGGAAGTTGCAAAAAAAGATTCTGAATTTTTTTCAAACTCCATACCACAAAGGTGAGACTATTGCAAAAGTTACTGAATCTTGTTTGTTAGATTGGGGAATAGAAAATCTACTCACAGTAACACTTGATAATGCAACAACTAATGATGCAACAATTACACACTTAAAAGGGAGAATTAGTGACTTGAAAGGTGTTATCATGGAAAATGATTTCTTACATGTTAGGTGCAATGCCCATATTTTAAACTTGATTGTGAAAGAAGGATTGAGTGAACAAAATAAGTCTATTTCTCGGGTAAGAAATGTTGTGAAATATGTTAAGTCTTTTTGTGCACGAACTACTTCTTTCAAGTAATATGTTGAAAAGGTTAAACTAGATACTCGTGGACTTTTGAGTTTGGATGTTGAGACGAGGTGGAACTCTACATATTTGATGTTAAATACTGCCGTCAAATTTGAAAAGGCATTTTCAAGAATGTATATTGATGATCCTAAGTACTTTAAATATTATCTTGGCACAGGTGGAAAATAGAGCATCCATCTTCAGAAGACTGGAGAGATGTGAATGTGTTTCTCAAGTTTTTGGGGATTTTCTATCAAACAACTTTGAAATTTTCGAGTACTTTACATGTTGCTCCAAATACTTTCTTTGATGAGCTTTTTAATCTTCAAAGCATAATTGTCAATCATTCAAAGTGTGAAAAATCTCTTTTGTCTAGTATGACTAAGAAGATGAAAGGTAAGTTTGATAAATATTGGGGTGATTTTGATGATATGAATATGTTGTTGTTCGTTGCCGTTGTGTTGGATTCTCGTTTCAAAATGAAGTATGTTAAGTTTATTTTTAAGAATTATTATAATTATGTGGAAGGAGATAGTAAGTATGTCAAAGTAAAAAAAAACCTTTAACTAACTTATATAATCATTAAAAACATTATTTTTGGGACTTCTTGTGAAACTGTTGGAGATAAAACTGATGTGTTGAGTGAAGTTAGTGCAATGGATATTTCTGATGTATGGCGATCTGAAAAAGAAAATGATAATGTTGATGATAAATCTAATCTTGACAAGTATTTGGAGGACGATGTAGAGAAGATTAAGGATTTTAATATTTTAACTTGGTGGAAAGCTTCCTCCGAAAGATATCCAATAGTATCTAGAATCACAAGAGATAAGCTTGTTATTCCTACATCTATTGTGGCTTCAGAATTTGTTTTTACACTGGTGGTCGCATTCTTGATTGTTATCGAAATTCTTTGTCACCAAAGACTGTTGAAGCTCTTGTTTGTACTCAACAATGGTTACATTCAGCATCTACAGAATGCAAAATTAAAGATCTTTTACAAGAAATGCAAAATTTCGAGATAGTTGAAAAAGGTATTATTTTATAACTTACTAGTTACCTCTTTTCGTTTCTTTTGTTGGTTCTGAAAAGTTGCAAAAGGCACTACTTTACAATTTTATTTTATTTTAATAAAAAGTTATTGTAAAAATATCACTCTTTAATGTTCACTTCAACATGGAAAATAAACTTTTAATGTGCCTACAAAAAATAATATTGCCAGCATAAATCATATGTTAATAATTATTATTAGAGAGACGATGGTATTAATTTGAAGTTATGAACTTTGGCACTTTAGCAGTTGAGATCTATGCAATGAAATGCTCAGCAATAAGTCGTCGTTCATTTTTTTTTTACTTTACAGTTTATTAACATTTTCTTCAAGTTTATTTTATCTTAAAATTTGATCCATAATAGAACTTTTTACTTATCTCTTATTGTCTTTTCTAAAGACAAAAAGTTTGATCATATTTATGTTTGTAATATTACCTAATATAGTGTTTTTTTTCTTCAGAATATCCGGACAGTAGTTTGAGCATTGAGTAATTTAGACCTTTGGTTTATTAGAAAAATTCTCAGTTGTCACAACATGCAAGATTCTATATGTTATATATCTTTCCAAGATAACTCTGCTAGTATTGATTTTCCACTACATGTATAAATTATTTTCTCTTTTTGAAATATCTCTTATAACAACGTATTGAGTAGTTTTAGTCCTCTTTTAATTTTCGTATGACTAGACACTAGTATTGCTTGATGAAATTTACGATAGTTTTTCTATGAATTATTTATGTACTAAAATTTGTGTTTATCGAGATGCATATGCCTTAAAAAAAATTATATACTTTCAAACCGGAATAACCAAAAGATCGAACCAAATCGAACCAAACCAACAATAACCAAACCGACGGTTATTTTTTTTATTGGTTTGATTTGGTTTTAGAAATTTAAAAACCGATTAATTTTGGTTTGATTTTTGATTTTTTCACCAATAACTGATCCAAACTGAACAATAAACACCCCTACCTATATAGGTTGATTTGAAGCTGATATTTAGTTTGAGTAAATAATTTGAATTTTAAAAATTATATTTTTTTCTCATAAACATGAAAATCTCACCGTTTGTGAAAATTATATATCAAAATTTTTCTAATTTTTATGTAAGCTTATCAAATAAGCAAATCACAATGAGTAAATAAGGTGTCGAAATATCTCAAGATGTCACATTTGTATTTCCCATATCTTCATGTTGCTTATACGAATAAGTGCTTGTGATTACATGGTATTACAAACTCCAAATACACATAATTTTATATGCATGATACATTCATTGGACCAATGAATCAACAATAGTAATAATTTTTTTTTGTCGTGGTTTTCGGATATCGCTTTGCGAACCCGACTAGTTGTGCCCACCGAGTCCCGTTGTTTCAAGGCGGGTTCACTACGGTTAGTTTCACGGGGCCCTGAAGACGCGATCGGTTTATAATGCCTCCAATGGCCCTGCTGGGACTCGAACTAGCGATCTGAAGGATTTCTGTCCTCAGACCTTTACCAGCCGAGCTACCCCTCAGGGTTAACAATAGTAATAACTAGTTTTTCTTTTATGAAACCTCACAATATAATACAAACAATATCTTCACTTTAAACATATATTGGTCTTTCATGCAAATATAATTTTATTGGTAAAATTTTTATTTTTTTTACCTTTATGCAAATATAAATTTATTGGTCAATTTTTAGAAAAGAAGTTAGAATTAAAATTTTACCTTTTAGGCAAATTTGGAATTCAATATCGAAATTTCACATTGATTTTTTTTTTCGAATCTAATTTTTATCTTTTTCATTGCCACTTATTTGAATAAAAATAACGAACGAGGGAAGACCTATATATGTTGTCTTCCTAATGAGATTTGTACAAGACCTTGGGTTGTGCGTGTGGGGAGGGGGGGGGGGTAGTGAGACCTCAAATTCAAGACATTTCGACTTTGCCATGATGTCATATCTAATTATATTACTTATTTCATTCAATAGTTAAAATATAAAACTTAACAAATTTACTTTATTGGTATATTTTTTTACGCAACTTATATAAATTTCACTAGTCTAATAGTTAATTATTTATATATATTTTAGTTTGTAATGTTACGCATTTTATTAAATTTTGGTGCCTCAAGATACATGTATCTCAAATATATGGAGTCAAAATTAGGTGCAATTCATTCTAAGTACATTGTATCCAAGCAGATTCACATGTATTTGACATATATAGCAAATCTTACTCGCCTCCCTCGCATCTCCTCCATCTTTCTCGCCTTCCTATATACATCTGAATTACTCTAGATACATACAGATGCATATATCTAGGGTATATCTAGTATAATTCATATGCATTTGAGATACATATGAATCTTGCTCACTTTCCTTCCCCAATCTCGCTACCATCTCTATTTATTTTTGTGTATCTGATAACAAATATATATGTATCTTAATGTATTTTTTTAAATGTATGGTAAAAACTCTCAATGAATGATAAGATACATAATATTTTGATGTATATTAATTTTTCCTATTCTTTATTAACAAGTCTTGTCATATGCTTTCGAGTGAATTTTATTCTTTTACTCGTCAAACTTTTTTTTCATCATTACTTAGAAGAAAAAACTACAAAAAAATGTCAAACTACATATTACATTAAAATAATATAGCTACACTATACTCTATTTATATTTTGTGGGCATATTTAACTAATAAATAACAAAATACAATTCACATTCATAAAATTTTCCTGTTCCGACTTTTCATGCTCTCTTTCCTATTTTCACTTTTTGAGCCTTCATTCATTATCCCTAATTCAAATTTTTTATCCCCAAATCAATTATGTTACTCCTAAATCAATTTCATCTCCTAGTACGGTTCACAAAATCACAAACTTTTTGTCCATCAAATCCTCACAATCAATGAGTTTACTCAATTTTTGGTTATTGTTGAGTTTCAACAAGTATCTTATAATCCCCATTTTTTCCTCTTTTTTTCTTTGAAGGTTTTATATAGTTCTACATCTATGGCATATTATTAAGGTTGAAGTTAGAGGTTGTATTCAATATTGCTATGCCAGAATCAATACTTTCTATTGTATTTGAATACCTTTACACTTTTCAAATTAGTATGTGAAGGATATACCTTCCAAATTAGTATATTGTGGCACACACATAACCATTGAATATTTATAGTGTGGCATACCATTACACTTTGAATATCTTCTATTGTATTTGAATACCTTTACATTTTTGAATTCCTTTAGTGTATTTAGAGTTATGTTGTCATTTTGTTTTCTGAAGATGATTTTGTAGTAAGATGTAGTAATATGAATGTAGTGTAAGTTGAACAAGTAAAGTTATGTGGAGGATATACCATTCAAATTAGTAAAATGTGGCATACGTATAACCACTGACTATTTTACAGCGTGACATACCATTACACTTTGAATATCTTCTACTGTATTTGAATACCTTTACATTTTTGAATACTTTCTAGTGTATTTAGAGTTATGTTGTCATTCTATTTTCTGAAGATGTGTCACGACCCAAAACGGGTCGCGACTGGCACCCACACTTATCCTAATATGTGAGCGAACTAACCAATCCAATCCCCAATATTTACCAATAGTTAACAAATTAAAATGCGGAAGACTTAGAACTCATTAATGAAAATCGATTAAATAACTTATAAAAACTCAATACTTATTTATTCCCAAAACCTGGAAGTCATCACCACAAGAACATCTATCCTCAAATTACTAATCTAAGAGTATCTAAGAAGATAAAATAAGTAAAAAGCTAGTCCATGCCGGAATCTCAAGGCATCAAGACATGAAGAGGAAGATCCAGTCCAAGGTAGAAGCAATAGCTCACCCTGAAATCTGGCTTGATGAAGACTGGCTAGAGTTGCGGTTGAGTTGAAGACGATGG